>NC_050511.2:47940045-48242871 GCF_012460135.2 Molothrus ater
TTTGGCCAGGTGGGAATGCCCAGGTACTTTTCCTGGGTAGAGGAAGTTTGACACTGTCTCTTGCAAAAACTCTCTCTGTTGCATCACTTTGCATCATATGCAGTTGGCTGGTGCAAAGCCTCAGGAATAAGTCTGGGGGGTCTTTATGGATTATGGCATCTTCTCAGCTGACTCTCATGTGACTGTCCCATGGATGTGGCCTTCCTGAGGTGTGGTGGTGTTTACAACTGAGCCAATCTGTGTAAGAGAGGATGGGTGTCACTGCCTCTGACCAGATGTTATGGCACATACCCAAAGCCTCCTCCTTCCCTGTCTTGGTTGTGGGGAGTGTGTGCAGTCCTGGCCTCAGCAGATGGGCCTGTGGGCTATGGCCTCCCCACCCTGAACCCAGCCAGAGCTGACTCGCAGGAGAGCTCCTGGGTTTGACTTTCTTGTGGATGTATTCTTCTCCCTCAGTCTTGCTCGCTTCTTTCTAGACCTGAGATTATTGGACAATAGTGTCACCTTTGTCTTACGTCCTGAGTTCCTTACTTGAGTTCCCTTAGGTGGCTTACCTCACCAAAGCTCCCTCAGGAGGCACATTCAGGGTGGGGTTGGCTTTGGTGGTTGCAGCTTCTTTATAGAGTTTTGCCATAATGGGCAAAAACATTGCTAAACATAGCAATGTTTAAACCATTCATCATAACAATTCAGTCTCTGACACCATCGCTTTTAAAGTTGGTGATGACCTTTGAAGAAGGACAAAATGGAGGGACACAAATATATTTTAAATATTATTCCTCTGAACACCTATGCAAATATGGAAATGATTTTCTTAATATCAGAGTGTCTTTTGTGCCTTTCTCCTGCTCACCCAGGACAGGGTTAATAACAGCTTATAAATGCAAGAGTGTGGTTCTTTTACTGGTATAGAAAGGATGTTATGACTTTCTTTCACTGGATTTTTTTCTTTTTTAGAATCTTAATTACAGTAAATTGAAATTATTACAGTGAAATTATATGAACCTCATAACTCCCTTTATGTTGTTTTTAGAATAGTAATGAATGTTAGTGTAAATCATCAATGTATTCTTACTACCTTTTAGATCTTACAGACAACTTCTATGTCAGTTATGCTATAAATAAAATTCTGTGCATTTAGCATAAAGAACAATATAATGTAATATTCTAGCCCAGCAAACAATATTAGTTAAGCTTTTGGTGAACCATATTGCAGATTAAAAATTAGCAATGAGCAATATCCTAATAACAGGCATATATGTTAACATAAAATGAAATGGGTTCTGTAAAACTTCTCACACATAAATGTATTGCTTGTTACTCACAGATTAGTAAAGCAAAATAAACTAAAGTAAATAGAGTGCCTTCAAAGTATAATAATCATACAAAGGAGCTGCACATTGCAAGAGCTGTAATAGCAGTTATCTTGACATTTTCTGTTTAGGATTTTACTACTTTCAACAAAAAGCATGCATACAACACCACCACACTCTCTGCAATAGTTCTTTTCCAGCTTCATCACTGGGTCACTATTGTTACTGAATGCCCTCTAGCATTATGTAATGTGACTAACCTGAGAACAATTTTCTGTCTCATCCTTTCCTAAAGGAGAGTAATTGTGTTTATATTACTGTTATATTTGTAAGATTTCCTCTCTCACAATCTCTATTAGTGTACACATTTTTTCTGCATGTTCATGTTAGAAGAGTTGTGTCATTTTGCTACTGGAGCAGAATGTGGAAGGTTGCATGGTAACTCTGCTGCTATTTGTAGAAGATGTTGGCATGTCTTTTATCCCTAATTTAAAGAGAGTCGTTTCCCTTTGAAATGTCCATCCTTATGCCTAAGAGGGAAATAACTAAAATAAAAATATGAAAGGGGAATTTTGATAAGCCCTTATAAAGGATTAAGGGAAAGGAAAGAAACACAGGGAACTGAATTTTTTCCCCCCAGGGCATTTCAATAATAGTCCCTGAAGAACACAGGGATGCGTCTGTGCCAGGAAAACCTTAATGGAATCTCTCAGATGTCATTAAAAATTGGAAGAACACTACCCAGATTCTTGCATGCTGGCCATTGAACTGATCACTTAAAACCTTGAGTATGAATTAAAGTATCTCAAAAATGACTAAACACCGTAAGTTGCTTTCAGCCTCAAAAGAAGAAATTAAAAACAACAACAAAAAAAACCCTCTTACAATAACAAAACCCCCCTACCACTCTAAAAATTTTCCTTTTCACACATTATCATGAACATAGCAGCAAGGAGATACCCTGATCTGTGATGGTATATTTAAATCCAGTGATGTGAAATGTCTTAACCTCGTTCCATAAGTTTTGCTGCCAACTAAATCACAGGTGGGTTCCAAAACTAGACAATCACATGATAACGAAAACATGTCTGGTAAAAAAGAAAAGGGGGGGTAAATGTAAACTAAATTCCTTTGTAGAATAAGCCTGTTGCTAACTGACTGGACTTTGCAACAAAATGTCATTTGAACTACTGCTATTTTGTATAGGGTATGGCACCACTTTTTCAGACATCTGTTATTTGGACTGCTGTAGGAAAAATGTGTGAACGAATGGATGGTCACTGTATCTCCATAGCTGATATGTTTTGTTATTTTCTGTGCAAGTGAAAATAATCCTAAATTTAAGATGGAGTCTGAGTTAAGATAGTATTTTAGTATCCTGTTATAGATGAATTTAAACTTCTTTCTTGGATTTGTGATAACATTTGTTAACTCAGTTGACAAAAGATTTTGATGGAAAGCTCATGTACAAGCTAGTTGTAAAGTATGAAGAGGTCAATGGATTTGCAAGGTTAAAAATATTTTTTCCTCTGCATGTTGGATAAATGTGAGAGGTCTTTCTTTTAACTATGTGAAATATTGCTGGAAATGCACTCAGCTGAAAGAACACACTTTTCAGTTGGAAGCTTAGACAGAAGGTTAACTACAGAGTTGGTTTCTGAGCCAATGCCCAGAAGAGTGTGGGTTCTAACATGACATTTTTAGAACAATGAGAAAAATTGCAAGCCCTGCAGAGTACAACAGTGAGGATTTGTAGATTTGGTTTATGTTTTTGAACAGCTGCCTGGCATGCTTAGACTTCAGATGGTGAATGTTATCATGGCAGAAGATCCAAGAAAGAATGACAAAGGTTGGTCTGCTCTAAATTTAATCTGTGACTACTTGAGCCAGGATTTTGAAACATTTTTCTTAACTGCTCAGAAGACTCTTGTCAGTTAGGAGCTAATAAGGGTATGTAGAGCTATCGTGTCTTCAAATGAGAAATCTCAGTATGGCAGTTCAAATCAATTTTGGGGCCATCTATAGACCATATGGATACTTTATGTACTATAGCAGATGGTAATTATGATTGGCAGCACTCTTGCCCTTTAAACAACATCAAAAAAATGACTGCTCTCCTTATTCCCTGCTCATTCGCAGAACATCTGCTCCAATAAAATATGCTGCTGCTTCAGTTACAATAGCTACTTTTACCATTATAGACTATCTTCTATTAGTCAATCAGTGCTACAACCCTTAAAGAAAAGAGACATAAAGACATAAAACTACAATCCATTCAGTGATTACTGGCATTTAAAATAAGTCCAGTCTTACCATGATTTTTGGTGTCAGTCTTCAGATCTCACTATCTGAAGACACTGCCAAGCACGGGGAGACTGATAGTGTGTGATCTGTGGGTCCAAAGAAGGCACTGCATTGTAGGAGTCCTACAATAAAGTATCTGTGGGCTTTATGCTGCTATTCAAGGATAAAATGAGGTCTAAAAGCTCAAAAAGAGTGGGAGAAATGGGAGAAACAGGAGTATGTGCAGTTTAGTGCATATACTACCAGTATATGCACTACCAGTGCATATACCTCTGGTTAATCCCAAATCTTGAGAAGGTGAGCTGTGCACACTTTTGCTCGCTCATGTGGGTTTAGTAGTATACTATTGTGGTATCAGACTGTATATTTATTGTCATTAGCTACTGTACAAACAGAACTGCAAAGGGAGATTTTCTCAAAGTGGTAGGTCTGTGGCATGAATGCTGATGTTGCACATTCTTGTCTGTACTCTTCATCCTGCCTGTGTCTGTAGGCTGGGCATCATTGCCTGTACTGGCTTTTGTGGAGGCTGCCTGGGTTTTACCAGGATGAGGGAGAGCTGATGCAGGAAGGTTTGCAAAGCCAACACAACAAAATGCCATGTGTAAGGACATGCACTGGTAGCCATAATTACTGTCCAGCAAGTGCAGGTGATGTGGTAAGGGGATGCTGTTTACACATGCTGCTTCCTGAGACTTTTTTTCTGTCTCTATTTCCAAAGCCGGCCTATGTACTCCCTCGGTGTTCAAAATGATTAATGTTATGAGTAATTCCATATTGCTAGACACACTGGTTTTCCTGGCTAATTATGTCTTATAACCTGTTTTGATCCTTAGCCAATCCTGTTTGAGATGCCCTACTGTGCAGTGTTTGTAAGCCATGAGTAGTCTATAAGTATTGATGTCTGCTCAGCTGTAAAAATTACTTGGGCTATGCTTCTTCCTGTGCTCCTGTTTTTGTCTTCTGATGGATGAAAAGGAGAATTTAAAACTGAGTTCTATTTTGCTGCAGAGAACAATATGCTATGAAGGGATATCATCAGTTCTGACTCGGTGCTAGCTGCCTGGAGTGTGATTGATCACTAAGAGATGAAGGTATCATCCCTACACCTGCTAAGATATTATGTCTGAAAAATTCCCAGATTAAAGCACCAGCTCCACCCCAACTCAACTTCTGCTCCATCCCCTACAGCCTTTTCCATAAGGCTTTATGATTCAAGAATGTAAGTTTAAGCAGATTCAGTGACCTAACTGTGCCTTAGGAAAAGCTAAGATAATCTATACAAACAAACACCCCCAACCCCCCCAAAAAACAGGAGCAGTGTTTGTAAATGTTTCCCACACTTGTTTCCACCATGAGAGTGCTTTCAGCTTCCTCTCTGTTTTACCAAGTTGGGCCAAAAGGATGTCTATAGAGAACAGTCAATCATGGGGATGAAGAATAACCACTTTATTTTAAATCAAATAATGGAATCTGCTTGCAGCAACAGATTAAGCAGATATTTCCCACAGCAGCATCTTGCAGCTGCTCCTCCAAATATGCTGATTTCTGTTCCTCTGCCAAGAACATAAGAGGAACAAGAGCTAGTATAAGGAATGGGATCTATCTAACCTCTCACTTTAAAGTGAACTTGCAGACTAAAGGTGGGGAGGGATGCAACTGCTATATGATAACTGGCCATTTATCTCTTTTTAAATAAACATTTCACAAATACTTAAAAATCACTTAAATTAAAATCTAATTAAATTTTGTGATTAAGTATCATATGGAAACCCTCACAGTGAACAGCCAACTGCCTGTTCCTGAAGTCTTCAGTTTATTAAAAAAAAGTTAGACTTCTTTTTAATAAACATACACATATAAACCTCTGGATGATAGTGCTTTAAAATTCATTGGTCAATTCTAAATAAATTAAAAAAAATTACTAATGACGTGGAATTATTAATTCCCCAAAACACACTGTGAGAATAAACAGGTTTAGTAGAAATGGGGACCAGTTAGCATGAAGGGGAGATAATAGTGGTTTCCAGCTTTTTTTCAAGAATGCACCAAAAAGTGTGCAAGAAGAAAAGGACTTTGACTGAGTTGTTGTTTGTGAGTTGGTTTTTTGCTGTTTTCACATTGTTGGATAGCAAAGGACTATTTTCAAAATTAAATTAGAATATCATTGTCAAATGGTTTTAAATATTTAAATGAATTTTACAGTCTACACTCTTGCCGCTGAGGAGACTACCCACAGATGCTTTTGGATTTACTCAATGACATATCACATTTTATGATATGTCATGAATTCCTGTTTTCAGCTGTGTGGGCCTGGAACCTGATGGCAAATATTATGTCTTTTGCCTTCCCTGTGCATTCTAGTTTCCTCTTCCATGAAATTGTGTCAGGCAGCACTTGATGGTCCTTGGCTAGGTCACATGCTGGTGTAGAACAGGGATGTAGTCTGAGTCTGGGTCAGGGTCAGGAGCAGCACTGCTTCAAATATATGTGCCTGATCATTTTGTAAGTGTGGGCAGTGACACACACAAAATGCCAAAAATCTGAGCTGGTTTCGCAAAGAATGGAATGTAAGTTCCTGAAGCCTTTAAATAAAATTTTAAGCTTTAGCTTAAGTCTGAGGTAAATCTGAGCTAAAACTCTCTGCTTTACTACAGGTGTTTGGCTGTTTTGAGACCTTGGACACTATTAAAGGCAATATATCATATATAAGCTATTAATTTTCTACCTCATAAAGGATATTTGCAAAGCCTTTCTGAAAATCCACACCATCAATTAATTCTTAAGAATCTTTAATCTTTGTACAGTCCATGTAGAGGAACAAATTACTTGTATATTATTTTTAGCTTTATATTTATACTAGGCCTCATCTTTCAGAAAGCAGTCTCCATTTTGAAATATCTAAAAAAATTACTAATATTATTAATTATTGTTTTCACTGTTAAAGTAAAACTAATCAGGTTTTTTTTTAATGAATTAATTTATTTCACGTATAAAGATTTTTTACGCAAAACTAGTGAATTTATGTTTTATCAGAAGTTTTATATATTAAATAAGTTAACACTACCTTCAGACCCTAGAAATGTTGTACAAATCATGAAACCGGACAGTGGTCTCTAAGTGGACCAAAATCTGTGTTGTCCTGACTAAGAAGAATGCAGGCAGAGGCATGAGGAAGCAAAATTTGTTCTATTACTTGAGGGCATTTGCTTTGCAGCAATGTTCAGGAGGTACTCCTGGGGCACGACAGTCTGGCATGTCAGAGTGTGACACCACAAAAACCATGCAGCTCCTGATCCATAGAACCTGAAACCCTTTGAGGCAAAGACCAGAACAGCATCATGCAACGGGCTGTTCTCTTCTCCTGGTGCTTGGATAGGCCCATGGACTTGAGCAATGAGGGAAAAAAGGAGTAAAAAAAAGATGTCACAGAGAAAAAAGATTTCCTATTGTTACAATGTGGATAAAAATGCTGAGTAAGAAAGGGGACATTTCTTCATATTTGGCAGAAACATGAGCACTCTGGGAGCTTGAACCAGTCAGTAAGAGTATTACTGCACGCTGTCACAGAAAGGGTTATTTGTGAGCAAGGAGGGCCAATGAAGGAATAAGCTCCTGCATCACACTTTTTTCCCCCCCAATTTCTCACAGCCAGAAGTAGTATGGCCAAGAAATCTCCCTTTGAGCCCCCAAGTATTGCAAAATCTTCTCACTGAAAGCATGAAAGCTGGCAGGAAGGCTGTTTTCATGCTCACATTGAAGCAAAATAGCAGCATTGCTAATAAGAACAAAAATTCCCTCAACCAAAAAATTGAAACTTAGACTTGTAATAGCAAAAGACAAATTCAAGCAGACGAAAAACATTAAACACAGGGGTTTCAGTGATTGTGAGGGATGGCACCAAGTTGTCTGCAACAAGGGGAGTACTCAGTTTGGAAGACAGATGTGGGGATGATGATATTTAAATATTCACATTTTCCTGGTACATCCTCAGAGGTAGAGAAAGTGTGAACCATGAAGGCTTGCCAGAAGCACAACACAGAAAATAAGCAACAAGAAAGCAGAATTCATGATTCTTAGAGGGTTTTTTAACCCTTGTCCTTCAATGTTATCTCTTTTTCAGAAAAAAAATGGTTGATTTTGTGGGGAAATTTTGCTTTCTATCATCTAATATGTTTCAATTGTGTATGGCAAATGTGAACCAAAGAGTGAAACGCTAGGCACAATTACAGATGCAGGGTGATCATCCCTATTAGCTTGTGCAGTAGGACCTTTCCACAGCGCAGCTTTCCCATGCAGCTCTTCCTCTTCACCTTCACCCCCCACCCTCTGCACTTTCTGAAGTGCACATTTGGAGGAAGAACTGGGAAGGCGTGAGGAGGAAAAAGTGTTTCTAGCCAATCTGCTGGCAGGATGCACACACCCAGTATGTATCTCTATGAATCAGCAGAAGAGCTAAAACCTCAGATTCCTTGCATAGAGTGCAGACAGATGCTCATTGGGATCTTCTCCTGTATTTACATTATTGTATTTCTATGATTCCCAAAATGTTTATCCTGTAGTCAGCTGGGACTTTTTCTCATTCCCAGGTTTTTGTGTTTCAGTGGTTAGAAATGTGCTTTTTAGGAAAAGAGAGAAACTCTTGGCAGTAAACTGTCTCACAGTTTATTTTGAAGGAGATCAATGACACTACATAGAATTGGAAAGCAGTTTTTCTCTAAGAATGCTTTTGTGGTTTTGCCTTGTAAAAAACTAAAAGATTAGCTTGTTTCCACTAACACTCCCAAATCCTTACCTTTTTAAGAAGGATTTTACAATTACCTGGCTCTACTCTGTGAGCTACTCTGGATTGATAGTAAATTATGGTTTGTGAGGAAAGCCCATACAAGATAAATCCTTCTGTAACAACTCATATCACAATGCCTTTCTGTTTCACTAAGTCATACACAGTCAGGTAGAGTTATTACATTCTTGTTTCTCTAACTTTTCATGTATCACTGTGATGGTGGCCATGAAAAAGGAGACTGTTCATTATCCAGTTGTTTAGCTCTTTAAGCAGGTCTCTTTCCATGTTGATATTGGCAAAGATCATTTGTCTCAATAAAGCACTCAAAATAACCCTTCTCTGATTTTGAACTCAGATAACTTTTGCCACCTAAGATAAAACTGAGAGTGTGCTATAGTTCTATAATATAAGGCTGAGTTTATTCAGAAATTTCCTTGTCTGTAGATGTTTTCAAGTTGTATCTTTAAGCATAATTTGTTTTTACAATCTGCACTTCATTAACCAGTCATATAAACACTCTAGCACAAATAAATATGTTTATATCAGTGCATAATAATTTCTATTATATCATTTGTAACAGACATTTTTATACTTTAAAAAATGGATCTAGAAGAAGCATAGAGGAATATAGAGGAATACGAAGCTCACATATTCTAAATCTAGACCTGTAATAATTTCTGACATTTTACCAGCTTGATCATTAATTATGCCCAGACTGTTCTTTCTTCAGAAATATATATCCATGTGCTGATTTATAGCTTCTATAGGTGGTTAATCTTTGCCTCGTAGTTGCATCTTGACCATATATTTCAAAAGTGACAGCTTTCTCCCCAGATTCCTAAGATGTTTCAGAAATTTCACTGTAAAATCAGCAGCTGAGAAAATTTCATAATAAATCTTTCAATTGTATTTTATATATTTTATGCATCCCTACAATGAATTATGTTATCCTTAGACCTTAAGTACAATGAATCTGATTTGCATTCTATCCAATAAATAAAATGGTACAGTATCAACTAACTGCAAATTGCTCAAAATATTCTACTGGAAGCACACTTGACTCCATATTTTTTAACCATCACAATTCTGATGCTGATAAGGTTACTATTTTTTGTGCCAAATATATTAAAAATAAATGAATAATATAATAATTCTTAATGTTAATGCGTGACCTAATTTCTTTTGAGGCAAGCTTAAAGGATAAAAAAATTAAACTTTTTTTTTTTTTTTTTTTTGGTCTCCTTGTCTTACTCCAGTGGAAATATGTTCCATTTCCTGTTTGTCTTTCAGGGCAGACTTTGCTCTCCAAAGTTGGATTAATGGCTCTGAATGCATCCTAATGAATGAGATTTACTGCAAGCATTTATCACTGCAGTATCTGAATCTTTCCCCAATATTAATTAATCTATCCATTATTTATAGATTGTGTTAAGAACTGCAAAGACTGAAAGCCAATGCTAAAATTTCACTTCTCTACTCTCTCCCATAATG
Organism: Molothrus ater; assembly: GCF_012460135.2. NCBI lineage: Eukaryota > Metazoa > Chordata > Aves > Passeriformes > Icteridae > Molothrus > Molothrus ater. The sequence continues at coordinate 47,949,940 of NC_050511.2, forward strand.
ATGAATCTAGCCCAGGAGGGGACTGAGAGATCAGATGGTAAAATCATGAGGTTTTTTATTTCTGGAGAAAGCATGGGAGACACAAAAAAAGTTATAATCTCCCTTCACCTCTGGAAACTGCAAGGGAAAGTAGTGGACAGAGTAGAAGTGACAGAAAATTGGGACACAGGAAATCAGGAAACACAGAATAGGAGGATAAGCACATGGTGAATGGAATAGGAGTAATTTTTGGGTTTATGCTTGGTAATTTTATCCTTTCAGAGTGGAGGGTAGAACTCCATAAATCAGATCTGCATTCCACAGACACTTTCCTCCCATTTTCACTGAAAAACATGGACATGCAGTTCCTATTCCCTTCTCTTGCTTTCTCTTGATTCATCTCTTGTAGAAAAGAAATGGCTCACTTTTTCTCATAAATTTTGTCCTTACAGACATTTTAGTCAAAATTTATATTTCTATTAAAGTACTGCTTAAATAAACTTCATTTTTTTCTAAGGAAAGTTTTGTTGTTTCCAAAACAATTGTACTAGAGAGGATCTGAAAATTTAAGTATCATCCAGTCCATGACTTTGTGTTTTTCCCAGAAGAAAAGTAAGTAAAAAGACTAAAGAGATCAGAATATTTGGGTCCACTAGACTAGATCCACTTAGCTACTTTTTTATTTTGTATCATAGTATGGCCACATTTCTAGTGCACCATCTGCTCTTTCAGAAGCTGAGCTCTCTTTTTTATATCACACATGTGAATTCAATCTTGTTTTGATCATTAACTGTGATAGGAACACAAATGCTTTTCTTCAAACTTTTATATTATCATCTGCCTTTGTGACTTTTTTATTATTTCAAAATTTCTATTTACAATGTCCATTTTAAAACTCTTAGAAAACACTGGATTTTTTTTTCTGACTGAGAAGCCATTCTAAAACTGGGGTGTTAGATGTATTAAAAGAAGGCAATTAAAATTTTTTCTATGACATTGGGAAACACTGTCACAGCAGGATGGAATGGGTCAGGTTGGAAGGAACCACAGTAGATCATCTGGTCCAAACTCCCTGCTCCTACAGTATATTTTCAGTGATGGAGACTCCACAATCTCTCTGGGTAACCTGTTCCACTTCCTGGTCAGTAAAGAAGTTCTTCCTGATATTCAGGAGGAACTTCTGTTCTGCCAGCTGCCCCTTGTTTGTTTAGCTTGGGTTGGTAGTAACCAAATATATTTGTCTTTAATCAGCTTAGTCTCCTATGGAAATTACACTATTGTTGAAAAACCTTAATAAATATGTAAGGAACCCTATTCTTTCTCTTTTACAGACTTCATAAAAAAGCAAACGAATAAATCCCAAAAGTATGTGCTGGAAAAGCCATTACTAGCACCCAGGGTCTTCTCTCAGACTTTTAGAGATTAGTTTTTTTCCTGGCAGATGAACAAAACTGGATATTAACAATTCATGTCACCTACCTTTATGTTTCTCAATAGCTCCTCGATTCATACTTAACATGCAGAAGGTATATATTGTCTGAAGAGGAAAGCCAACATTAGAGGGAAATATAATGTCTTTCTATACAATTGTTCTTCTTCAAAATGATGCCATTACGGGTGCTATTACAGCTGGTGATTGCGGTATTTTGTCTTTGTGTTATCTGAGATCACTTTCTTTTCATGTCAGTTGCAATGTGTTAGGATGGGTATAGAAAATATTTTAATAAGAATAATATTTTATAGGCAGCTTTAGGGATGGAAGAACAGTGCTGGCTTTTTGTTCATGGCAATGTCAGTTCTCTTGAATTCCTGACTGGCCAATTATTCCAACTCTGCTGGAAAGCTGAGCAGGTGTTAGGGTAAAACTTGAGAAGTTATGTCTCCATCTGTCTGTAGTTCTCCATGGTGCCCTGAGGCTATACTGTCCCTTCATATCTGTTCCTTGCTTCCACAGTGGGGAGCAATAAATGAATAAAATTCACAGCATAAATAAGAGCACAGGAAAGTTGAAAATGTGCTCTTCGTAGTTGCTGTGGACTCAGGTAGATTCTCCAAAGACAGAGTAAATAGAGCTATTCTTGTGTACAGAATTCCTGGTATTATCCATTTGTCTCCTTGTCTTCTCAGTCATATGTGTATTCTTATGTCTGGGGAAAAAAACCCCAAACAACAAAACAACAATGCCTCCCAGCCCCCAAAAACTAAACCTCATAAACTCTAAAATTCTAAATGTATTGCTTTTCAGAGAATAAATTTTTTTTGGAGGCAAGTCTGAGAAAAGCTTAGCAAATTCCCTTTCACTTCAATGTTTGCAAAAGGGATAGCCTTCTTCTCTATTCTTACTTTTAAGACATGGGTCAGGCTCTTCCTGCCCCTTATCTGGAAGCCTTTGCAGAATCTAGAATAATAGAATAATGGAGTAGTTTAAGTTGGAAAAGGCTGCTAAGGTAATTGAGCTCAGTTTCTTAAAGAAATTGCATTCTGGCCATTCTGGAGAGTCTTGGCAGTCAAAATTGCTGGGACCTTTGCCCCTTTGCAGTGGGCAGCTCAAGGGAGCCAAAGGATCCCTGCTTGGCTTCCTACACCCCCCACACTCACATGGTCAGACAAGGATTCCTTACTGGTTTGACGCCAGGCTGCCCTTTGAAGAGTCTTGGATATCTTGTTCCATAAAGCAGTTTATTCAGGGTGCAGTAAACACAGAAACATGTAGAGCTGGGTTCTCCAAGAAGGGACCCCATCAAAGAAACCTCTGGGCTTTTATACCCTCACAGTCCAAGCATGCTCAAGTCTTGCTCCTCTCCCTGAGTCTTCAGCTCCTGCCATGTCTTCACCTGTCCAATCCCTGGCCAGTGACACTGGTCTTCATGCCCCTTGTTATGGAAAGGGCTGGTGGATAGTGTCCTCTTTTCTCAGACTTGCACCCAGTTGCTGCTGCAGCTTGCAGACCAAACTACCTGCTCCAGATTTATTCCTCAAAAAATCCTTACTGGAACACTACCAAATCCACCACTGAAGCATGTTCCTAAGTGCCATATTTGCATGTCTTTTAAATACCTCTAGGGATGGTGACTCAACTCTAATAAATCTGTGAAATAGGTTCTCTTCAATTGATTTTGCACCTGTGTGCCTTTCATATCTTAATTGCATTAGGCCAGAAGCTAAATATTTATTTTTCCTAATCTCTGGCTTTGAGAAAGCTTAAATCTTGGGATAATTAGAAGTGCATTATGCCTCCAGAGTACCTAAAATAAGATAAATCTTTATGAAGGCTTTTCCTTGTACTGCATGGAATTGTGACTCCAGGGAACAAACTTTCTGTTTCCTTAGTCATTCTGTGACCCTGTGATTCTGAACTGGCTATGAAAAGAGAATTGTTAGTGCAGATTAGGCTGTGTTACAATGCTGTCCCTGGATGATGAAAGAATTCCTAGTGGAACACACATATATTTATGAGGGGCAGACCACTGAAATTGCTGTGTTAATGTAGAAGTCTCCATAAATTAAACAATTTAATTTAGCTGTGGTTTTTTTTCACTCTGAACCTAATCTTCACCACAGTTTTTATTTTTGGATCGTACGGGAAGTCCTTTTGGAAATGACAGGGTGCAATGTATACATACAGAGTTAAGTTCCTGAAATGGGTTCTTGTCTGAACAGGGCTATGTCAAGTCTGCTTCTTGACTGCTTTGGACTTAGCATATGCAATTGAATAAAGAGGTACTCTTTTGCCAGTCATTCCCTTCCTACCAAGGAGTTTCCTTCCTCGCCCCCAAGAGGAAACAAACTGAACGTGTCCAGACAAGGGGAATTTCTGGTGGTCAGAGGTTATTGGAGATTAGAAGAGGATTAAAGGCCATGGAGGTCTCAGCCAGGAAAACTAGGGACATCCCAGGCACCAGAGTAAAGTGACCATTGAGATTCAGCTCAAACCTGCAATAAATCTACTGAAGAAGCTACAATCTCCTCACAAAGGTAATGCTGGCAGAAGAATTCTGTGTGAACATTTTTTATTTCTACTGTCTCACCTAATGATTTTGATTTTCCTCAGAAGGTGAATTTTCCTAAATAATTTTTTAACAGAATCTGGCTAAACTGGAAAGCCTTCTGTACCTGGCGGGGAAGTAGCCTGTGATGGGTAATTTAGCTAGATTGATCTCAAAGCCCTGGCTGAGATCAATGTCATGCTAACACAATCCTAATTGATATACAAGAACAAGAAACTCAGGGTTTGTACTAACTTTTACTGTATGCACCTTCAGGTTTAGTTTTGCCAGTGATTCAGACTGAAGACTTGCTAAAGCATGTACAGACTCCCATGCAGCCTCTGTATCTGTTCCATAGAAACAGTGGTATACAGAACTGATGTGCTTCCACTTCATATCTTGGACACAGGTGACATATGCTTCTAAATTTGGGCTCTGGGAAACCTGCATCCTCTTGTTTAGACACAGCCAGTGCCACCAGCAGCATCTCCTGCCTGAACAAAGATGGGCAGTGGGATGCAGATATGGTGCACTTCACAGTATGACCACAAAGGTCTTCTCTGGAAGAACAAGGTGAATCCCTTCTGTGTTATTCAGGATTTTGGGGAGAAGGGCAGATAACTTATTTCTGCAATACAAAACCTGTGGGATATCTTCCTTCTATAGCAGAGTTGAAAAAACAAACAAACCAGAAATTTGCCAGAGATTACATGTGTGGTGCAATTACTTAGGACAAAAGAAGTGCTGTGTGTTAGAATACCTAATACATAATGCATATTTCCAAGATGAATATTTGTTCCAGCCCTAAACTGAATTTGCATAAGAAAAGGGACTGCTTTAATTATACTGTTTTGTTCTGTCCACCAAGAGGTTCTCTTGAATTTAAAGAAAAACAGTTCCAAATGATGTTTGTTTTCTTTAAAAAAAAAAAGATAAATTGTTCCCTACTTTACAATTATGTGATAATTTTAATAGCCTGTTAAGTGGAATTCAGAGATTGTTTAGGCATAAGGGAGTTTCAAACTACAAAACTCAATCTGTGCAAACCAGACCATGGAGAAATGCAGTGTTGTCTACTGATGGCTTAAGGAACTGAGCACTTTAAAATCTTAAAAAAAGAAGCCTATGTGCTTAAGAAATATAAATTCAACAAAAAATAAAAGCCTCAATCAAACAAAGCAAAATTTGACCATCCAAATTTACAGTAAAGGAAGCCTATAAGGAATTCATTGGTGAGCTACTGGTCCAGGTAAAATTTAAAATACATGGTGGAAGAATGATTTAATGACCTTTTTTGAGAGAAAAGAGAAAAATCCTGTCATGAGAACAGGCTTCAAAGTGAAAACAATGTCTTCAGTCTTTCAAGATCATCTTCACACCCTGAAAAGCCCCTGAGTTTGCCTTGGAGAAGATGGCAATTAAGATGTGAGTTAGGTGCATGGCTTTGTCCATGGTGATCTTTTTTCTTGCTAGCAGTGACTGAAATATGCTAAGATTTTTTGCTTCTTATACAGGCTGGGGGGTTACAGCAGTCAAGGTCCTCCCAAGGACCAGTGCAGAAGTGTGCCCAGGACAGAAAAGGGAAAACCAAGTAACTCTGCTGTCCTGATGTGTAAATGCTTGGTGTGTATGGTGAGAACTTGCTTGTTCTAAGTGGAGCTAGGCAGGGCTAAAACTAAAGCTAAAATATTTGTTCAGTAACTCAACAAGACAAACAAAATTTGGTCAGTCTGGGATGGACAATGATGGGAGAACTTTGGGCACAAATCCACTCATACTGAAGTAATCCTGTCCATGAGGCCAATGTTGTCTGGGGAAAGATTCTAGAAATAACAGCTTTTCTGTACTGTAGCAAATTCTGGAAGAAATAAAGAAAGGAGAGATAGGAATATACTGTTGGGAAGAACTTGGAGGAAGACCAAATATGGAAGTATGGCAAAAATGTGAATCTGAACTCAAGAAGAATAGGGAATAAGTTTTAAAATGGTACATGGGAAAAAAGAGCAAGAAATGGATCTTTGCTCAGCAGGGGTGTGGATGCCAACAGACAGCAGTAATGCTGGCTTGCATACCTTGGCTCATCACAATGCTGGAGGGTCATCCTGCTCCACAGACATGCTGTCCAGAGTTGAAGAGGGAAATAGATTTGTGCTTTTGTGCTATCAGAACTGGGATTGAGTAGTGCTCAGGTATGTGATTCATTAGACTTAAAAGCTGTAATTAATAGCTTTATAGTCAAGCATAATAGGCTGCATTATACTTGTTATATTGCCAAGATAATTTATTCTTTTACTTCTCTACCAATTTCCTAATGCTTTTCTCATTAGTCAATAAAACATCTTCATCAGCTGGCCTCTGATTTAGCTGTGGGAGTGTGGTACTGTGCCTGCAAAGTGGTGTTGGAAAGGATGCTGTCTTTCAAGGGCTAAATGTGCATCACTCTTGGAAGACTTTAAGTGTCTCAGAGCAATCATCATTCAATGAGATTGGTCTTCTCTGTGGTACCCCCCACGTGTCTTCCACAGTAAGGGACAAGTGTAACCTAATATATACAAGTAAGACCAAGCCTTCATCTTACCATTTTAAAAATTAGTGCTGCTGTTAAAATGAAGATGTCTTTTTGCCATTTGCAAACTTCAGCTAATGATGCATTTGGGAGTGAATGTTAGCTGTCATGCAAGGCAACACACAAACAAAACCCCAGTTGTTTCTTGTTCCTCAGGCAACATTTTGCAACATTTTATTCAAGATCAGATGCTACTTTATTCTAGGGATTCTTGTATCAACTACTTTTATGATGATTAGTCCACTGACTTTCATAACAGTGGCTAGTGTGGGAGATTTGGCGGAAGTGGCTCCTCTGACCTCACCTGGCTTTTTTTCTCATTTGTTTTAGTCAGAAGATTACCCATTATGGTTTTTACTTACCTTCTTACATTCCTCACAGTCTCAATTATTCTGCTTCTGTGTTTAAAGTATTCCACAAATAAAAAATAGTGTTGTTATCTCTGTTAAATGCTTCAGTCAAGTTTTTTTTTTTTTTTTTTTTTTTGCTTTTAAGGACAATTTTTTCTTTTACAAACATAGATTAATTTGAAATACTTTAAAAACATTTGTAGTCTTTTAAAGACTTTAATATACTCTTAAAGACTTTCAATTTGTAAGAGTTTTATAAAGAGAACAAAAGATGCTACAATGACAGGGAAGAATGAAGGAATAATGAGAATTACTTGGACAAGCGAAGCTGTATTTAATATAGTCTGGCTGCCCATAATTTCCTTTCTACTAGATGCCCTTTGGCTTACGGTGTTTGGATACCTAACTTGCTTCATGAAGAATCTTCTTTTAACATTACTTACACTGAAATGAATAAGTAAATGATTCAAATTATTTGAAGGCATGCTTTTGCCTTACTTTTGGGTACTTTTAATTGACTTGTATGCAGTTAGAAAAAATGCATGATTGGTCAAAAAACCACTAAAACTATGTAATTAGCAGCAGCATTCTCAGGTAAGCACATGTAAATTCAGACTTCTATTCTGCTCTAGCCTCTGCTGTTTGGAGTTTTTAGATACCTTGGTTTCTCATAGGCTGTAATCCAGCCACATCTCATTGCAAGTTTTTACAGCCAAACTTTGTGCCAATCTTCTGATGACATGCTGACAGAAGCATCTCACTAGGAACAGACTTAGTTAAGGGAGTGACAGAGAAAGAAAAATTTATACTTTAAGTTTACACATGGCTTTTATAGGGGAGGGAATAAAAAGATCTAAACTGAGAGTCACAATCATTAAACAGGCAATAGCAAAATAAACAGGTAGCATAAAAATTGAAGCATGAGTATGTGTGCGCAAACATATGTATTGATTCAAAGTGTCATGGTAGTTAATTGGACACTTTGTGACTTGTTTTACAAACTACAGATCAGTTAAGAAGTAGTGGCTGGTGGAGAATGCTAACCACTTAATCATATGTGCAGTAAGAAGATTTAAACGGTCTCTTCACATTCGTTATCACAAAGCTCTGTAAAATTTTGGAAATTTCCGTATTTCTAGGTCAAAAAGGATGGACTTTTTAAAGCAGAAGAAAAAAATTGCTCACATAAAAATATCCTTCAATGATACGTCTGTTTTTCACTCAGTTGTAGAAGTAATAAAAATGTGGACTCTTGTAACAAGAACTGCTCTAAATGAATGGTATTATTACATAGTGTGCACTTGACCTCATATGATTTTTAAAATTCTTAATTCAATTTTGATAATGAAAGGAGAATACCTCACAGAACTCTTTGCTTCTACTACAATGAAAATCATATAAAAATTGTGTACAGATTTTCTTTTTATTTCTCTGTAATTACTAAATCATCTATGAAGATTTTTTTTGTCACAGCGTAAGCAAATAACATCTTTTGCCCTTTAATCCAAATGGTTGTCCAAAAGGAAGTAAGTGATACCTTCAAGTACTGAATTTGGAACTCTTATTTCATAGTTTTTCTCAGCTAAAATACATATGTCAAAAAATTCAAAGGTTGCTGTGTCTTCTTACAATAAATGAAACCTACCTCTGCATGCCCTAGCTCTGATCTGCTGTCAGCCTTAGGCAGCTTCTCTGTTTGTAGCTCTCTTAAATATATAAAGAAATGTAACTGGTTTCTTTCAGTGAATCTGTATGTCTGCAGAAACCTTCAATAAGCTACTTTTATCCTTGGGTAGATTCATTTTAGGACAGTCTTGCTGCATAACAATATCTGTACCAGAAAGCTCAAACTAACCTAAATGGGAGACGAGAGACAGATGTTGATAGTTGATTGGGATAGATTGGGATAACAGCAGAGCTGCATCAATCATCAGACCAAACCTGAGGCTGATTTGTAGGCTGAAGAAGTTGTCTGTGCTGGCTTAGCTTAGCTAAGTTAATATACTGCTTCATATCCCCAAGACAGATAATCTCACATTTTTCATCTATCTTCTTGGTCCTTTGAAGCTTTATTTTCTTTTTTCTTTTCTTTTTTCTTTTTTTTTTCCTTTTTTCATTATTGGTAGAGCTGTTATAACCCACTATTTTTCCACTTTTAATTCAAGGAAGGCTGACTTTCACCTCTGTCTCGGGGCTTCATCATATCTTATACAGCTCTTGAGACCTCCTGCTGGGGAAGCAATCACCACAGCAAATCAGCACGAGGTTCAGACTCTGCTGCTCTTCAGAAAACAGCTGAAATGTACTGATCACTCCTTCCTCTCACCTCTCACTGTGTGCTCAGTTTGAGAGAGTCCTTTATATTTCTGTTTTCAAATCTCTGTATAGGACCAGTGCTGAAATCCCCAAAGCTTAGCTGCTTTGCGCTAGTTAGCCTTTTTTTCCGTAGTTATATGAAGGGAAAGACTAATGTTTCAATGACTTTTTGCTGAGTCATATTACTTAGTTGGAAAGACTTGTATGGTCCAGACTGGATTTAGGGTGGGGAGAGCCCGAGGTAATTGGGTGGGGAGATGTGAAATGCAGAAAAGGAAGAGGGAGCTGCTCTGGGTAGTAAATGTCAGAAGCATAAGGCCCAGGTCTGTCAAGTTCAGAGATGAGATGTAAGCCTGAATCTTTCTTAATTCAGCAAAGTGCCTGGATTTTGTCTCTTTCCTCTTATTGAATGAATATGAATTTACTGCTAGAGAATGCAACCATGTCCAAATCTACTGTTCTAGCACCAAGGCAGTAAAGGTAAGCAGGGACCTCAAATTCCTACATTAACTGTGATGACCCATGGAGCACTGGCTGCTGAGTCCTTTGTCCTCACTCTTTGAGACAGCAGAGTGTCTTAAAAAAAGATAAAATTAATAAAATCATTTATCCAGTAAGAATACTACAATACCTATTAGGCTAGTCAAACAATGCTATATGACTTGCAGTCAGCTCCACAAAATTCATGCTGATTTCAAAGAGAGAATGATTGGTAGAGTAGAATTTGTTTTAAAGTAATAACTAGATAGCTGAAATCAGTTAAGCAGCCTACATAATATACACTTACTCTCTGTAGTCAATGTCCTACAGGGCTGTTTGTCCTATCCTATGACATATTTGAATTTATTTTTCTCTGCAAAAGCCTGATTTTACTACTAATTTGAAAGAACTCTGGCTGACTAAATAAAACTAATTCATAACTCCTGGAAATTTTCAGCATGGTGCCCTTTCTTCAACTCCTAAAGAAAGCAGCAAGTCCTAAAGTGGCTTTCACAGAGTACTGAACTCATTGCATGCTGGAGCAGCTCTAATACAGTTACTGCAGAGGCTTGTTCTCCTCAGGGTTCTCACCTCAGTGTGATGACAGACCTATGTCAACAGAATTGAACAGAGGAGTTGCTCATATCTTCATATCCCAACCACAATCAAAAGAATACATTTTGTTGCATTTTCTTTTCCCTTCTTACTTACCCAGTCCACTCCCATTGCACAAAAGCAGAGATGTTGAAATTTCATTACATAATACTGAATTTGAAGAAAAGTGCTGAAAAAGAATTGGTTGATACAATGGACCAATTCCCTCAAAATAATAATTGACTCTTGCTTCTGCTGAGAGAGCTGATGGGAAAAATTGCTGTGATAGGCAGTCTCAGAGATTTGTTACCCAGCTCAAAGCTATTGTGAGGCATCATTGATGCTTGGCCTGGCAAGCCCTTCTCCAGCAGATGGCATTCATAGCTTGCTTCTCCTTGATAATGCACCAAAACCACACTGATGGCTATGCCTAATCAAAGTTCTCTTTGTGCCTGTTTCAGCTCTGCAGCAAAAATTTTAACCCAAGCATCAGCATCTTATAAAATAATAAAGGAAAAAAAGACTATAAATAGCACCTGTTTTGTAAAATTTAGGTGTGTGATTTTTCCCTCAAAATGAAAGCCTTGGGCTGCTATCACTTTTACTTTCTTTGTATTATGATGCTTATCAAGTGTTCAGGAAAATAAAAATGGGTCAGGAAACTGGTGTGTGTATCTGCTACTATAAAATAAATCTATGTTGCCCTTTTTTTAATCTTTCCATTACCTAGGGTTCCCTGAACCTTAATTTATATAACATAGAAAGTCTTAGGAAAATTCATTGTCTTCAAAAAGATGGGTTATTAATCACAATTTAATAATAACAAAAAATGTAGTCAGAGATTATGGTACATTTGCTCATTTTACCTTGATAAATTCCTTCCTTTAGGACTTTATCAAGGTCTGCTGTATTGTATTTCTTTCAACAGGCTCCATGTTGACAGGATGGCACACACAAATCACGGTCTTGCAAGAGGCAAAGTGAATATAACTGCTTTTGTAGAACTGTACTTTCCTATTTCAAAGAATTTGGAATTTAAAAACAAAAGACCACTCAGGGAAAAAACTTGCAGCATATATGCAGCTATGTGTTAAACTAGCATTCCAAAATATTTTGTGCTATTTGTTCCTATTACCTTCTAATGAATATTAGTTCAGCTTTCCAATTTTGTGAGGAAAGGAAACACTTATTATAATCATAATTCACGCACACACATAAGCAAAACTCACATTCTTGTCAGACTCAAAATCCAGAAAGGGTAATTTAACTAGAATACCTACTACACCAAGTAAATATGGAGTGAGGGAAAAGTTATCCTGATCTTTAATCCTCCTAGAATTTCGCTAGACTTTTATTAATGTGTACTAAGTATAATGTTTATTACAAATGTTCTTATATATGGCCTCTCAAAGTATTATAGTATTTTTGAATACTGGGCAAAGATGCTCCCAGATATGCTAGCAGGAAGGAAAAATGCAGGTACATAAAATGCAGTGGTATTTCAGGACATGGCACTTTGGTGCAGGTAACATCTGATTAGGAAACTCCTAACACACTATGGAGACTTGTCATTATCCTGCATTGCTACAAATCTGTCCCTCCTTGGTACTTGCTGGGAACCTCTGGCAGCTGCTGGCCATTTATATGGACTCTTTGAGCTGAGTTGTCCTTATTTAAGTTTTCTATGCAGATGTCAGGCTTGAGGACAGCAGCAAATCACCTGACAACGACCAACAGTTTTCTGTCAGATGCTTCAAAGAAAGGAGAAGGCTGGGGGAGTTAGAAGCCAGACTGATAGTCTTATGCTTAAAGGAGCTGGATGTAGATAATTTGTGTGTTGTTACTTCTTCAGCTGCCTGAGGACCAGTGATTTTATATTTCTTTGCTTCATTTCCTGACTTACAGCTTGGCCATATTAGTGCCTCTTTGCTTGTAAAGGATTCACTGACTTTTTTCCTGTTCCAAGGCACTGCAGTACTCATTGTGAGCATCTTATAATGTATAGATGAGAGTTCCAGAGGGAAATTATACATGTGGTTATTATACTTAGAAAAGGCAGGGAAGATCTTTCTACAGTATTAGTTTGGCAAACCCAAAACAGGTACCTATGTTCCTGAAAAGATGGGATCAGGTTATTTTACATTAATTTTTATTTTCCTCTTCCCCTTGATAATGAACATGATTAAAGGGATTATTGTGTGTGGAGACCAGAGGGAAATTTTCAGTGGTCATCAAATGTCATCATTTGATGACAATCAACCATTTAGATTTCAGCTTAATAATTCACCATTCATTTTGTCTCTTTCTCTATTTTACAAAAATGCAGAAGTGCACTATGAGATGTATCTGGATATAGTGAAATTGTACACGCAGTGGCTGTCTCTGTGTTGTGATCTGTACTCATCTTTAAGGTCTACCCTAATACTAGCAGCCTCTGATAGATACTGTAAGAATCAAAGTCAGTTAACTGCTGAATAGTCAGAGTTTTGCCATGAAGTTTGACACATGCAATGGCCAACCTTTTCCTATTTTATATGATTTGTTTTTCTTTCCCTTTGGCAATAAAGCAGGTAACTACACACTAAAAAAACCCATCTCAGCTGGCAGGCTGAGAATGACTGTCATGACAAACTGGATGCAAACTAGACTATCAAAATCACTTAGGAAACTTGGGAGCAGGGTCTCATTAGACCCTTCCTGTCACCACTTCTAAGCTGCCTAAAAAAAGTTTTTGCAAAAAGTTGATATTACATGTTCACCTTCTCAAATGAAAGTAAAGACATTTAAGTTGGGTGAAAGAATTTCAGAGAGAAGTCAGAGAGATGATTTTCCTCATATGCCTTTGTTATGTTGTACAAATTTAAAATTTAAAATTTCCTGCAATTGTTTTCTATTTCTTGTGCTTATGAAAAGATTTGATTCATATGATAATGAAAATGTTTAACTTCAGGAATTTTCTGGTATTTGATATTACACAAAGAGATTCGGGGAAGGCTGTAAAATGACATTTTGAGGTCCTTATCCTTGAGGATGTGAAGGGACAACTGTGTTCCACAGTTCTGCTGTACCCTTGGGGTGAATAACTGGCCTACCTGTGATCTCTGTATCGTCTCTCAGCTTTGCATCTACCTTTTCTGCTTTTCCTTGCAGTTTTGCTGTACAAAAGACTTTATAAGATGGAGCCACATTTGCAGTTGCTGCAGTAGTTGCAAAGTTCTTGTTGGAATATTCTGATAATGATTCAAAGCTGGTACCATTTGGAGGGATTTCTTTTCCCATCTCTGAACAGCTTTTTCAGCATGAGTGAGGTACAGAAACTGCTTTTTGCTATATCTGCTGTTGGTGCATTTCTGTCTATTGCTTTTCTGTTTTCAGCAGTTGATTTGCAGTCTGTGCTTCCGATTTTTTGCTGGATTCATGTTATCATTAAGTTAACTACAGTCTGTTCCTTATTTTCTCAGAGTCTGATGCTGAGTGGTGTTTGTTGAAGGCTTCTCAAGAATGCTGTGCCTTATCTGCTTTATTGACAGGGTGAGGTTTGAAGCTTTTCAGTTGCACACATTTGTAAAAAGTTTTTCCCTCACTGCTTTTGACTGGTCCATTTCTTCCTTTGAAATTTCCACACAGAGTTTCACTTCTTCCAAATACGGTACTTTCTTATCACTGCAGTGCTTGCTTCAATTTCTGTTTCCAATGTAGATCCATTTATCTCATCTTCCAGTCACTCCTTGAATTCAGTGCTTTCTCATATGTGTCTTCTGTTTTGTCTGATACTACCTGCCTGGCCTCAGCATGGGGATTTGTCCTGTCACAGCTTTTGCTTCCCAAGGTCCCCGGGCTTATCTGATTCTTGTTCTGAGTCTGTTGGTGTCCAGCTGTGCCTGCAGAGGTTTGAGTTGTACTGGTTCTGAACATTCTTTGTTTTTCTTCAGTTTCACAAATGTTTACAATTCTCTGCTATGATGATATCTTGGACCTGATCCTCTACTAAAAGGAAAAAGCGCTGTGTTGTCTGTTTACTGTAAATTTTGTGTTGCTACTTGTCATTGTTTTCAATTATGAATTTTTTAAAAAATGCTTTTACTTCGTTTTAGCTGATCATGGTTTTCATGGTTTTCATGGTATTTTGCTTTTGACAGATGACCAGATTGGGAAGATAGTTTAACTGTAGTTGATACAACCACATATTTTGTTATGAGTTAAATTCTGTGATAATTTTTTTCCTTCAAGGAGAGAATAGTGTATTTTCTCTCTACCTTTGGCTCTAAAACTCTACCTTTGGGTATAAAACACAAATTAGCAGTTTTTAAAGTTCTTTATTTAGTGACTCCCAGCCACTGTTAGCTGCATGTTATGCCTTTAGCTAACATACTGGGTGTTACCACAAGATTTACTTGTCTCAAGAAGCTTGAGCGGTCTGCCATTGCAGTGCCAGAGGTGATTTAAAATTTCTCTTTGTCCACACACCGGACACAAAACTGCATAGAATGAATAAGTTTTAACAATCTTGTTTGAAATCTTACATTTGCCATATGGATTCAGAGCTTTCCATTAGATGAGTGATTTTTTTCCACAGGCTGTCATAATGAGAACTCCTATGCTCTATGCTGTTGTTCTGTGTGGGACAGGGCAAGTACAGAATTTTCCCTCTCACATCTGATCCAACTCACATTTCAGGTCACTCGTTGTCCACTTCCCTGACAATTACTGTTTTTTTTTTTATTTATTTTGGAAACCTCCCTTCACAACCAGCAATTATCAGGGTACATATTTCTATTCAAGCAGCAGAAATGTTTTCTGTGTCCTGAATTTTTGGAGCTGGCCTGTGCAAGGGCTGGTTGAAAGACACTTGCTTCTTCTTGAAAAAAATGATTGATACAGGGTGTGAGGCTGGTGGGGGGTAGTGAGACCTGTACCCACTCCCTTGCTGTCTCCAGCTCTGGCACCACAGTTGCAGGAGTGTGCCTTGAGTGAGCCAGGCTGCTTGGTCTTGTGGTGGTCTTGCCTGTTTGGATTGTGTATACTCATGGGGCAGATTGAGAACTGAATTTCACATTTCACTATCTCTTTGCTCGACATTGTAATGAGTGGTCCCATTTTTCCACTAATAATAATGACATGAGCGTACTTGCCATTTACTTCATTTACTTTTGTCCTCCTCCAGAGGACTAGAAAACTAGAGTCAGACTTAAAGCATACATGTAGGCTACAGGATTTTTTTTCTAGGGAAAGACAATGCTGGGCGGATTCTTGAAGTAATGTTTTATTGCAGAGCTCTAATCAACTGAAACAAGATTTGAAATGAAGAGTTTTGTGATGGTAAGTGAAAATGTTTTGTGATGGTAACACAAAAAAGCTTGTTTTAAGCACAGTAATCTTGAAAATGGTTTGCCTAGCATCTAGAGACATTTAGAATGGCATGTTACATTTCTGTCCTGTTTTGTAATATCTTTTATAGCCTGATTCAAAACATACAGAAAAGAAAGTAATGAAAGGTAAATGTCCTTAGTTTTCCTGTCATGTAATCTTTACCCTATTTCTAAACAAACAGTAAGAAACCAATTTTAGCCAGGGTTGTAAAAATACATTTCCCTCTATATCAATATAATTTTGCTGTGATTTATGGCATTTTATTAATTTGAATTTTCATTCACTCTCCTCTTTTCTGAAAATGTTTAGAAACTGATTAAATAATAGGAACAATGTTAGGAATAGTAATTATATTCTCTAGGACAGAAGAATTATCTAAGATTAGCCATGGAACTTATTGTACTTGAGGTTTAGAAGGGAAAATGGAGACTTACAATTATTAGTTAAATTATTTATGTGGTTATAAATAAATAAATCAATAAAATACTCATTGGAGCAGTGCTGAATAAAAGAATTTCAGAAGTAGAATGAATCCATCATAGCCATTTAGATGCTAATAACCAGCTTCAGCTTGCACAGCTGTGCTGAATGACTGCTTGTTTTACCATACATGAGATTTGGGAACTCATCAAATAATTGAAAAATACACTGAACTTCTGTAATTTTTAATTGCTAGTTAACTGCTATTTACACAGCTTTTTCAATTGCTGGTGCATATGGGGACAAGGACCCCAAACATGTCATAAAATATGTCTGTAAGCCACAGCTCTTCCTGCAATTCCAAATCCACCTAATTAAAATTTTCTCTTCTGCAAAAGTACAAGCATCCTGTGAGTATGTATGTGGCAGATGTGCTACTCCAAACAACTGACTATTCCTAAATGTCATCTTAAAACTTAATTGACAAATCTAGATAGAAGGAGGTGAAAAAGATAGGGGAGGTTGACCTACAAGCACAATTTTTTTGGCTAAGAATCATTATATGGACCGAAACCTTGAAAAGATGATGCTTATCCTGTACTTATCCTGTTGTTCTCTGCGGATATTAGTGACCATGGATGCTGATATATTTTCAATATTACATTAAGCTTTTCTGTAAGTTTGCTGACATTAAATATGTACCAGTGTTGATTTTCTCCCTTGGTTTAAACACTTGTGAGTAAAAAATGCTGAGAAGAAAGGAAAAGCTGGGAAAAGAGCACCTGCTTAGAAATTCATGAACCTATAGGCATACCAAAAGTGAATTTAAGTGCTCAAATTCTTCTCATGATAAAGTAAGAAAATGTCAAAGTTTCTAATGTCTAATGTCATTCATTTGCTACTGGTCTTTCCTTTTCATTTCCTTTTCCTTCCTTTTTTCTTATTTTTGTCTACAGTCATTTTGGAAATGCACTTTCCTGAGAACTCACTGACAATTTACTTATTCTGTAGAAAGTACTTTCAAGAAAAGGAAAAGGAAAAGGAAAAGGAAAAATGGGAAGGGGGCAGTAAAAGGTAGAAGGGAAGGAGAAGGGCAAGAAAAAGGAAAAGGAAGAGGCTGACGAGAAGGGAAAGGGATATGGGAAAAACAAGGAGAAGCAAGAAAATGCAAGTGTGTTAATTTGAAATAAATTTTTGGAACTTTTCTGCTGAATTTCCTTTCCACTCCCAACTGTCTCAAAATTGAATTTTTATTTATTTATTTATT
The DNA here is from genome assembly GCF_012460135.2 of Molothrus ater. Lineage (NCBI taxonomy): Eukaryota > Metazoa > Chordata > Aves > Passeriformes > Icteridae > Molothrus > Molothrus ater. Next base: position 47,967,268 of record NC_050511.2, read on the forward strand.
TTTAAAAAATAACTTACATAACTTGTACTTACCTTGCATTGATTTCTGGGAATGCACAACAAAATTTATACTATCAAGGACAAATGCAGTTGAATCATTCATGAAGGAAGTCACAATAGCCATTAACGGATAGAATTTTCCTTTCTAATGCTACCAGCCTTAGTCCTCCAGAGGCTGTGAGGCTGTTTTCTTTCCACAGTGTGTGCTCCATGCTGTGCTCCCCTCAGTATTTGCCAGTAGTCAGACATTATAAAGGATACTGCCTTCTGCATAGAAAAGTGTGAATTTCTTGAGTATTAGACCATAGATGTATCCTTTTAAAATAATGTCACATAATGTATATATGAATAATAATTAGAAAATAAAGCAGCCAGGAATGATGATACTCTGTATTAAATCACAATATAGTTCTTCCCAGGGTTGTTCTTGTCACCAGAGATTTAGCTGCAAATTTACACAGCAGTCCTGCTCCATTTTCTGCTTTATAAATCTTGCTAACTGGTAATGGGGATTGTCAACTCTTGAGCCCAACAAATTTATCTAAACAGATATACATCTGTTGTATGTGAAAGTACTTACTGAGTGGGCATTCTATACCCATTGAGACAAAAAAGTCACCAGTAAGGCATATGATTTTTCCTTCACTACTGAGTATTTGGGATGGAAGCAAGACAAAAGAAACAATTTTAAGGGAATTTTTTAATCACAGACCTCCTTGCAATGACAACAGTAAGTCATCTGAGCGGGTCTGAATCAATAAAGTCTAAATAGGTGGGATTCCTCTGGTCTGTATAAATTTTAAAAAAATTCAAACCCTGGAACTTGGCCTCTATCTGGAGGACATTAATTGGTGAAGTTCTGAAAAAAACCATCAGTGAGCAGGTGCAAATTAGGCAAGAGCCTCAAGCAAGATACAGCTGAGCTTCCTGCTGCTGTTTGATCTGTTTCTCTCATTCTTGCACAGTGTAAAAACAACAAACAAGTTTTAGATAACACAGGAAGTCATACCAGTTAACAGTATTTATTGCCATAGTTTTAAATGTTTCTATAAAAACTTGAAACATATGTAAAACTACCAAGACTTTCTGAGAAACAAAAAGGATTAAGTTATTACATTTTTATTCCTTGTCTAAATGGTTTATGCAGAAGTTAAGAGCATATGATTGTTGCTCAGCAACTTTGAAAATACAACAATTAATTAAATACTCTGCACATGCTTAGAGAACTAAATTTAGGCAGCCATTTATTAAAGACATTTATTCATACTCTTTTCAGTTGAGAATTCTGCATTTATGGATGATAAACTACCAATTTCTAAGGGTCTTTATTGTGGGTGTTTTCAACCGTTGGTTCAAATAGGAAAATCTAGTTCAAAACAATGGTTTTATCTGCTTACTGAAGCCTGACAGAACCTCTCAAGAAAAGTACTTGCATTTCTCTTTTGAAGGCATATTCCTTTTGCTTTTTAATGCTGATAATATATAAATATCTCAGCTTAGTGTTTCAGTAGAACCTTGGAAATGCAGTGGTAGGTGAAATGAAACAAATTATGAGAAGGGCTAAAAGGTGGTTACCACTGGTTTTGTACTTTTTTTATCCCTGGATAATTCCATGTATCCTTATAGCTCTAGCAGAGTTGTTCTAGTTTGATAGTCTGTCTCTGTTAATGACTGGATTTAAATATTTTATGTGAAGTTTATGAAATTATAATGTGTAGGCACTCTAGGATTCACCACCCACTTTAAAAATACCCTGCTATTCTCTTCATTTAATGGTGGATGTCTGTAATGATATGTGACTCTTCTGAACTTTATTTGAAGTAATGCAAGCAAAGGCCAAATACTTTCTGAAAGTAATTCCCAGTCCTATCGTAATTTTTTTTTTTGTTTGAAAATATCTCAGTCTATGTGCCTATACACAGGTGGGGGAAGTCTGTCTAGAGGAAGAAATTTATTTTTTTCAGCTGAATGCCCAAGGCTCCCACAAAAAATTCACAGTGGCTGCAGGGCTAGTAGGTAAACTCAGAAAAGTGTTTCTTAACAAGGGCAGGAGACACTTTCATGCAGTGTCAGTACTTCAGAATTGCTGTAGTAGTCCATTAAACCTATGTAAAGCTATCACAGGAGGAAAGGGAATTTTTTACCAATCAAAACCTTAATTAGGGTAAAAAGCTAAAATCCAAATAAACAGCTATAGCTTTTTTCTTTGACCCTGGATATTGGTGCTTATCCACAACAGAATTTTCCAAAATATATATTATATGTTACGCTTCAAAGAATTTTCTTTGTTCTTCACCTCTTTTTACACTGACATCCAAGCTTCTGTTATCTGCTACTGTTTTTTCTGCTTCAAACACCTTCCAAATCCCCCACTTCCCACCCTTTAACAAGGGTACCCAGCTAGTGTTTTAGATACTGTACAATCCTTGGAGACCTGAATTTAAAACACTTTTCCTAGTACTTCCACTTGTTTGAAAAAGACTGCATTTAAGATTTTTTTCAACTGCAATTTTTCACACACCAAAAAACCATGCTTAGTTTCAAGATACTGGGCTTTCCGGCCAGTATTCTTGCTCCTGTTCTTAGAACATTGACAAGTTCTTGAAATTGCAGTAAGCTGTTGGCATCTGGCAAACTTAATGTTCCTTAGCCAATACCCATTGGCTAATATTAGTGTGGGTTTTGATTGGGATAGCCTGGAGAGGAACTTTATTCCAGTTTTGCAAGAGGATTGTGATACCGCAAATGCTGGTGCTTCTGTTACATATTTTCACATTTTCAATATTTAGAGTGCAGACAGGGTGCAGAATGAGGCAACAACAGCATAGTATGTTTTAAAATTTAAATCAGGGTACAACAAATGCCTATTCCAGTGGTACAGAGCCAGGCAGTTTTATGATGTTCTTGATGTAATTCTCTCTGCTGAGGGTCTGTGAAGTGGCCTAGGGGGTCATTCTTTAATAACCTAAAAGCACAGTCCCTTTTTCAACAGGTGGTATTTGTGCTCTGAAGTCATGGGTTGATCTTTCAGCAAAGCCTTTCATCCAGCTTTCAGATGCCAAAATCACATGAAATGCACAATACAAAAGGATGGTACAGCGCAAACTGATACAGGTTAATCTCCCCTCCTTGTCTTTGCTTCAACATCCTTAACCTCTCTGAAGCAAAGAGCAAAGCCCCAGAACCTGAAGAAAAGTAACAAGAGCAACAAAAATCTAGGTTTGTTGTATTCCCGCAGGATTTTTGCCAGATACCTTTCATCTGTCCTCCTCCCCAGGAGAAATTCATACTGCATCTTTGAGTATATTGGTCAGAAATGCAGTTTTGTGTTCTTACCTGACCTGGGTTAAAGTTCCATTGCTGATTGCTATATTAATAACTGTGAAGTCACAGCCTTGAGTTCCTCCTGATATGTGTACCCTTTCTTTTATCTACATTTCAATTTTAACCATGAAACTTCCTTACTGCCGTCAAGATCTTTCCATGCTGGGCTTGCTGATAGGAAGCTGACCTTAGGACGCCTGCATGGTTTTATTCTCTACAGTAAAAATTTGGAATAGCCATGCCCATGTACATGTAAATTTGTAGAATAAACTAGCCATACTCTGGGAAACATGAACAGCTTGAATTTGTAGTAAGAAATGGTAGATGAAAATCTCACTAATTGTATCTTGCTGTTGAAAACTGGATTTTTAAAATTCCCTTACTTAGATAGAACCTATTTTGTTAAGATATGGTTTGATCCCCAAATTCTAGAATGATACTATAAATTTTCAATTTTGAAGTCAGCCTAAGAAACTAAACCATTGTGTTTCACATGGAGCTTTCCACCAAAAAAGATGACTATATATACCTTCTGAAAGGTGGGTTTTGGGATAAAGGGAGCCTTACATCCCCAAGTGTACTCTGTCAATCTTTCATCATCAGAGTCAAATTAGGCATGTCCTGTCTACTCAAAATTTTTAGCCACTGGTCTTCATCTTGCTTCTTTCCTTCTATTGCCAGCAGGCGATATCTGTACATACAGCTACCGAGTACAAGAAGATTGACACAACGATGCTGCCATGGTGGCTTTGCCAAGTTATGAAAGGATCACCAGGAGGTGAGAAATGCTCACACAGACCCAAAGAGCACTGCCAAGCTCTGCTGCTGCCAGCCTCCTCTCAATCCAAGCAGTTCATGTTTTCTGACTGTCTTGTCGACGTTGAACAACAGTGAACACTAAAGGCCTTCTAACAGATTCAGCAGGACAGTGAAAACAAGCAACCCAAAGTGTCTCTCCTAAACCAAATTGTGAGTAGAAACAGCAAATGTGCAGGTGGTGGCAGAAGACATGAAACCACAAGTAATTATGACAAGAATTCACCTAGCCCGTCCTTTTTTTAAATAGGTATGCATGAAAGAAGGCTGAAGCAGACCTAATAGCTCACCTGATGGAGCCTGCTGGTCCCTCTGTGAGTTCACTCACTTAATCTGTACGCATGGCCAAAACAATATAATGGATAATCATTTACTACCACATTAGTGAGCTGAAATGCCTCAGTAAGAGATCTGATGAACACCAAAGCTGGTGAGAAGCAAAATTTAGACTGCTCAATTTAGAGCTGATAGAAAGTGAAATCTTCCTGGCAGTAGCAAGTATCATAGAAGCTCTGCTCAAAAGCATACAAAGTGCAAGAACTGCATGGATTAAAAAAATCTGGAAGAAGCTCAAGCCCAATTTAGGAGAATGTAGTTTATTCATTTAACTTAGAAAATAATGAAAGCGAGAGATGGTAGAAGTCTTTAAACAAATAAATAAAACATTTCAACCTGAGCTCACCACTAGCACCACCAGTGAATCAGAAACTCTGTGAAAAACAATGGGCAGAAATCCATCTTGGTGTTCTGCTGAAGATTTGAGAGAGCAGAGGACTATTTATTACATTCTTTTCCCCATATCCTGCCACTTCTTCCTGATTTATCTTCACTCTAAAAATATTTTTCTTTACATCTAATGTAAATTACTGTATTTCAATTTATGTCTAATGCATTTTGTTTTGCCTTCGTGCACCTTTTTTGTTTTGCCTTCCCGCACCTTTTTTGTAACTGCCATCAGGTTTTTGGAAACACTGATAGGATCTCTCCTCCCCTCTTTCTTCCCCAAGCTGAACCAGCCCATTTCCCTCAGGTTCAGTTTGTACATCCCAGGTTGCAGCCCCCAGCTGTTGTGGTGCCTCTATCCCCTCCACATTCCCAGAATCCAGCAGAAGACATTCCTGTCTATCACTCACTTCAGTTTTTTCCCTATTACTATGTAAGGCAAAGAATTACCTGAAGACATTGCACAATTCTTGATTTTTTTCTGGTTTACACATGGAAGGTCAAGTATAACTGGTTCTAGTACCATAAAGGAAGTTTTTGTTTCTCCTAATAGCCATGCCATATCAAGGAAAGGGAAAACCGTATCCTACCTGACTGTCATCAGCCATGAAAGAGCAAACAGTTACAGAGAGCACATGTACTAATTAAAAGCAATTGGGTTTCCTCGTGTGCTTGCACTATTGCAGGCCAAATACAGGCACATCTTGCAGAGCTCTCAGCTGCACACCAGGACTGAGCCACTGGTGAAGAGGATAGACTTCCCCTGAAAATTTGACCACATCCAGGACCCATGGCATGATTTTTTTGCTGCAGCATGCCACCTAACATTTATTTTAAAAAACTTAATTAATATACTAGGAAAGGCTCATTAGTTGTTACCTCCTGACTTTTTCTTTGCTCTGTTCATTCTTTATTTACTGATCTGTGTTTCCAAGGACTAATCTGTCTTCTTTGGCATGAGAAAGTCTGTCTCTTGAGTTTTGGAATTAAGATATGTACAGTCAAAATACAGTTAAATTTACATATTTTAGTGTGCCCCAGTTTCGTGTTTCCAAGATTTTTGTTTAGGGTGTAAGTTCATTAGATATTTCTGAAGTTATGAGTAAGCTAAGTTGACCTTCAATGCTGTTCTTAACATGAAAAGACTTTTTAATGTTTCTTTTTAATGTATTTAAAAGTCTATCAGTGTCTTGTTGAAAAAAGTTCCTTTGAATACAAGACTTCCTAAATCTCACCAGAGTGAGTGCTGGCTGAATTCTGACATCAGCACTGAGCCTGAAAGTTCTTTAATATTCTTTAGTTTGTATAAAGAAAATTTAGACTAAAAAATCTCCTTTGTAAGCCTGAATGTAGATATCACCTGACGCATGTGCTACTTTTGCATTTTGAATATTTTGGTACCTATTACCTTTGCATTCTGCTGCTCCTTTGAGTGTTGCACTTAATTGAAGAGGGTTGTTGCACAGACACAAGTAAATGTGAAAATGCTTAGTGCATGTGAAATGCTCACAGTTTTTCTTGAACAGATGGAACAGTGCTATATTCATGTTGTGTCATTGATATAAAACAATTTAACTGATGCACAAAGACTTTTATGCTTATGATATGTAAGGAATCTATTATCACACAGTAACTATAGCAAAGTGGAACAACTGGGGAGTATTTTTTCTCCATATGGGAGCTGTCACCCTATGTAGATTTTACAATGAGATCAATTAGATGTCTGTAGAGGAGTGTTTGATTTTTACGTCAATTGAATATAATTTGCTGTAGCACAGGTAAAAAAATACCAAACAAAAACCCCCACCCCCAAATCCCCTAAATCATTCAGCTTTGAAATTGTATGAGAAGTCAAAACAGCTGATTTAGGAAATTGCCATGAATTATAAGTCTAAGAACGGAAGGGAAGGTGCCAAAGCAATAAAGATGCTGACATATTTCTGGTTTTGAAGGAACTAGAGAGTTAAAGGGCAGCACTAAATGTCTCGTAACCCCTCTGTTCTTATGATATATCATGGCATTAGACTTTTAATGCAAACAGGGAAGAAAATCCAGCCACCCTTACTCAACTTGACTGCTTCTGTGAAGTGAAACTATTCAGCAAGATAGAAACTGTAGAGAAGAATCTCAGAGCCAGATTAATGATTCCAACAGAAAATTACTTCACCTTCACTTCAAAAGTTTGATGATTCATAATAAGGATCCCTACTTCCTACCCTCCCATTGTAGGAAAAGACTGACACCAGCTGGGAGACAATACCTGAATTCAGTTACAGAATCAGAAGATGAAGGTTCATAATTCAGAAGAGTACATTATTTAACTTGACACTTCCTCAAAGAAACATGAACTGTTCACAATAAAACCAACCAAAAGCCACATCCAAATTTCTTCTTTTTTTTTCTCATTTCCTGAAATACAAAAAATAATAAAGAGGTAAACTGACTCCTGTGAAAAGATTTTGTAAAACACTCATGTCAAAATAATACACCAAATAAATACACATGCATCTATAACTCAGAAGGCAAGGTAAACATTTGAGTGCTTTTTTTATATTGCTAGGCATATATGTCTGTATATAAAGATAAATACAAATATATATAAAGAATTTAGCCATAAACTTTTATGTGTTGGGGAGGATTATGGAATAAAACAAAAAGTCCAAAATCCCCAGGATTTTTTTTTTTATTTCTGAGATTGCAAGAGGTTTTTTAACATCTTGCATAGCTGTTCAGATAAAGAATATCCTTCCATTTTCAGGTGTTTATTTCTTAGCAAATAACATTGTAGAAATTAATTTGCCAGTTTCTCCCAAGGGTCTGTTAAAAAACCCCAAGTAAACTAGGCTTTTACTACTTTAAAGGACAGTGCCCCTATTTAATTTTCTATTATTATGTGGAGTTTTATGTGTTCTTGCTGCAGCTGTAAGAAAGAAAATAGAGATGTCAGATCTCAGAATATCGTATCCCGAGTGTATCTTTCCATCTAATCTAGTAATACGTGTGCAGAATGGGAGTCTGGCTGTTTCCTGAGTTAGATGAACATTGTCCAACAGCACTACTGTGATTGCAGGTGCTGTTCTAGCAAGAGAGTCATATCAGAAATACTGAAGCAATTTGGCTGAAGGTCAATCTGTGTGGGGCCAGACTGCAGGTATGGGCAGCTGCATATCTGAAGTGAGACATCACAAAAATTGCACTTGGACTTCTGAAACCAATGTTGTGTTTTCCTACCCATGTCCTTTCAATCTAGCTGTTGAAACGATGAGATACCTGTAAAATGAGTTCAGCTGTGGGGGGAACATTTGAGCTGTCTTTTTCAAATAGAATAAAGATTCTAGGAATTTTTGCTCCAGGCATTTCTATGTGAGTAGGGAGGGGCGGGGTGGGAGCCCAGTTAGGTCCCTTGTTTACCTAAAATTTGCAAATGACAGAGGGAAATTATAAGCAGAAGTGCTGGAAAAAGAGCTCCAACTGTGAATGCGTGCTTCTTTGGCAAGAGATGTAATAAAAGTCTGTGAGAAATGTAACTCCACTAATGGTCGTAATGAAGTTGACTCTTATTATATTTTTATTATATGGTATATATTATTATATATTTCTTTTATTATATAGCTGAATCAGTTTCTTTTTCTTTCAGTGAATCTTGGAGTTCTGATCTGAACTGCTGTAGCATCTAAAGCCAGAGCTCTGCTCAAAAATAAGCCTGTGTTATGTCTTTTCCTGTGCCCTTCTCTGAAGCTGTGTGCAGACACATAAACCCTGTATGCAGGTCTCAGAGACCATGTCTCTGCTCACAGGATTGACAAATCTACCACTTCCCTGGAGAGGTTGTTCCAATGGCTGACTGTTCCTATTGTGGGGCTGGCTCCTGGTGCTGAGCCAAGACTGAACACCAGCCACTTCTGAAGGAGCTGTCACCCCTCTTCAATAAAGCTGTGCTTTTCTTCTCCACATGACATAGAGTAAAATAGAGTTAATATTATAGATTCTTCTTCAGATGGTCTTGCAGGCTTAGAGAAAATGCTGTGGACATTTTTTTGATGTTTGTCTGCAAATGGAAATTTTATTGATATATTAAATTCATGGCACTCTGTTGATGTGTGCTACCACATGATAGATAAACTGGCATGGTTTAGAATTGTTAGACTGTGATTTGGTCACAAAGGGATCAGTACTTCAAGTGCAGGATGAAAAATACTATTGTGCAGACCATAAAAAGTGAAAATACTCTAATATGCTGCCTTTGGATATTTGTTAAAGTGTGGCTTTTTTCTGGTGATGTTTATAATGGACCAAGCATTCCCTACATTTCTGCCGTTAACACCAAGTGTGAAGCCTAAATAGTGTCCTCTGTCAGGTCAATAGAAATGCGGTCATATGGTCACCCCCATCTTCTTGATTTTGGAAATGAAAGGTGTTCCACTGGAGCTCAGACCAGTAATAACAATAGGCTTTGATAATAGAGCTCAAAACTTTACCATGTTGACTTTCCTAGGCTGTCTGGACTTGAGTTAGAATAACTTCTTTAGTATCCTTATGATGCAGAAATTGTGCTGTGTTTATCTTCCTTTATCTAGAGGCAAGTATATTCTGAAATCTGATCGTGTTTTCCTCTATCTAGCATTGTCAGTTGTCAGCTGGGTAGACTTTTGTTTAGCCTTTCTTTTTGGGTTAAAACCACAACTTTAAAATCACATTTCAGTACTTTATCATGAATTTTTACTGCCCAAATTGGGAAAGCAGTCTCATAATGCTTTTCTAGTCAAATTCAGCCAGATTTTAGGACAGATTTTGAAGTATGGTCGGGAGGTGACTGTCTTCTGCTGATCCCACAGGGGGCTTAGGGCCATCCCTCTCTGAGTTTATGGAAGCTTTTTTCCCATGAAGCGTCAGTTACTTATGCTATTGCGACACTAATCATAAAGGAACTAAGATAATAGCAAAGGAAGCATATTTAGTTATAAAGAAAACTTGGTATTTCAAGCTGTATAAGGATTTAAAAGTTAATACATCTGTAACAGAATACCAGTTAAAAAATGCCACTTCTGAAAGCAAAGTAGTTGTTTTGGTTTTTGGCTGCTGCCCTGGGAAAGCTAGGTTCATGTGTATGGTTCAAGGGTGCAGGTGACATGTGCTTCCCTCAGGAATGGGAGTTGCTGTTGGAACATTTGAATATCTCCTTTGTCAGGCTGAAAAGGAGAATCAACAGAGAGCAGAAAATACAACAGAGTATTAAGTAGAAAATCCATTGTAAAACATCCCATTGTCCCTGCTGTATTTAAGTGCAGTGGGGGAACTGGGCTATAGCTGAACTATCTTTGCAGAAGATTGAGTGGTAACCTGAGCACTGCCTGCAATGGTTGATTAAAATAGTTGAACAAATATAACCATTGAAGAAGTTTTTGGCTAATCAAAGAACAAAATAGGGAAATAAGATACAATAAAAATTTGTGGCCAAATGACTGTAGAAAATGGTAAGTGATGATTTATCAAAAGCAGATGAATAATTCTTAATGAGAAAATATATCAGCAGAAATAATCTATTTTTTTACAATAATAGACTGACTTACAGGTTTATCAATCTTGTTCCTTCTGACAAGTGATTTAGAAAAAATTGATATTACAAAATATCTTCAAGAATGAGCAACAGCTGAGCTTACAAGATGTTTTTCTACCACTAGTACTTAAATGTTAGGGTCTGATACTCTGACTACATTGATATTTGTGATCAAATGTCCACTGGCTTCAGTGGTGCAAAATGAACCTAGCCCAAGGGCGCCCTGAAGGAGATGACTGCAGTTTTTTGGACAATCCATGTGGTCTGGGAGTGCTCATCAGAATCACACCAAGGTCCTGCTGGCTGAGCCAACCTTCAGGCTTTGTGAGCTGGATTTCAGGCAAACACCTCCATATGCAACGGTAAATAATGCCAGTCCCACACCTCATGGTTCCAGCCCTGCTGGTTAGCCCTTTTGTAATCTGTCTCTCTGTTTTTGTGAGAGAGGTCAGAATGAAAATGTTCATGGTAGATTATTCAAAATGGCTGGTACACTTAAAAACTCTGAAGAACCATTGACAATGTATAGCCTACAGATTACTTGTTTTAAATTTCATTCTCTGAGCACCCATCACTGAGAGAAATGTTTTTTTTTTTAAAAAAACCTACTTGATGATTCAGTAACATCAGACAAGTAAAAATTTCACATTACTGATGCTTGAGCCAAAGTTATCAGTGAGTTATACTTTATCATTTTTAATCTTCTCCTCAAAATGACCTGTGAATTTTATGTCCTGAAAAAGGCTGATTTTGTCCTGACATTTCATGGTAAACTTATGAGAAATTAAATAAAGGGGAATTCCATCTCCCTTTTCAGAAAAAAACCCTTCTTTATCAAATAATGTTTCCCTGAGTTGAGATAGAGAAAGATAGAAAGCACTTTATCTTCATATTTCTGAAATTCCTTTTTATTCAGACTTAAAGGATTTTCTCTGTATCTCTTATCAGATAAGGAGATTACCAAAATCCCATATAGACAGTCTGAACCATTTGCACCACCAGCAGAGGTTCTGTAACATCTCTTTATCTGGAGGTGGTCACCTTTAAACTAAGTAACATGAAAAATACCTGTTAACCATAACATCAGGAGGATTTTGGAGCTCTTCTTTGTTAGTATGCCACTCCCAATGTGCTGAGGCCAGAGGGTTTGACTATGATTTTGAGTACAGTTTTGATTTCCCTGTTCTTTACTATGCGTGGTTGATGCGTATTCTATGCCCTAGGGCCACTTTCTCCTTTTTTTTTCTTTTTTTTTTCCCTTTTTTTCCTTTGTTTTCTTTTCTTTCTTTGTTTTTATTTTTTTTTATTTTAGTGCACAATATCACACATATTCCACTAGATATTAGCCACCTTTCTATCTAGTGGTACTCCTTCATCTTTCCTGAATTTAGGTGAACGTTTTGTGAGAGGAATTCTTCTGTCACTGGGATTATTATGTGTAGAGACCAAAGTCCCCAGAGCTAAATACAGATTCGACTAAAGTCATGTACAGTAGTTAAAGCTCTTAAAAAGCCCCAGGATTTTCAGACACCAAAACAATAAGTACAGTCATGCTCAGCAGGGTTTCCAAAATGTAAGAGTTTTAATCTAAAACTTTATATCTGTTCAGCTGGAGTGCAGTCTGACTCTTAAGTGGAATCTGACTTGACTTAAGCAGAAAGATTCCTGTGGTGCTCTATTTTCACTCTTGGCGGCACATTTACTAATATTGCTTATTTTGCAAATTACTTGGGCATGGGCTTGAGAAGTGAAAATGAATCTGTGAGTTCCAGGACATAAAGGTGACCATGGTCTTTCAGAAACAAAGCTTTATCTTTGATTTTGCAGAATGAGCATTAATGGAAATCTCTTTGCTCCCAGACTGTCATCAGCTGAATGAGAAGTCATTTATGGTGGTTAAGAGCTATCCCGGTATGTCTAGAGGTGATGTGAAAGTGTGCTCTTAGGTATTGGGAGGTAAAAGGCGGAAAGAAACAAGATTTTTCCCTTAAACTGTTTAAATGAAGCTGGAAGGCTATAAGAAATTGTCAGGGAAGGGCTTGCCAGTATTTTTTTCTGTGAATTGATCTAACAAAGTGAGTAGTTCTAGAAAAATGACATGAAGCAATATTTTCCTTGGCATTCAACCATAGCAGTTTATATTGGTCATTCTCACCTTTGCCACCTGGTCCCTTTGGTCATGCTAAACTACAGTACAATGTCTATCCCATCCATAGACTATTCCTAAATTCAAAATATTGTGTTCAGAACAAAAAATAAAAATGCTCCCAATCTCTAAAGGAAATGCCATCTAAAGGGTATAGAGTGAACAAAAAAAAATGCTCAGTGAAATACTGAAGACAAAGGAAGAAAAATCTGGCACATTGCCATGCAAGATGAGTTTAGGATTTCCACCTACAATTTATTTAATTATCAGTGCCAGCTTCACAAAATGCTGCCATCGGAAAGTGAATAGATTGCAGGTGTGTTGAACTGAGTAGGTTTAAAATGTTGTGACTGCCTTAATGGCTACATATCCTGTAAAATGCATTCGTTTTCAAGAGTGTGATTATGGTTTGCTTTTTATATGCCATTATGTCTAATTTGTTTTATGCTCCAACAGAGAAAGTTATTTTCCTCTTTCCAATTCATATGACAAACACAGAAGAATAATCAACTGAAAAATATATTCATTTAATATGATCATGCTCAGCTCTGCTGTACAAGTACATACCACTCCTGAACTACACTAGCAACAAATAAGTATTTTAAACATTTGCAGTTTCCCATTATCCAAGGACCTGATTTTTAAAATAAGTTATTATTGTAATTAAACAAGTGAAAATCATAGTTTTACGAAACATAAAATAAGGTCACAGGGACTTTGGATGACTCATGAACATATCTGTATCACTGTTTAGACTTAGGATTTTTGTTAAAAACACACAAAAAGCCCCTTATGAACATTTTTGTTGTAACTGTCTGCACATTTCTGTCAGCACGATAATATTTCTTATAACTCTGGAAGAGAATTTTCAAATAGCTTTGTAAAACTCATAAAATTTCAAGAATTATTAATAAAATTATTTTTACAGATTAAATATTTTCCTTTTCATAAAATAATGAGATAAATAGTTAAATATCAAAAAACTTTTTATTGCTTTCTTTTTCAAAAAGCAGTTCAGTTTTAAAGTGGAGTCAATTAATCCACGAATAATTTTAACTTGTGGTTTGAAACCCGAACTTTTTTCTTTGTCTTTTTAGGGGCTGGTGAATGTGATTTTTTAAAAATATTTTTAATATGATAGTGGTATAGCAACAATACTGTTATAGTGATCAGTGTGAGGTAATGATAGAATTACTGACGACCTTTCTGAATGCAATTTCTTTTGCAGATACTCCATTTGAGAAGCTGCTTTTTCTGCCTTTAGTAACCTCCAAAATCAATTATTTAGTATTTAAAATTGCTGCAGTCTAATCTCAGTGAATGCAGAAAGACCTCTCAGCTTTACTATAAAAGATTTCCACAGTTTGCCACTATTTCAAATGTCTGCTCCTGGACAGTGAAAGGAAGAAATAAACCATCAAGGAAAGAAAGCAAGCAATATCCACAATAAGAAGTGCTTTGAGTATAGTGGAGAAAATAGAGGTCAAAAGAGAAAGAAGAGCAGAATTGATCTGTGAAATGGTAATTTTAAAACAACGACAATTAGCATTTCTGCTCATAGCAACATAGGATTATGTATGAAGATGCCCTTCCATTTGGGGCCAGTTCTGTTTAATAGCTTTATCAATGATTTGGATAAGAGGATTGAATACCCCCTCAGTCAGTTTGCAGAGGGGAAGGTTTGGTCAGAATGTTGCTGTGCTGGAGGGCAGAAAGGCTCTGCATAGGGATCGAGATAGGCTGGATTGATAGGCATGGGCTATCAAGATCTTGCTTCACCAAGATCAAAGCTGGTGCTGACCACTTGGGTCACAACAACCCCGCGCAGTGCTACAGGCTGGGACAGAGTTCCTGGGAAGTGACCCAGTGGAAAAGGACCTGAGGGTGCCAGTCAACAGTACCTGAACATGAGCCAGTGTGTGCCCAGGTGGCCAAGAAGGCCAAGGGCATCCTGGCCTGCAGCAGCAATAGTGTGGCCAGAGGGACCAGAACAGTGATTTTCCCCCTGTACTGGGCACTGGTGAGACAGAACCTTGAGTTCTGTGCCCAGTTCTGGGCCCCTCACAATAAGAAGCACAGCGAGGGGCTGCAGCAAGTCCAGAGAAAGGCAAAGGAGCTGGTTAAGAGCCCAAAGAGTAAGTCATATGGAGAGTAGCTGAAGCAGCTGGGGTTGTTTAGGCTGGAGAAAAGGAGGCTCAGGAGTGACCTTATCACTCTCTACAAGTGCCTGTGCAAGGAGGATGTAATCAGGTGAGGGTTTGCGGGTTTCTGGGGTCCTCACTGTTGCTGGGAACCCCAGTAGTGGGTGGGTGTGGGCAGATTCCTCCTGACGAGTCCCACCGGGGCAATCACCCCACCTTGTCCCCTCCCCTGTACCCTTCCCCTAATAGTTGAGTTGTACCCCAACCCCAACCCCCCACCCTTCCCCCCTTATAAACCCTGGTCCTGCCCGGGATCAGGGCTTGAGCACCCCGGCTCCCGTGCTGTTCCAACTGGCTCTAATATTGGAAAGTCCGAGGGCGCAGGCAGGGAGGGAAAGTGGGGTACAGGCCCAGCTGAAGGGGACCAGAGCTCCACCAATAGAAAAGTGGGGGGAGGGTGTTCTTGGGGACAGGACCAATGAGGAAACAGGTACAGGGAATTTTCTAGAAGGGAGGGAGTGGGTTACAAATGATTGATCCCAAGGTATTCCTACCCCGTCCCCCCCCCGTCCCCTCCTCCCACAAGCGTTGGTGTCTTCTCCCAGACAAGCAGTGACAGGGAGATGGGACATGGACTCAAGCTGCAGTAGGGGAGTTTTAGTTTGGATATTAGAAAAAATTTCTTCACTGGAAGAGTTGCTAGGCATTGGAACAGGATATCTTGGGAATCATTGGAATTGCTGTCCCTGGAAACATTCAAAATAAATGAAGTGTGGCAGTCAGTGGACTTGGCAATGTGGCATCTGATGGTCTTAGAGGTCTTTTCCAATCTTAAATCTTGTTCAATCTTAAATCTTTTCAAATCTTAAGTCTTGTTCCAATCTTAATCTCTTGTTCCATGAGTCAATGATTCTAAGATGACATTTATATTGCATGCAATAAAAGTACTGGGTTTTGAAACAAGATAAGTGAGTAGGCTTGCAGTCCTGTTCAAGCTTGCTCGGTGGCCACTGGAACTGACATGAGAAAGAAAAATAGGAAAAAACTTCTAGAAGAGGCAGACAAGAGGAACAACATCTACATAAACAAGCAAACAATTGACAGGAAGAAAATGGCCTTCAAGTCCACCTGATGGAGACTGTTCTCAGATTATCCTTCACTTAATTTATCAAACATCCACATCAAATTTAGAGGGATGGCAATAACATTCCTTGGAGATAGAGATTTGCAATTTATTCAGATAGAATATATTTCTCTTTTCACTGTGGGAACTGACTTTAGTTTCAGGCCCTTAATCCCAACCTCTTCCACACATGATGAATCTGTACATGATACAAATCATAGTACAGTTACTATTACATATACATATTACATGATACAATAAAAGTACACGAGATAATAATTTACCTTATATTCCTCTACACTGCTGTTTATAAGCAAAATACCTAATTCTGTGTTCTAAACTATTAAGTTGACATTCCACTTAAAATACAGAAATCCATAGTACTACATTTGTTTTTAGTGAAGTAAATTATTCTTCCTAGGTCTTTAATCTTGTCATTAGGCCATTGTCATATGCCACACTGTTGTTATTTTCTTCCTTTATCAGAAGTCACTCAGTCACCTTGGTCCTGCCAATTGTTTAGGCAGTACAGGAGTGACTAGACTAGGTAAACATATGCTAGATACCATATGTTTGCCATGAGCAACCTTTCTTTTTGTGCAGATGGCCTGCCCTAAAACCCCTTGATCAAAAAGCTTAAGCAGAAATAGCATATGTCATTCAATGAAACCAGCTGTCATCTTTACCTCCTCCACCCTTCTCTAGGAGCGAGGTTTATGGGATTCATAGCAACCAGCCTGAGAAGCAAGCCAGGAGTCATATCTGTGCATATCTGCTCATCTTGGTCCTGGAGCTGCATTACCACTGCAAGTTTTTCTCTAGTGGGATGGTTTTCATTGCAGTGTCCCCATATCATTATAAGAAAAATAAAACCAGTTGCCTTCATCAAATTTTTCTCAAATCTGTGGACACTGGTCAAGTTCTATCAATTTTGGAAGTACTTTCCAGGATGTTATTCATTTTACAAAATCCTTTTTGATGTGCTGGGGACTGGGTCAGCACATCATATTCATGTACCCAGAAATAAAGTCAACACTATGCAGTTTTCATTCCCCCTTCTCAGCCAAACTTTACATGTCCTTTGTTGGAGAAGTGACAGTGAAGGTGCCTTAAGCGTCTGGCAGGCTGCATAGAGCAAAGCAGGTCAACTGTGCAAAAAACCATTTCACTCATGCCTAAACAAAGAAATCTTCCTTTTTTGTTTCTGTTGCTTAATTATTCTACTTGACCCTAATGACATGTCCAGTCTTTCATCTGTGATGGGAGGGGGAATTATTATAATCATCACCTCCATCAGCAGGCAATGATCCAAGGACTTCCACATACCTGACTCGTCAGCATGGGGGAATGTGAAGAAAGGGAAAATGGGAAAAAGCCCAATGAAGATGGGTGACTAGGATGTCTTCTGTGAGTGGATATACCTTTTTGATTTTTCCATTCCTCTGTAGAAGAACCCTTTCATTCAATTTAATGTATTTTTATATTTTTGTGGAGATGCACCAATAGAATTAAACAGCATTAAATATTTTTATAGTGACTTTTTTCTTGCCCAAGATTGCAGTAAGTTCAATATTAGACATTACTGTGAATTTCTTCTCATTAGATTACTTTCTAATTTTTTCAATAAGACTTAGAATTTGTAACTTTCCATATTAAACCATTCTAATTAACAAATATAAAAATGTTAATATTGTGATATTCCTTGAATGCCAGAACAAAATTATAAAAGGGATTTTTTTTAGCCTCAAATTAAAACATCTTGTAGTACCTCTAGAAAATTGTAACATTTTTGGCAGCAAATAGAGATAACAATAAGAAATGGCTGGAGGGAGGGAGTTCGCCTCTAAATTAAAAGAATGCATTATTTGTACTCGGTGACAAACTAGAATAGAAAAAAAATATGTGCTTTAAAGTCCATTGGACTCTACTGAGAACTTACAAAGGTCACATATGAATGTATTCAGAATGTATTTCTATACTCCTAATGAAATTCCAGTCTCCCAAATACATATTTAGTACATTCAATAAGGGTAACCTTTAGTCATGCAACATGTCCAGGACATCAAAAGAAAATAAGTCATTTAAATGGGACATGAATAAGATTGGCTCTTAAACATATAAGGTGGCATATTAATTTAGCAGGATGATACAGCAATGGATTTAAATCAGGGTACAAGTATAAAGTACACTTAGAAATGAGTAACAATTGTGATATACAGTTGTCTCATGTGAAACATGATTTCCATTATTGGTCTGTGTGATATGCTCACAGGAAGAGCATTCGCGCTCTTTTGGCAAACTCGAGAGACAAGCAGTTATACACTGGGTTGGTGTACACTCAGCTGATAATAACCAGTGGTTCTTCCAGCAGATACAAATGGCTGATATGCTCAGCCAACAAAGTCCAGTTAAAAAAAACGCCAAACTAATACTTTCATTCCAGAGTACTGAGGGAATTAGGGGATGTTATTATGGAACACTGTACTCAGCTACTCAGCACTTATAAGGTCACACCTTGAGTGCTGTGTCCAGTTCTGGGCCCTTCACTACCAGAAGGACATTGAGGTGCTGGAGCAAGTCCAGAGCAGGGTGATGGAGATGGTGAAGGGTCCAGAGAATAAATCCTATGAGGAGCAGCTGAGGGAGTTTGGGTTGTTTAGCCTGGAGAAAAGGAGGCTCAAGGGAGAGCTAAACATTCTCTACAACCAGCTGGAAGGAGGTTGTTGCCAGGTGAGGGTTGGTCCCTTCTCTCAGGGAACCAGCGATGGGGGGAGAAGACAGGGTCTCAAGCTGTGCCAGGAGAAGTTCAGGTTGGAGAGCAGGAAGAATTTCTTCACTGAAAGGGATGTCAGGTATTGAAACAGGATGCCTGTGGATGTAGTGGGATCACCATCCCTGGAATTGTTCAAAAGATGACTGGATGCGGCACTTAATGCTATGGTTTAGTTGACATGCTGGTGATTTTTTGAAGTTGAATTTAATGATCTTTATGGTCTTTTCGAGCCTTAATGATTCTAGGATTTTTATCACATGTCTTGATCATCTACCAAAGTTCTTGGGAGTCTGGGGAGTTCCCTGCTGACTGTGAGCTACCAAAGTTAGTGCAATCCACAAAATGATCGTGAGGGAACACCCAAAGAAGTACAGACCTCTATGTCTAACCTCAGTTCCTGAAACATTATGGAGAAGTTTTACTGGATACTATTGAAAGGTATTTAAAGAACAATGCAATCATCAGACACAGTCAACTCATGCTCAGAAAGGTAAAGTCCTATTTAAATAAATCTGATATTCTATGATAAGGTGACCCACCTCACCGCCCTCATGAAGGGATGTTGGTGGATATAGTTTTTCTTGATTTTAGTAAGGATTTTGATACACAACATCCTCCTGAGCAGGTTGTTTACTTGTGGAATGAGCAGGTTCATGATACTGGGTGAAGACCTGGCTGAAGGACAGTGCTCAAAAGATTGTAGTGGATGGTGACCAGCCAACAGCACTGATCCTCATAGCTTGATTCTAGGACCAGTTCTGCTCAATATATTTACCAACAATGTAGGTGAAGGAATTGAATGTACCATTAACAAGGTTGCTGTTGATAGCAAATTGGGAGGCGCTCTTGACTCTGTTGGGGATTGAGAGGCCTTGCACAGGGATGTGGATAGTTTGAAGCATTGTACAATTATTAATGGTGTGAAATTTAACATTAATTCCAAAAGATGGATTTAAAAGTCCAAGTGCCTTATTCTGCACCTGTGACAGAGTCACTAAGCACACAGGTACAAACTGGGAGAAGAGTGGCTGGAGATGAGCCATGCAGAGCAGGATCTGGGGTTGCTGGTTTGCAGCAGGCTCACTGTGAGCCAGCAGTGCGCCCAGGCAGGCAAGAGGACAAGCAGCATCCTGGGGACATCAAACACTGCACAGCCAGTCAGTCAAAAGAGGCGGTGATCCTGCTGTACATGGCATTGGTGCCTCCTCACCTTGTGAGCAGCGTGCAGTGCTGGCCCCACAAACTAAGGAAAACATGAAGGGCCCTGAATGTGTTCAGAGGAGTGGCTGGTGAAAGGGCTGGAAGAGGTGGAGAGGGAGGTGCTGAGCTCTGTGATCCAGTGATGACACGTGGAAGTGATTCAAAATTGCACCAGCAGTGGTTAAAACTGTACCTTAGGAACCATTCCTTTACAGAGAGGGTGGTCAAACACTGGAACAGATTTTGTAGAGAGGTGGTAAACACATCAGTCTTTTCAGAATTTAAAACATTTGGACAATGCCTTTAATAATAAGTTTTAACCTTTTCAGTCCTAAATTGATGAGACAACTGGACTAGATGATTGCTGAAGGTCTCTCCTGGCTGAAGGAGTTCTATTCTATTCTATTCTATTCTATTCTATTCTATTCTATTCTATTCTATTCTATTCTATTCTATTCTATTCTATTCTATTCTTGTCATCCTCCAGTCCCCTTTGATTCTTTGTAATGTTCTGGTTATTCACTCTCTGTAGACTTCTCAAAATTTTTTGAGAACCTCAGCCTTGCCCAGCTCCTCTGGAGCCTTCTTCCATGGTAGGTGACACAGGGTGCAAAGGCCTTGTCTCAAGATACCTGTTTACACAGAAAATCTAGCTTCCCCATTATTTTTGTGGTGCTTCACTCTTACATGACTTCACAGCTTATGCAGTGCTTCAGGGTCAGGGGGCAACATGCTCTTCTGCTATTCAATTGCAATAATAAGGATCAACAGGAGAAATAATTATGTGTTCTGCATGGAAGAGCTGCTTCTTGTCAGTGAACAGGCCTCCCATCTTATTGTTATCATCCTCAGCACCAAGTGGCCTTTACCTTTTGGTCCTGTGCTTTCAGCTTTTGTTGGTCAGACACATCACACAGCAGCCATCAATAAAAACAGAAAGGGACCAATGTAATGCTGTTTCCCTAAGAAAGGAAGAAAAAAACACCATGGTTTTGTATCAGCTTTATTTCTTTCCATTTCCTCAACTCCTGTTAGTGATAATGGTCTGTTTTTTGGAAAAGCTCTCACATCTCTGTACTCACTAATCTCCAATTTCCAATCCTTCTCATTCTTTCTCTAGATTTCCTTGGAGTCCAATTTCTTTGTATTTTCTTGTCTCAGTCTGCACTCTATAACCTTACACTTTCCCCTTCTTTCCTAAAATCAGGGTGAAAATCTGTATGCTCACCGCTTGTTGATCTACATAAATTTTACATGAATTACATAAATTTCATGATACATCTAATACATGTTGTATTTCTTTGCTTGGGCTCTGGTAGGTTTTGTAGGATACAGAACAAAACTCCATCAGATATAGAAACAGATCTCAACAAAACATTAAACCACTATTTTCTTACTTTCACTTTTTTAAACAGCAGTCACTCTTTTTGGCTGCTGAAGAAGAAAATATGAGAGCAATTTTAGAAGGGCAGCTTTTCTTTTTTCTCTAAATTAAATGCAGAAATTAAATTCATAGAGTTGCATCCCTGTTGATCAACTGTGAAGTGATAGTTTATGTTGCTCATTATGAACCTTCCATAAACAAATTTAATTGCAATGTTGCTCATCAAGAAGAGATATTGTTGCACTCACCAGTGATAGAAGTAATAATTTACTGTCCATTTCTGTGATAGGGGATTTCAATATCAGGAACACTTACACTGCACATCACAGCTGCATACTGAAGTTTACCCAGGGGAGTAAGTGAATCATCATAACTGCTTGTTGTCTGGGAGCTGCCAGGCATTTCTTGCCATAGGCTTCTACAATTTCACTGATATCAAGAGCTTGAAGTAAGTTGCTTTTTGACAGATTTTCTTTCTTCCATGGATCATGTCCTAAAACCACTAGACATTCCCTGTGTTGAATATTTTAGAGCTTAACACAGAAAGCAGAATTTAGGAAGCTGCCTCTGCTAATTTAAAGATCAATATATTTTTGTTTGAAGCCAGATTTAAACACCAACAAAGACTTTAGCCTTGACTTGTTCTTCACAGCTGCTTCAGTAGGCAGCTAATTAAAGATTAGCCTTAAATTTGGTTTTCTGTAAGCATATATATATTGTCTGTTTAGCTTGATGTAAAGCTAAAAGAGCTAAGCAAGTGAGATTTTATTCAGATAGAAGAAAGAATCTATTACCCTAAATTGATAAACCACTTAGATAACCAATTCATCTTTTTATGAATACATTTTATGAAGGTTATAAAACTGGTTAATTAATGAAATTAGTATATATATCAGATGAGAATAAATTCAAGAGGAAAATATGTTGCTGTTCACGAAGACATATGCATCCTGCTGACCACAGTATGTTGAAAATCCAAGCAAATGTGACTCATCCTTAACATTAAACAGTATTTTTCAGGCTGAAATTTGAAATCAAGAAAACCAAAAAGCAATAGAATTTTCTCTAAACGTCCTAAAACATAAATTAGACAAGAATGATGCAAGAAGTGTGAGGAGACTTCATGGTCCCTCCTTCACAGTTATAGATCAAAGAACTTTAGAATTTTGAAGCAATGAGATTTTCATAGAAATTTGAAAATTTTTATAGTCTTCTTCTGACTTCTGAAAGACAGGATACCTTCTAGGCAAAGGTAACATTTTAACAAAATTTATTTTCCATCTGTCTTATGGACAGCAAGCATCTCTGGACAAGATACTGATTGGCTGTGAAACAAATGGTGGGGCTACAACTGCCTTCTACAACACCAGGATTTTGATCATCCTTCACAGTTTTGTGTTTATAAAATGAATAGTGACACCACCATTATCAGAACTGCAGGCACGTCTGATCTTGACAAGACCTAACTACTTTTGCAAAAAATTTCTAGAACCTGCATCTTTAGGCCTACAATATTCTGAAAGGTCTGTGTGCCCTTCCCAACCACTTCTCATGTGGTCTGTGAAACTCAAACGCATTTAAGTCACTTTGAGTTCATGCAGATGCTGTTTTCCTGATATCCAATTTCACAATGTTCCCATAAAAATATGTACCTTAAAAAAGGAGTGTAGTGTTTTTGTGACAGGATAAGTTTGAATAAAACAAGATGAGTAATCACTAAATCATAAAAACTATATGTGCACTACGTACTTTTATTTGTCCAGTTTTAAAAAAATGTGGGTTTTTCAAGTAGTACTAAGTGATGTCTTCCAATGATGTTTCACATATCTGTTGTAGTTGGAAGAAAAGAAGATTTTAGATTCATAAGAACAGTGAAAAAAGGGAAAAATAAACACTTAGGATCAAAAATGAGGCCCTTAGAAATGGTTTAAAAATAATGCAAACATTTTTACAAAAATATTCAAATGAAATAAAACCCACATGTCTATAAGAAAATTTTAAAGCACTAGTATTTATTTTACTGTTTGACTAGAATCCTGAAGTTGTGTTCTGATTACTACTAAGTCTGGTTTAAAATAAGCAGCTATCTATGAAGTTTAGCTTTATTTTGGTGGTCTACATCTGCATGGGTTTTACTTTCTGTTCTAATGTTTAGCCTTGTTTTTCTGCCAAAAAATAATTTTTCATCCTACTTCTTTCAATCAGGAAGAAAAAAAGGAATCATCACCAAAACCCATATGTGCTATTAAAGGCATATATTGAAAGTTCAGCAGTTTGCTTCTTCTTAGATCCCTTGTGGCTAACTTTATTTTTCTGATACTGACATGTAGTGTATATAAAAATATAAACAAGAGAATGCAATATAAATGCTCCAATACTAAGTTTGATTGAATGAATATTAGGAAATATTCCTATGACATTTTCCAGTCTGGAAAAAAATCTAAATGAAAGTGATAAATAAAAGGGAGAATATTTAGTTTGGTCTGTAGTTGAAGTAAAAGATGAAGAGAATATCATCATTGCAGTTCCTCACTGTTGCCTAGTTACTTTCTTAGCTGAGTTTTATATGTAAATAAGTAGTGGGAGTTTAAGGATATTTAAAATATATTTCTCATTTAAACATTTAATGTACTTGTCCTTGGCGATCTCACAATGTCTGAGTTTTCCAGTTTGGAAAAATCAGGCCTCTCTCTTCTATGAAATAGTTGTGTAGTCCAGTTTTCTAATACCTGCTCTCTTGTTCACCACAGTTTAATAGCATGCAGTTAAAGCACTAAAATATTTTGCATTCTTTCTTCCTTTTTTCCTTCTTTCCCATCAAATTGGATATAGATGCTTCAAGTAAAATATTTGTACAGAAATCTCTGCTATGAAGTAAGTAAATCCAGAGAATAATGTCACTTAACTCTTGCTAACATTTGTCTTCAGCTTTCAAATTCTGTAAGCTAATATCAGCACCCTCATAATAAAAAGGTGAAACTCCTGAATTTCTGTATCTGAATCCAGTGCTCTAGTGCATATCACACAGAGTTGCTTCTTCCTTAATAACTAGCCTCAATGTCTCTCTGCTGCTTTTGTAATGAAGCTGTTGCATACAGAAAACCCAGAAGACATCTATTTGACTCTAAAGTACTCTTGGGGAACAAGCCTGAATAAAGAAAAGTTAATCACATAATAGATTAGGAAAAACAGTAAAGTTAGGATATTCTCAAAATACTAAAAAAATTCAGTGGAACAGGTGCATTTGTGATTCACAGAATCTTACTCCTTGTCTCTCTAGAGACATTTTTTGTGTTTGAAAGCCCTTGTGGACTTACTTTCCTGAAAGATGAGACTGTGCAGCAGCTGCTGCCCGTGGGCAACTTCCCTATGGGGATAGGAAGCTCAGGAAGGTATGGCAGCACTGCTCACATGTTTGGTGGGTGCTGAGGAAGGCTGCTGAGAAGACGACACTGGTGATGTGCTCCACTTGATGTTGACAGCTACCAGAAAGCTCAAGTGCTAGCACTCAGCTTCAGTTTGCGGAACTCACAGAAGAGCATCTTTCAGAGGTCAGGCAACAAAGAGAAACGACTCAAGGAATAGATAAGGCAGTAGACCCTGGGGGCTCTAGATGCCCCGACTCTTGCCTAACTGGGTGTTCATTAACCGTGGCACAGGTTGCACTGAACAGCTTGTGAAACCGGACTGAGACTGCAGGGAATATTTTCCTGAAGGTCAGTAATAAAGAGTTGCCAAGGGACAGAGAGGAAAAAAAGAAAGGAAGAAAGGGCAGGAGATTTGAGGTTGGGAGCAGCTCCATGTGGAGACCTTAGGCACCTTGTACCACCTCTGGGAGACCCCACATAGGTGCCTGGACTCTGTCTGACATACAGAGCAAAACCACTGAGGTCCAAGGAGAAGAATCCCTGGATGCACTGCTGCAACGCAGAAATGCAGTGAGCCTGGAAACAGTTCTAGAATGCAGTTAAACATAAGGAGAAGATGTGCCTTGAAGAAAAAAAAAATTGTGTTAAAATTTTTGCTCTTCTCAACCTACAGTAAATTTATTCCTCAATTCACTTGGTTTTTTTTATTTGTGGTGCAAACCAAGACATTCTGCCTCCTCCAGTTCAAGGAAGCAACAAATAGCTGTGATCTCACTTTACAGCCATGAGAAATGAGGCAGTAGCAGGGGAAAATAATTTAATGCTAGTCAATATACCACAGGGCTGTCCTCTGCTCCTATGCAATGAACTATGCTGCTTCTTCCTCAAGCTTAAATGACACCTGGGTCTCAGGTGCATACCTTTAGCATTACAGGTGCATACAATTAGCAATAATTGCTTGATGTAAACAGGTGATGTGCTCTGCTGACACCTCACTGGGGCTCACCTGCTTCCCTTTCTCTTAGCCTTCCTGCTCAAAAGATACTATTTCTAAGTTGACTAAATGCATGAAAACCCCCATAAGCCCCATATAAGCCCCATAAGCACTAACTCTGCCAATGCCTGCCCTCCACACAACACTCTAGGAGACTACACTGGAATACTGTGGCTAAGTGTATTCATGTATACATACATAATCACATTATTAATGTGCGTACAACTGTTCTGCTTCTGAGTGGCAGAATTTAGTATAGATTATGCTAAATATAAGTTTCCCACTGTGTGATGGTGAATGAAGGAAAGTAATGAAGCTCATAATTCCATGCAAATATAGGTATCCTTGGATACTGCTGACACAAATGGCTGTTGGGATAATAAGAAAAGGAGGATACGGAGCTCAACATTGACTTAAATTGTGACTGAAATATCAGCAGTGTGTCTAATGAATTGGTATGCCATTTCTTTATTGCTGGGGCCAGAACTATCTCCACACAGTCATATGGCCAAATCCAATTAAGTCCTCATGATTAATTTGCTGCTTGTAGAAGGTGAGGAAAGTGTCAATGTAAAAAATGGGTGTGTTCTATTTTGCCACACGGCACACATTCCAGAAGCACAGTCCTGACAGGATTGCCTCTCAGACAGAAGGGAGAGGGGCTCTCAGGGAAACACCTCATAGGAGCTGGTGTAAAACAAAATTTACACCTGCCCTCCCTGTAACTCTGTATGTGCCACATTCTTTCCAAATAGTAATAGTTTATGACACAGTTTCTAAAATTATTAATTTATAGCCCAACATAGCCAATCTATTTCAAACTCTTGATTCTGCTGGCAGATTCCCAATTCTGACTGGTCTAAAATCTGGACAATTTTTAAATTTATTTGTTGATTTTTCTGCAGTAGTAATATAGGTTCTGTTCTAGTTCCAGGATGGATACTAGTGAATTAGACAAATAGGAGGGAGTAGAAAAACTCCAGGCTGTGACCTTAAAAGAGGTCACTTTGATTAGTCAAAGTAGAGAAAGAAGTATAATTTAAAACTTATAAGGTCACTTACACTATACATTCACTTTCTTTGGCATATTAAGAGGAAAACAAACCAGCAGATCCTTGTTTTAATGGAGATGGGAGAGTATGAAAGACAAAATAAATCACTAGAGATATCCCAAGGGTTCTTCTCTCACCTTGGAGAGAAAGTAGCAACTTTTCTGAAGTGATCCTTGCCTTTAGGAAGGCAAAAATTACCTTATTCTACTTAAGAAGAAATTCCAGGTTTAGTTCAGGTAGTGCTTCAACTCATGGATTTCAGATATCTCAGTACATTTTATGATGTTTCTGCAGTGGCTTATCATCTGTGAAGTGGAGATAACAGGTGTTAAAGGGTTGGTGTTAACTGCATCTTAGTTTTTTCTGCAACCGATTCATCTCCCAGGTCTTTATGCTGGAACCATGGCAAGGCAAAAACTTTGATCTTTAACACAGGATCAAAGACACCCAACAATTAATATCCTTGTGCTCACCAAAAAAACCCCACAAATTCTTGAGAAGAGCTTGAGTCTCATCATAATATTGAATCCCCTCAAAACAGATGTTAAATATTCTCCTCAATAATTTTCTTAATGCAAGTCAGATAAGCTTCTCCCTGTGAGCCATGCTGCTTGGGAGTACTTGAAAATTACAGAAAACAACTTATTTTGAGGTTCAGGAAGGCTGGAAGCTTGATCCTTATGTGTTGGTGGCTTTAGGTTGATTCATACCATCTAAGCAACTGACACAGGGTGAGATCAAGTTTTTCCCATTCCTCCTTCTTGTTGCTCTATTTAGAATATGTAGCATAGCCTACTGTGAGGGAACAGGCATGATGCCTAGTAGCACCAATTAGATCCAGCAAGTCTCAGCTTTCATGCAAAATTTTGACCATATAAGAAGGGATCTTCCCCTTCCTAACTATTTTGAAGGCCTGCTCAAAAATGTTAAATTGTTCTCTAGTGCTGTTAGCACTGAATTTGAGCAAGATGAAGGATTAAAGAGGAAAAGGGAAGTGTGTTAGGGTATAAAATAATTTGATGTAAGTATGGGATAAAGGGTATAAAATAATTTGATGTAAGTATGGGATAATTTTTTATCTACCTTGTGCTAGGTCTTTGAGCTACTTAATGCTGCCTGTAATCAATCACTAAGAAATCATCCAGGCTTCCTGCATGTTATAGCCACACACATGGGCCTATATAATTATCCAGCACAGAGCTTGTACAAAACAGAAACTTGTGAACCCTGTGCTGTAACCTGGGAGGACATTCATACAGATGTTCTTTGACAGAAGTAGCTGAGAATGTCTACTTTTCTTCAAGGTAAAAAAAAAAAAAATAGCTGTGGAAGTATAAAGGCTCTGAAAAACCTTGAGGGAGATTTTTGATTCTGCATTTTGCTGAGCAATAAAAGGCCAGTTCTTAGATGTCGAAAAGATTCTGCTGCACAGCCATGCCAGTTCACAGTGCTGTCAGATGAACAGATCATCAAAGTGCAGTCTTCAGTGATGGATGGTTTTAGCTTCTCTTCCTTGATGTGATGATAGATTTGTATCTGTACTGATAGGCATTGGTAGACATCTGTCTTTAGGGTTATGTATGCTGTTAGTGTTGCAAGGAAATGAATAGGTGCTGACCTGAGGTTTACATGACTGAACAGAGCATGAGATGCCACAGGACACGAGATGAAAAATTGCTGGTTATGATGATAACTGTCAGAACTTGACAAGAGTTACCCAGAGTGCTATGAGATGGCTAGATTTTGCAGATTGTTAAGGGGAATTGTGTGACTGCCATATTTCAGAGAGGTAACTGGGGGAACCCTCCACGGAAAGATTACAGGGTAGCAATTCATGTCAAGGTGAACTAGGCAATGGTATAAGAAGTGACAAATTTGGGTATGGACATAGCAGAACTGTGACAAATTTGGGTATGGACATAGCAGAACTGTGACCAAAAGGTAAAGGATAATTCTGGACAGGGTGTTTATTTGGAAAGGATCTGGGAGATCAAAGAGAGGTACAACAAGGTGAAAAGGAAGATCAAGAAATAGGGAAAGAAATAGTAGCATTTGAAAATGTTGCAGGTGGTGCTGTCTCGATATTCCTCTCAAGTGGTCCTCTGCTTTGTCACAGCAGAATAAAGAGGAGCAGCAAACCAAAGCCACTGTGTTGAATCCAGCAAAAAGGTCCCAACTCGTTGGCTGCAGAGTTATAAGGACAAAGCTGGCTGATTCCCTGGAGAACTACTGGAGGGACCAGCCAAGCATCCTGCTGAAGGGTGCTGCAGCATCCTGTGTAAGTGGGGAAATAATGAAATGACACAGCCAAGAAAAAAAAGGATTTTGTAGAGGGCAGTAGGGAAGAGAGGTTGAAAAGAAATAAGTGAGGATATTGAAGGGGATTAAAATTTAAAAAAATGCACAGAAATTAAAGAAGTTACAGTGATTCTGCATATATGTATATACATATGTATATACACAGTTTAAAATACATATGTATATACACAGTTTAAAACTCATTTGGCCACTGACCGAATTTCACAGAAGGGAGTATTTGTCCTGCCTTCTGGAAGTTGCATCTCTTGAAGTGTCTTTCTTTCAGCGGTTGCTTGATTTGATTCTCTTTCTGATGTTGTCTCCTAGCAGCTTGCTTTTATGATTGCTGTGTAGCACTCCTGCTTGCTACATAGCAATCATAGCTGTTATTAACTGCTATAGGCATAAATAAAGCATGATGGATGAATTAACTGAGGAGTCATAAACAGCGTACTGTCTTACAGGAGGTTTTAAATGTTTGCTGACCTTTGCTTCAGTCAGACATGTATGATATATATATAGATACATGTGATTGCAAATATTGACATTTTCATGCTTTATTTTTTTAATGAAGTAAAGGCTGACAGCAGTCTAAGAGAAAATTTCTTTTTCCTTTTTTTTTGTGAATGAAATATTTACTTATGTTTCCTGTTGTTTCAGTTTATTTCTCTGTTAGATATACTTAACTATTGATTAAACTGTTTACTTTACTTGCTTTCATTTAGATATTCATAAGTGGAATGTTAATATACAGTCTATTTTTTTCTCCTATTTCTAAGATATCAACAATTTGATTACACCTGCTTGTGTGGCGTTATAGCATCAGAAAACAATAGATGATTTTCAGATTGGCCTAGCTGATAAAAAAGAAAGGCCCTTTGAATGGAAAATTGCACACTGTACTCTGAATGCAGACAAGTGGATGAAGTGAGTGAATTTCCCTGGCACTTTTTCTGAAATACCTCCCTTCTATTATTTGGAGTATTGTGTTTACATTTCCATCTGTCTTCACATAAGAACCTAAGTAATTACTAACTGCTTACAAAGAGAAGTCCAAGAAAAGAGTAACTGTGTATAACAGCTGTTGAAGGGGCAAGACTGAGTTTGGGAGACAACCTTTAGCAAGCAACAACACGAATCCGTGATAGTAATTATTAAAATCTAGTTCAAGACATCCAGGAAAAGAAAACCATTCTAAAATTTATTCTATCAATTTTACCAATAAGATACCTCTTCATTAGTGGGAGAA
Organism: Molothrus ater; assembly: GCF_012460135.2. Taxonomy (NCBI): domain Eukaryota; kingdom Metazoa; phylum Chordata; class Aves; order Passeriformes; family Icteridae; genus Molothrus; species Molothrus ater. The sequence continues at coordinate 47,997,415 of NC_050511.2, forward strand.
AACCCACAACCCATCACAACCCAAAACACAAAAAAATCCTATTTCTACAGTAAGCAGAGATTTGCAGAGCATCATTTACCATCTCACATAGATTCCAGCTAGGTAATACATGTGAACACATGATACCATGTCAATCTTCTATTGAGAATACTCACCTGAATATTTTACTTAAGTTGCCAGAAATTTGCAATGTTTTCTTTGAGGTCTACCCCTCTCTAGCAAATGTGATTGAAATTCATCAGTGTGTTTGAAATTTTCAGAGGAAGGTGAGAGAAAGGGTGAAACTGGAATGAGCTACTCAATCAAATAAGTCTCATCTACTTGGGAAAGTAGGTTTTATGATGATTTTCTTAATTGTGATGATAATTGGTAGTAGGATGCTTGAACATGGCTGCACATATGTTGCTTTGTAGTATTTCAGGGCACTGCTGAAAAATATTTTTGTACTGCAGATAATGCCACTTACCTTGCTTTTTTATGCTCTGGCCCACCTATCTAAATTTTAGAGACTGAATGCTCTGCTTTCATTTCTATGACTCTCTGAGGGGTTATGAGGAAAATCACTGAAGCTGGAGCTTTATCACTTATTGGCTCTGAAACTTATCTATGCAGAAGATAAATTACACTAGCCTGCTTATTTCATCATGACATCAGCAGCCTTCTTTCATTTCAAAGCCTATTTCTCAGGCTGTGCAGACTGTGAATTATAGCATTCTGAGAATCGTGCGAATAAAAAACTTCTCTGCATGTCCATACCTGGCCTCTGATATTGCAGCATAAAGAAAATGAGGGTAAAATTGCAAAGGGTTTCAGGTCTTGAAAATTTTTTTCAGGCCTCAGAAACTGAAACTCTTTGAGCTACTCTTAATAAGAAGTCATTTATTCCACTGCCAGGCTACATTCTATGGAGAAAAAGTTTTGTTTTAGAACAGACTCTTCTTTACATAACATCAAGCAGTAAGCAGCCACAATAAGTGACTTTTTCTCTTAGACAGAAATGTTAGCAAAAAATTGTGCAGGATCTTGCTTCAGAAGGTCAGTCTATATTCATTACATGCACTCCCTTACTCCTCTGAGCCAGTGAGCTCCTAGCAGCATGAGCTCTGAGGCTGTATTATGAAGATTCTGCCCTCTTCATCTGTGAGCCTCTTGTTCAACAAAACTCTCAGTGGACATTCAATGAAAGCAATCTTATATTTTATGTCTGCGGTTCCTATCAGAAATATCTCGCTTTTTTTTTTCTTTTTCTTTTTTTTTTTTCTTTTCTTTTTTTCCCAGTAAGCATAGAGAAGTAGGAAAAAAGCACCTCTTCATAATTTTGCTCGGTTCACTCATGCCTCCCAAAGTCTTTCTTTTTTGTCTAAGCATATGCTGAGCTCTCAAATAGGGACAGCTTAAGCATATGCTGAGCTCTCAAATAAGTGAGGTCAGCTTTCTCCATCAGCCTTGAATAGCCTATCCTGTGCACAAGAGGCTTTACAATCAATTTTACTCATTTAGTCAACGTAGCTTGGAAAAATGACTATCAGGTGCTAATTCCAACTTGGAACACACAAATGACAGAAAGCAGAGCAAAATATTACTAAACAAATAATGTTTTGCATGTTAGTATTTAGGGAGATGCAGAAAAAAGCATACAGCTCTTTGTTGCTCCACTCATCCTGTTAGAGGCTGGAGTAATTTTTAAAAATTGCTTCTGGGGACACAGTGTTTTCCCAGAAGCAACTTCACAAGTGAATTATTTTTTTCATAGCATAGATCAAGTAAGTCCAAACTTACTTAGAATAGATTTATTTTACTGTTTAATTTTTCTTTTTTTTTCGCACCAGACATCATCTCATAAGACAGCAGAAGTCTTTCTGTTTATATTTTCTCCTCATAAACAATTTTATATGAAGAAAGTCATCAGCATCTGCGAGCTGTATCTGTATTATTGCTTACACTACACTTGTCAGACCTAATCCAGCAATGAAGCTGAGAGAAATATCTTAAATTTAAAATTATTTTCAGTGAATCTTTTTTTGTTCAAACAATGAGTTATGGTGGTACCTTTTCCAGCAACATAACTATTTTATAATGAAATTATTATCATGAATCCTTATAGGTGAAAGGAGAAGGCATAGATTATTCCTTGCTGTAATGAATTTGTAATCTGAGACCCTGACCCAAAGCTCATTAAAACCTAAAGCAAAACCAGCACTTCTCAAATGGAAGAAGGATTGTCTCACTAACAGAGACTCAAACATTTTTTTTGAATGATCTCTTTAATTAGAAAAATCTAATTTGAGGATTACCAAATCTGTACAGTATTTGATGTATCCTTTTTAACAAGACAGGAAAGTGAAAATAATATTTTTAAAACCCCAGATATCAATAACCTGCCCTTTCTCCCCTTCTCTTTTTCCCTTTGAAATAAGCCTCCTTATTTTAAGAACATAATATCTATTTCCTTATTTTGAATTTCTCAGTTTGAACTCATTATGAATTCAGCTGTCTGAATACAGTTAGATCAAAGTTTTTGTTTTAACAATGGAGGTGAACATTCCTTATTAGCTTGATGCAAAGTAAATTTTAGCAATTTTCCCCCTGGTTAAAAATAAAACTTACTTATTTTCTTGTGCCTAGTCAAGGTTAGAGGAGATAATATTTGGGAGTTATTCCCTATCATGGACAACTGATTTCTAGGCTTCAATAAACAAAAATGAGTCAAAGCAAGCAAGAAAATATACTTGCAAAGAACTGCAGTTCAGACGTGAAAGGTAGGAACACAGAGCACATGTTTTAGCAAATCCTAAAATTCAGATTTGACTGGCTGCTACTACTATAGCACAGCAGTAAAATGGTGAAAACTTTATGAAACAGCTAGCTGGGTTTTTTAAAATTTTTTAAAATGTTTTTTTAAATTCTATTTTACCAAAAAGAAGTGTCAGAATGTCTTCAGGTTTTATATTTATGATCAGATTTTGAAAATAATGGAAGAGCTTGATGAACAGAAAAATTATTAAAGATAATAAGCATATCTTATGCTTATGGCCTGTTCTGCCATCTTTTAGTCCTCACAAATTTTTGGATCCCATTTATTCACTGGACACATGTGAACGCAATTCAAATCACTCTCACGGTGAGACTTATTTTAAAAAGCACTTTGTGAAATTGAACTTGAACAAAGAAATAATACAGTTCATTAAAGAACTCATCTGTGTACCAGTCTTGTTATTAAGCAAAACAATCAGTTTAATTTTTTTTAATTTACGAAACCATTTTGGGATAATCAGAAAATTGAACATTGCATACCACACTGCTGTATGTACATTTTAAGATAATTAGATGTTCAATATCCAGGATTCCCAGGAAGAGGAATAGCTATGAGCCTTATTCTGCTTTGAAACTCAAACCTCCTGATTGCATTTTCATTACTTTTTCTAATCACTTGATTTTTCCATCTCTCCTTCTGGTCCTTTTCTACCCCATCACAATTTTGGATGTGTGGGGTAATTTATGTTTGTTGTTGTTTGAATGCAGGGTATATGAAAAAGATGCAAAGACTCTGGGAATATCTTCCAGACTTGTTTGTACTGTCCCAGAGAATAAGGAACTGAGTAGTGGGAGCTCTCTGTATTCTGCTTAATGACATTATTTTAGTGCCTATGGATTCTAAATGTAAAAAAAAAAGGATTGCTTAAAGTGAAACATTGTAAAAAATAAATAATTCCATGATAAAAAATAAAGTAAAAATGTCATAAAGTTCAACTACCACAAATGTACTAATTTAGGAGGTTGTACATTAAAGTAAACTTCACCTACAAAATACCACAGTTCTGCTAAAGTCAGTGTAGTCACTGATCTACGTTAGATGAAGAGCTCAACAGAGTGTGTAAAATTCATTGTCTAATACTATAGGAAGCATTATGCTTTTCCTTTTGTTTAGTTTTTTATTTTTTCATTCTTTTCTTCAAACCACACTGGGAATTCAGCCAGTGCCAATTTGATTCCCTTAGATTTGCCACTTGTTTGCTGGTTCTAAGTTTAATATCCAGAACTGCATGGCAGATTAATTGATGAAAACTGTGGGTTTCAGTGAGTGCACACACCTTCCTGCCATGTGTTCCCCTGCCACCTCTGCCTGTGCAGGCAGCTGGGTTACTGCCTTACTACTGTCTGGGTTACTGGGATCACTGCTTCTTCATCCTGACCCCTTCGGCCTGATGCAGGCAAACTGAGCCATGATGTGAAAGGGAGGCAAAGCACCAAACAGGTAAGAATAAATACATAAGAAGAAAACAAAACTCTGCTCTGCCAAGCTGTTTACAAGGGAAACACCGTCTCCAGAAATAAAATTCCACATCTTGCGTATTGACACCAGCGAGTCATTACGGGAGGCAGATATTGCCTTGGCTGGATATATCTGGCTGTGCTTGTTATCCAAAAGAAAATGGGGGAAGTTTACTTTCTCCCTTCCCAGTTGTTCTTCTCTGTTCCCAGTCCAGAGTGTGTGCAGGAAACTGCTGGAGGATTTGAAGTAGGAGTTTTCATGACACCTCCATCCAGCTGAATGGCCAGCAGGTTTGAGCTATGACAGCATCCCAGATTTTGTAAACTTAATGCTGTCCTCACTTAAAGGTTGGAATCTGTCACATTTACCAAAAAGCATATCTTCTCTCTCACCACAAATGTGATGTTTTGCTTATTTTTCTGTCCTAGCCTTCAATACCTTTACCTCATAACAGAATTTCTTATTGTGTTATCTAAAGGTTTTGTTTTATCAAGAATAAATTATTTTTACAACAGGAAAACACTGGTGAACTATTTAACTACTTAATTGAGAGTTGCTTGGACTATCAGGCAAGATGGCAAGTTTTCCTTACCCAAGATGTTCTACTCTGAAGCAGTTCAGCACTAAGCTGTCTTTTACTGCAGTGCTGCACTGTCCCCTTGAAAGCTGCGGTCATGTAGTCCATCCGATGTGCTGACATTTTGCAGGTCCCAAATTTCTTGTATGAACTGTGCCTCCTCTGGGGTCTGTAAGCCACAGAAGGTAAAATGGGAAGCAGAAGATTGTGGCTCTTAGTGATTAACATAATCAAACAAAAATGCAGGTCTTATCAGACACTGTGACACAATAGCCACAGGGGTCTTAGTATTGAGCTGACCTGACACAAAAGATTTAGTATCAGTTTAAAAATCAAAGTTTTCTGCCCTTTTTGTAGCCTGTTTTTGCTTGTTTTTTTTTTCCTTAAAATAGTTTAAAATTTAACAAATGATGAAGTATTGGTAAAAGAATAAGAGAGCTGAATAAACTTAAAACTTTTCTTTTACTAGTGTCAGCTTTTTTTAGTTGTTAATATAAGCCTATAAATCCCTGAAAGCAGCTGTTTCATTCTTATTTGTCTAAGGAATAAAATGTGGTGAAAATGTAAAAAAAATAAAACTAATTCTATTTAAAAGGTTGACAAACACACAGACACACAGGTCCTGGGGGTTGTGAGGTTTACCAGCTCCTGTAACACCCACAGGAGCTGGGATTTAAACTCCCTCTGGAGAGATCCCATCTGGTTCTGAATTACAGACAATATTAATATCAGCCAAAAGTGAAACTCTCCTCGAGATTCTAGGATTAAAAAGTGAAGGGTGACTACAGAGGAAAAGACTCTCACGTTGATGTCAAATACAAAACAACATTTACTATTCAGAAGGAAAACAGCAACAGAAAAGATTTAGTATTGTGTTTTGGTTCCCCAAGAATTCTACTGCTACTTTACCCAGCTAAAGTATAGTTTCAATAAAGCTCTTTGAGTCATAAAATAAGCAATTTAAAAAGAAAAAAACTCAAAAAGTCAATGCCTCCCACTTCCTATGTGCTTTCACATTACTATCTCTATTTAAATGCATATTTTGGCTACACCACTGGAAAAGAGTACCAACATAACATTCCCTATAGAGGGAATTGTGGAAAAAAATTGGAACATTTTGAGTGTATAGGAGATGGGAACAGAGGGGAATAGGGGACAAATCATGACCCTCTATAATTTTAAAAAGAAATTACACTCTCTAGCTGCCAAAATAAATGAACTTTACGGAAATAAAAATGTGCTCTGGATCAGATTTTGACTCAGAAAGTGGCATGAAAGCAGATGAAAATTGAACATATGCTGAAAATCTAGGCCCTGGTATATTTAAGTATTAGATGTCTTATCATTCACTGTAAGTTTGCACCTGTAAAACACTGCCAAGGTTTAATGAAGAATGACAATATCAAGCAAGTTACACTAAATACAGATTGATTATTTTGTCAGTCTAGAAAACTATTTCAGAGAGCATGTCATTGTCTCATATGCCTCCTTCATTGATGTTGGTTATTTGTGCTTTACTGGCTACTTGAGTAATCCAGGATTTGAAAAAGCCTTACTAATCCCTGAACCTTCAAATTTTTATAAGTCCAGTATAAGACAATGGATGATAGCTTGCAAAAAAGTACACAGACAAGAATACAGAAAAAAAAAAAAGAAGAAAAAAGTGTGGCAACATATGCTGAAATGATCAGCAGTGCTTTCTTGCTTTCTGCTTATTAACAAGTCCACCATCATCAAAGTTCTGGTAAATAAAGAAGTCTTCAGGAAAAAATGAGGTGGTTCTGCATATTCTGATGGGAAATTCTAGTTTGGCACACAAGAACTGTCTGAATTTATGTATGAAAAGATCTGCATGGGCATTGTGTGTGATCAAGCCTTTATTATGTATAGATTTCCTACGAAAAGTCCTGTTCTCCAATGCATGTTTTGTGTATCTGAATTCCTTCAACCCTCTTCCCTACCTGATTGTCTGCTAGAGGTTCTGTGGGGGATTCTGCCTACCAGAGAGAGAAGAAAATCTGTGTAAGACAAGTAATATTTGTTTGCTGACTGCAAAATATGACCCCTGTGGCTAAAACCTCAGACAAATATAAGTACTGATGGGAAGGCAATTATTTACAGCTGAAATGTGACTGAGGTACTCAGAAGACTTCAAAGTTGGTGTTTCCCTAGGCTCTGTGATATAAAAATCCTCAGTTCTCAGAAGGAGATTCAAAAACATGCAAGGACAAATCCCAGGCAGAAGAAATACCCAAAGAGCTTTATCAGTTTCCACAAATCATAAGTGTGCTCACTGTCATAGGCTAACGTGATTAAGTGTGCCAATGGTGAAACTCTTCAGATCTTCAGAAGAGGTATTGGAGTTGAAACAGCAAGGACAAAATTCAGCACTGTGTCCCAGCAAGTGAAACAAAAGTAGTTCACAGAGAACCCTTAGCTGAAATATGAAGTTCTGAAGTCACTTTTATGCCGTGAGTCAGTCACAAGTGAGGAGAGAGCAGAGGAGACACACCCTGTGTGGTGGACACTTCAGCAACCTGCTTGTGATCTGTAGCCCTGGTTTAACCACTGGCCTCCTTACTGTGCCACAGCTTTGTTTACCACAAATGTTATCTTGTATTGGTCCAATATGCAGAGACATTTCAATCACCTTAACTGAGGGCTTTGCCCATGCATTCATAAAGCATCCTGCAAAGCAGCAGCAGGCTCTTAGGTTCTGCTGTGGGCTGAGTGCTGCCTTGGTTGTACCTCCCAAGTACCTTTTGACATTACAGTCACTCCTCAGAATATCAGTAGATGAACCCCCAGCCTTCCCTCACCCTCTGTGCTGCTTTTCCCCAGGGGCACATGAAGGTAGATGGCCCTGTATGAATGAGACACAGGCTAGCCCATGATGTGGACATTTTTGAGAGGGCTTTCTTGATGGTTAACTCCTTGAGGGTGCATATCTGTCTGCTCATAATCCTTAGCCATGCCAGATTGTTATCAAATGATTAGGTTTGCTTTTTTCATTTTGGTTTAGTTTGATTTCCTTTGGCTTTGTTTCCATTTTTCCCCCCCTAGATGATACATTGGCATCAAGGCTTTTTTTCTCTTTCTGCCTTTTCTGTCTCTCTTTCATTTGTCAGACCCTTACCTGCTTTCCTGTCACATATTTAATCTAATTTTCTTTAAAAATGGTATCCCAAAGTATTAATGAATTCTGCAAGTGCCAGTTTCTTAGATTACTTGGTAGCTTCACAGACAGTGAACAAAAGGGCTAATGTGTCTCAGCACAGTTTATGATTCAGTTTCACTGCATAAAATCAGCCTCTGTCCAGTTGCAATGCAGGAGATAACCACTTCATAACTTCATAACTTTATTTATTGTCACATAACAAAGATCTGTCTCGAAGGAAAGCTACAGAAACAAGAATAATTGGAAGAGAGTAGAGAGAATGAAATAAGCCCTGGTGCTGTGTTCTTAGCCCATTAGAGTGATCTTTCAGTCCTTTCCCTGAACAAGATCTCGACTCAAGGAAGAAGATGCTAAGACTGACTGACACAAGTTGACTGACTGACACAGACTGACAAGTTGAGTGTATGGGCATTTTTTGCCAAGTCTATAAGTACTTGATACATCCACCTGCATCAGAAACCCAGCCAAGGTAGAGAAACTCTGTTACCTTTCCTGGTAAAACTACCCCAAATATTAGGAAATGTAAATGCAACTCTTCTGACTATGGGTTTTAATTACCTGTATAATTAAGTCTGTTCGTTAAGAAATACCTAGAAACAACAGAACTGAATTTAATAGCCAAAACGAGGCAAATGACAGTGGACTAAAGAAAACAAGAGTGTAAACAGCTGTGAAAAGAAAATTTTCTAATGCTACCATTTTTAATAACCTAAAATAATTAAAAGAAAAAAAAGGAATAAAAATTTAGTATATTAACCATATTATATTTAATTAGTTGACCATTTCAATAAATTGGGAAGTCACTTAGGTTGACGGCAAGAACTTCGTGAACTGTTATTTTCAGAAATTGAGAATTTACTTATTTTATTAAAAAGAAACTTACCCCAAACTTTAATTTGGCCTTCCAGAAACTAAAGAACTGTGCATCAAAATCCAGCCCTGATTGTGCTAAATATGCAAGGTTTTCCTTGCTTCCTTTTTTTTTTTGATTGATCGCACAGCTCAAGTTGGCTGCTCAGATATTCTAGGGGACCTTATGTCCATGTGAATGTTATTATTAAACCATTAATATGCAATACCTAGAGATCCCTCTTCATGCAGGATATTTCATTGCTGATGAATGCTGACATTATGCATGGATTATTTTGCCTCTTAAGCATGTGTAGATGGTTGGATCATTTAGCATAGGATTTTATGTAACCAAACATTAGTTGTATTTGTATTTAGTCTTTCTTTCAAATTATAACTTGTTTAATCTTGTGAAATAAAGGAAAAGGTTAAACATAAAGATAAATATTTTCTGAGTTCACATGGCTATAATGATAAAACTTAGTGACTTTTTTAAATTAAATTTTTTCATATTTAATACTTAAAGATTTGTTATTGTGCAACGTTCAATGGATTGCAGATCTTTCCATACCTACATCACCATGATTTTGTCTTCTAAGCAGTTAAAAAGACTGAGTTCCTTAATTAACTGGCTTTTTCTTTCTTTCATTCTTTAGTCTAATGTTTGGATTTTTAAGTTGGCTTCTTTTTAAAAAAACATAATGACTGCATGTGCTACATCACAACAGATCTTTGCAAAGCTATAAAGACACATAATATCACCATATAATCATATAATTTGATGGTCTCTATTTGGATGCAGACAGTCAGGAAAACATGAGGGAGGAATTTGTTATTGAAAGGTGAAAGTATTTAATCTTCATGATGAAATGTGCAATAACTCAGCCATCCCATCTCTTGTGCAAGAAGCAGCAAGGAATCCTCTCATGCAGAAATCGCTTCCAAATTTGCTTTGGAGACTGCCTAGTGCCTCAGCTCTCTGGAAGCCTTGTTAAAATTCCAACTACTTAAAAAACAAGTTAATTAAATCTGAAGTCAGTTAAGTCTTCTAGTGGCCTCTCCCAAATGAGAAATAATGAGATTTTCTGAAATTAGCAGATGAAGCTGTCTGTTCTATGGAACTGCAGGCTCAGTATTCACTTAAAAATTCACCTCATCTACAAAACACTGTGTCATCAGGTGCACTGGCTGTACTTTCCCTCAGAAGGAAGCGGGAAAGAAGAGTAGGAGCTAAAAGAAAACATAGGCAAAATTACTTTCTGCCTTTTAAAGTATCCCTGTAATGTACTGAGAGAGTTTTTTCTCTAACAATTCAGTACACACAAAAATCCCCTGAAGACAAGGCCTGGCCTCTTCTTACACTAGTGAGACTTTTGCCATTGATTTCACTGGCACTAGAATCTCGCCTTGGTGAGCAACCACTCTTCCATTTGTTTTATTTTACACTTAGAAACATTATTTGATGAAAGAAAATTTAGAAATTATTTGGACAATGGAGCTGTAGAATTCATTCTAAAATGCTTCAGAGTGCAATCATTGATAGGGTAGAAAATTCCACTGTCAGAAATGTTTCACAAAATTTCTTCTATTAATTTCATTTTTCTATAGTAAGTGTCACACTACCATCTTAAATCAACCAGCAAATATTAGACAGAATTGTCTCGAAGAAAAGCAGTCAATATCTTTCACTCCTAGGGAAGTTGTTGCTTTTAGGGACATTCAGTATTGCATGTACCTAAATAATATGTCTTTATTTAAAATTTAAATGGCTAACAGTGATTTTACAAAGTACAGCTTTACTGAGTTAATTTTACTATTGAATTTTCTTTAGGATATAACTAAATGAATTATCCAAAAAGGTTATGTGTAAAAGGAATTTATTCTCAAAATTGTATCAATAATCCTATGGCAAAAATTCTTCATTATAAGTATCATGATAAACAGTCTCTAAAATTGTTATATAAGTTTCAATCACTTAAATTTTCAATATATGAATATATACTAAAATTTTATCTGTCCAAAATAGATGATTAATTCAGGGGCTGACATTCAGATCCTTTTAGAAAAGGTGAATGAGATTTGAATGCAATGGAGGCCTTGAGCTTTTCTCTCTATGATCAATCTGCTACAGAAAGCCTTTGTGAGAATTTCAAACAGTACCATTATACATTGCAAATGCCAAGTTTCAGTTTCACAGGTTAACCCTGTCATACACACAGGCCTTTGTGTCTGTGTCTCCTAACACATGTGTGCATGTGCACCATGATGAATGTTATCAAATCACAAGGAGGATTTCCAAAATAGTTTGACAATTTAAGGTGTCCAGAGGCTTTTAGAGTACAGGTTTTCATAGAAATCATGACCCTCTAAATGAAATATTCAGATCTGACACAGCAAATTTGAAACATAAAAGCATAGAACTCAAAGGAGCAAAGGAGCTGCATTTTTATCTTGTACAGGGTCTGAAAAGGTAGAGACAAAGGTGTGCCACTAGGCATAGGTGGGACTTTACCTGTACAACACATGGAAATGCTTTCAGACTCCTTTGCAAAATGGAGAAATTTGTACTTTGGTCAAAGAGAGTGCCTGGAGAATGTAGTTTTTACCCTTTAATTATATGAGGAGTAGCTCAGAAGAAGGTTTTGATGAAGCTGGATATAAATGCTTGATACTCACATAATGAGAAATATGTACTAGTGTTTTAGCTTCAATTCCATGATTACACTATTTTGTATCTCTTCTGTCAAAAGGGTGAAGAACTATTCTGCCAATTATCCATGATTATTCGAGTTTTCTGCCTACCTCTTTGTCATGGTTTGACACTGGCCCAATGCCAGGCACCCACAAAAGTCTCTTGCTCACTCTGCCCTGTACAGCTGAGCAGAGGAGAGAGGAAAAAAAAAAATTAACAAAGGGGTCATGAGTTGAGATAAGGACCAGGAGAAAACACTACAAGGGCAAAACAGTCTCAAAGTTGCAAAGTGAATTTCTGACTAACAGAGTGAGAGGAGGATAATGAGAAGGAAAATAAGCCCTTAAAAAAATCACCTTTTTGGTCTCCAGCCCCTCTCTCCTTACTACTGACAGTGTAGGAGAGAGGACACAGGGGTTTTGGTCAGTTTGTCACCTGAGATTTTCTTCTGCTGCTTTGTGAGAGGAGCCCATCCCCTGTGAGACTGTGGGGTCCCTTCCCACAGGAGACAATTCTCTGTCAACTCCTCCAGCATGGCTCCAATCTCACAAGCAGCAGTTCCCCCAAAACTGCTGCAATGTGAGTCCCTCCCACAGACAAACAGTGCTCCCAAAACTGCTGCGACGTGGCTCTCTTCCCACGGGGTGCAGCTCTCCAAGGACAGGCTGCTCCAACCTGGGGCCAGGGCCCCTCTCTCCACAGGTCTCCCACTGGATCACAGCCTCCTCCAGGCATCCACCTGCTCCTGCATGGGCACCTCCATGGGGTGCAGGTGGATCTCTGCATCCCCCATGGATCCCCATGGGCTGCAGGGGCACAGCTGCTTCACCACGGCCTGCAGGGGAATCTCAGCTCCAGTGCCTGGAACAGCTCCTGCCCCTCCTTCTCCACTGCCTTTGGTGTCTCCGTATTGTTTCCCTCACAGGTTCTCACCTCCTCCTCTTTGGCTAGAAGAAAAAACTGTGCGACACTTTGTTTTGATTTTCTTAAATCTGTTATCACAGAGGTGTTACCGACCTCTCCAATTGGCCAGCCTTGGCCAGCAGCATGTCCATCCTCAGAGCCATCAGGGATTGGCTCTGCGTGACATGGTGGAAGCTTCCAGCAGCTTCTCACAAGAAGCCTCCTCTGTGGTTCCCTGCTATCAAAAACCAGGCTGTGCAAAACAAATACTCTCTTTCTCTCACTAATTTATGTTAAGTTTTATGAGTAAAGATAATGCCTCAGGCTTGTTCCTGAGATGGAAGGATAAGATATTTAAAGTTTACCTTGACCCTTCAAGTATTATAGTAATCCACTTTAATGCATCCTTGACAGTTCTGATTGCTTCATTCCTTTTGTAACTTAAGTGATACCATATTACCTAATGAAAGTAATTTTATCTGACTTTTTCTCTGTTACCAAAAGTCAAAGAACACTAGATAAAGTCAAAGATGGTAAGAAAAAGACATAAATATTAGACATTTTCCATGCAGAGCTTTGCATTCTCTTTGGAGACTGGATGATCTTCCCGTGGTTCTCTTCTACAACCTTAAAATAGTTAATTAATTTACTCAAAAAACCTTCTGCACTTGGTGCTTGAACAACAGAGAAAAATCAAAAGGAGAAAGCAGAACAAATATGTAGCATGTTCATAGCACCTTGTTCTTTTAATTCCCTCTTGTGATATTTACATTTAGAAAGAAGTACATTAGACCAGTCATGTGATAGCTATCAAAAAAATACAAAAACAAACAAACCACAAAAAACCCAGGAAGAAACCTCAAATCCAAATGATAAAGATGTTTGTAGTGGTAGGAGCAGGATTAAGACAAACTAATAGTCTTTCCATCACTGAAACCTTGACTGCACCATGTAGGCTGGTGAAAGAATTGCCATTTAAGAGAATATTTCAAATAAGGGAAAAATTTCAATACCAAATATATATGCAAATTAATAAGTACTGGTGACTCGAGAGGAATGTGCCACTGTTTTGCGAAAAAATATGAGTAAGAGAGATGTCAAGGTCTTGGAGTTAGTAAGGAACTAAAACAGATGAGATTTCAGCATGAATTTCCACGCTGAGGGTGAGTATTCATTATTACAGAAGTCCTAGGATTCAAGGTGGTGGTGTTGTTCAAATGGACAGTGCCATCAGTGACAGAGAAAAGGTACTGTAAAAGGTAGGAAAGACCAATGTTTGGATGCACCAGCATTTCTAAAACTGGGAAAAGCTCCAGGGTCTCCCAAATCAGGTTGATGCAGAAGCATTTAGAGGTCTTACCTGCAGAGACACTTGGGATGCAGATGCAAGTGACTGCAAGCAGCATTATAGAAAATCTTCCTTCACTTGATGTGAAGGATGGGATGCCGGTGTTTGTCACAGACCACAAAAAAATCCTTTCACTTGTCTGCTCCAATATATTTCTCACCTCTTTCCTTGCTTAAGCATTTAGACTAAAATGTTCGTAATATAACCTGTCACATGTTTTCATGCACGTGTGCACACACTCATGTCAAATATTACCTAGGTTTCAAATAATTTTTGTTATGTGAACTGAGAATGCAATAAAGTTTGCACACTCTTCACAGGGGATAATTTTATATGCTTTGCAGACACCAGCATCTCAGTGACACGCAGGAGACTTTTCACAACACTCCGATGGTACTGAACTAGCAGGGCTACCACATATGGTCAATGAAAATGTGGATTCAAGAAAGGATTTATAGAATCCATTGACCTGGAATTCATTATGTCTAGATTATAAATTTATTAGAGTTGGAGTAATAGTAATATATCAATGTCATCATGGACTTTTCGGACAATAAGAAGAGAAAACAGAAAATATATTAATTCCCAGAGGAAGGACAACAATGCTGTGGAGAACTGGTGCTGTGAACACATGAATGTATCCATGTGACTTGTTCCCAGCCAGTTGGTTTTCTGTGTACCAATGCCACTGCACATGTGAATGCAGCACACACCCTGGAATGTTTGTGACAGCCTCTCCACCAAAGGGATGTGCTGCAGAAAGCACTGTGTCTGCATGACAACTGTAAAACAATCTGTGATTCATGGTGTTGCACTGTCAAGGAAAAACACAGTGTTTCAGTAAAGCATCAAAATTATTTTGTCAGTAAGGCCAGAAAAAAACCATTTAAAAAGTGGTTCTAATAAACCTTTCCCTATATTTTGGATGAGAGGGCAGTGGGTATTTTCTATGAAGGGCAGGAAGAGCTTAAATATACATATTTTTAGAGCCTTGTGGAACTGTGAGCCCTCTTCGTAAACTGTTGATTGAAATAAAATGGCTTAGGAAAAAAGAGAAGCTGGGGTACCTCATATACCAACTCATGCATGGATGCAGCTTACTTTAGAGTTTGAGAGATTCAGGTAAACACTAAGAAATCTGCTTGTTTAGTCTGGCAGGCTGCTGTCTCATTATGGTGTTTCTGCTGGAGTTCCTAAAGGGTAGGTTCATCTCTCACAATTGAAAAAATTTGCCCTTGCAGAACAAAGATTCAGCAACTATAACAGGATAACTTCTCAGTCTTGGAAGGCAAAGATGCTTGGGGAGGGAGGGGGTGGGCATGAGAAATGGGGGTCAGGAGGGGGCGGAAGGAAGCAGCCTGTTTTCAATGCATCATGTCTATTTTACTACCATGTAACAGCTGGTGAACTGTACTTCAGCATAGCAGATGGGGATTATCCAAAATGCTTTTGTCATTGGGTGAAGACCAGACAAAAGTAACACTTAAGACAGTGAGACTTTGTCTGTGTCTGCCCATCTCTTGGGGACCATCCACATGCAGAGGGATTCAGAATTGTGCCTCTATAGAGAAAAAACTCTCTTTGTTGCCAGGATGTGGGACGGTCAGAGCAAGGACTGGGGGCATCTGAGACCATTGCAGGGAGGGGAAGGTGGGGCACGAGCCTGGACTGGGGTGACTGTGAAGTCAGTGAACATCACAGAATAGAGATGTAAAGCTCTAGATTGAAATTTCTATCTCCCCACTGCACTTAAATAAATTGTAAAATTTCAGTTAGCCGGTGGCGTGGGTCTGTCCTTTAGTGATCTCAGGGACCTCAGCTCTAATTTCCTTTGTGAAATTCCATCTGAAAAGTCATGCTGTGGTATTAGTGCTGAAAACATGTGGTTTTGTTCTAAAGGCTGCCCAACAGTGGGAGAACCTTACAGTGACTGGAAACTGATCTCATTTGAAGGGAGGATAGTTCTGACAGAAAAGCAGAATCTGCCATTGAAAGAGGATATTACAATAAATAAGTTCATTTTGCCAATCTGAAGTTTACCTACTTCATTCTTGGAAACTTGCCTATAAAATTCAGAAAATTCATATTATTGGGTGTCAAAAGAAACAATTGGTCAGCTACTGGGAGTCAGTCACAGTTGGGAAGCAAGTATCTAATGTGCCATTTAAGTTTTTTGTTTGTGTATAAGTTTATACAGACACCATCTTGATTTTTTGAGCAAATAAATTACTAATCTTTAAGATGCACTCTTTTATACTATAATTTTGTCACAGAACACCTAATCTTACTAAATATTTCTCATTTCCTCTTTAAAATACTTGTGTTTTAACAAATGCTTGTAGATTATCTTAAAAACACATAATTTATCAAAGGAATTAAGTCAGATATTTTACTTAAAAGATATGTAGAGGGATTACATTCATAATTAGGTGGAGATAATCTCTGAGAGGAAAAGAGAACACTATTTAGTGCTGAAAGGAGATTTGCTCATTATTTTATGAATACTGAACTGAAGACAAAATCACATGAGATCTTAGTGTCTAAAAAGTGAGTTTCATGGAAGTTTTGCAAAATCTTCTGTGAAATTTAACAGAAAACATAGAAGAAATTAACACTCAGCTGCTAAAACTCTTTTTATGTATGTTCAATGCGCAGATATAAAATAGCTGGCATCTGTTTTCCTACAGTTTAAAATTGCAATGGCTGTCTCAGATCTATTTCCAAATATATAAAACTCCCCACATGATATGACTAAGGAAAATTAATATGAGAATTATTATTTTTTATTGAAAGAAATTTCAAGTTAGAATTTCCAGTGTCTGTTATTAAGAAAGGAAGATATGTACCAGGAAATTTCAATCTCAAAACATTTCTGTGTGGAAGTTGCCTACCCCTTCATGCATTATATAGCTTAAAAAAAAGTTTGCAAGAAACACAAATTGGCCTATGCAATCAGATATCAAAGCTTGCTTTACAAATTCCTAATTCAATAACGTGGATAAAGCTGTCATGTCTCACTCTGATCTGATAGCACTGCAAATGCCTGAGCTGCAGACCAGCTGCATTTTTGCATGCCATTGGTCTTTCAGCAGAGCCCTGTGGGTAGCAGGCCTTTTACAATCATTAGCACAGTTAGGTTCTTGGAAAAAAAAGATTTTTAACAGCATACTGTAAACAGGCGTCTTACAGTGACGTATTGTGTTTTAAACACGGTAATGTATACTGTGAGGCCTTGTGCAAAATTAAGTCTCATCATTAATACTATCCCAATTTCTCTGATGTCAAAATAACAGTAGGTGCTTTTGGAAACGTTTGGTGAGCTCTGCAGGAGGTCTGGCTCAGTTCAGTACAGAGCTATCATTCTGCTGTTTAGCTACCATTTATTTAATTGCACCTCAGGCTTCCCTGGAACCAGCAGAGTGCACCTTCAGGTGCAACTCTCAGGAGCACAGCACAGCAAATATACCTGGGACCTGTCACTTACTCATTTGCTGTACATGTTCATAATGTGCCTGCTGAACTCCCCCTCAGAACACCTGAACTCTGCTGAGATGTAGCACTGACATATTTAGGCAGAATTTTTGATGAAAGGGAGAGTGGTGGCAAACAGTACTGCATGTACTTCTGCCTGCATGTATGCTGCTGAGGTTAGAGAGGACCTTTTAATTCCAGAATAAATAACTTCTGATTAAAACTGGAATACTTGCTGTTTTCCTAGTAAAGACGATAGTACTTTCACCTGCACTCACCTGTGTGAATCAAAATCCACTCTTGTCATATTGTAAACAGAAAATAATGGCATGGAATGAATCCTCCTGCTAACTATCACTTAAAGTGATAAAACATGAACAAGGCATCACACCTCCTAGATAAAATGCTATCTCTTATTTCCTACTGTTTCAAGAACTTTTGGGTTACCATGCAGAAATAAGCAAGCCATAAATTAAATAACTGGCTTTTATTTGGAGAGTAACAATTTCCCAAGGACAGTTTACAGGGAAATCCATTTGCATTTCACAGGTCAATGGGCTTCAGAAATGCGACAACTTTAAATAAAATAATTAAAATGAAACCCTGATTGTATATTCAGGATGTAGAAGAAGACCTTGATGACAGTTTTATAGGGCCATATTTCTTGAACACTTGGGAGGGTTTTTTATCTTTTCTTTGTAAATAGCTATAACTGTGACATACAGACTAGAAGAGAGATGTCTTATAGCGCAATCACAGTAGTCTATAAGGCCTGGTCTTTGGTTCTTGGGGATCAGAGAAAACTTAAATCTCTGCTTCACTTTCTCATCTGTGAAATGGAGATGAAATGTTCGTTACAATTTTTTGCCCACTTGGTTTTGTGAGCTCTGAAGAATAGCAAATTTTTGCTATATTAACAAGTCTTTTGCTCTTTGGATAATCAACATGTTGTAAAATGTAGCCTTGAAATTGACTGAGATTCTTGCAGCTCAGGAGGTCCTTTTGAAGTGAGGAAATCTACTAACAACTGTGGTTCACCATCTTGAAAACTTAAATAAAAAGCATAACTATAACACAAGATATCAATACAGTTTTACTGCCTTGTAAAACAATGCAGTTCAATACACCACAAGTGTTTTATTACTCCAGTTCAAGTCGGTTTCCATGGCTGAATGATCCTCTCCACGTGTTGCTTGACCAGCATAAAACAATTTATATAGCCTTACCTCTTCAGTAAATTATTTTCTTTGTACTGTAGATGGTAGATAAAGTCAGACTCAGCACAAGTGGATACAATAATTTAAAAAGCAAATAAATTTGTTGCTACAAATTCCTGGATCAGAAGAGAAAGTATTCTGAACTTTCTTTATTCTTTTGAACTTCCATTCTTTATTCCATGTGTATTGTTTTTCAAGGGTAAAGTCTTTTGGTTTTAACTTAAGCTCCCTAGTAAAACTAAGTGCTTTTGGATTCTCTTGTGTGAGTTGCAGGACTAATGCAACTAACCACTTTGCTAGTGGCTAACTGGCATATAAATTTTGGGAAAAGGAATATGTGTTCCTAATTTTGTCTTTTCAACAGAGTTCAATACTTGAAAAGGATTTTGCCATGCTCAAATGGATTGTTTGAATAATAAGACATTAAAGGCTGTGACATAAAGGCGACTAAAAACCAGGATACATTTTACAAAAAATGTATCTTATTCATGAAAAGACATTACAATATGAATCTCTAATGCTACCAGGATAAAGCTCCAGTGTAATAATTCAGAATAATTGATTGTATGAAAGAAGAATGGGACTGTTTCAGAAGCTGGACATTTAAGTCTCCTGTTGTCTAAAAGCAAAATAATGTAAAGAAAGGTATGGATTGGCATTGCATATTACCTTAATGGGACAAATTAAAAAAAAAGAGAGAATTAGTCTTATTAATGATGAGCCTATAATTGGTGATATAAATTTCAGAATAAAAAAATTAGTGAGAACATATGGTTGCTTCCATACAAATGAGACAGTGGGAGTAATCATCAAGCAGCTAAATGTATCAGCATTGGAGTGCTCTAGGTCTCCTATCTGGTGTGCTAAGATACGTCCCATTCCAAAATAAACATTGTGTTGGAAAAAAAGATAAAGGTTGGTCATTTTTAAGTATAAAGCGAAACCACTTATCAAAATGAACAGGTAAATAGAACCTCTATGCTGTGATTTTTTTTTTTCCTGTCAGCAAAGACCTCGGTAGGGGACTCCTTTATGTTTTAAGGTGTTGTCATTCTTGGTAAAAAAGGAAGGTGACTGTAATGAACTTTCTGTCTGTTCTGGACTCACCTGCTGTTGCAGTTCTTATAGGGCTGGAATATTTCACTCACCTCAGTTCTGTTCTCTAAAAGCATTAAAACTAATGCAGAAGTTTCACTCAATGAAACCTACTGGTCAGGAGACTAGTTGACAGCACAGTATTTATTGTTTCTTCATATAAATGTTCTAATTTAATAACTAGGAGAATTACTTTTTTCAGAATCCCAAATGAACATATTGCATATAACAATTTTTCATATGTTCTTGAATCAGCAGACTGCCTGTTAATTGCCTGCAACACTCCCAAACTGGCCATTAGGAGAAAGAACCTCTGCAATACTTTCATTTTCTGTCTTCCTTGTTCCCCATGACACCAACCCTCAGTTGAGAAATGAATTGCCAGAATGTTTTGATTTTGTGGCACCTTTCAGTTCTCCAACTGTCAGGCCAGACATCAATGCATTAGGTGCCTTGAAGATACTTCAAAATATTTCTTCCTTAATTTGTCTATTAAAAAATGCAACATCTTGTAAGACACTTAGCAGTATCTGCCATGTAACCACACCACTGAAATTTTCCAAGAAACATTACCAATATGTTAAGGTATTCCCTTAGCTTCTGTATTAATAATACAATTTATAATTACATCTCTGCTAATTAAGGATACTGTGCATCAATCCAAATGTGATACCTGCTGGAAGTAGATTTTCAGAGCTTTTACAAGATTAATGTAACTCACTTACTGTCTGCACATTCATTCTGCCTTCATTAGCATACCTGTATCCCAGCTATAACCTTTCAGTCACTTTAGGGACAATAACTCTAAGGGCCCTGCTACCACTATTCTCAGCTCTACAGTAATTTTTCCAGAAGAATGCATCATAGCTGAGGTAGCTCCTGAGCCATCAGGACAGGTGAGCAACTGCTTCCTCACACTCTACAAATGAAGTACTTTAAATCAGAAAGAGTTTTGCAACTGACACAGCCTTTCCCAATACACCTACATTTCTACCATATCTGACACTCCCCCAGACAAAATGAAAAGGTGTAGCTATAAAAAGGAATCATGACTGTGTTGCGTTTTTTCCTCTAAATGGTTTAATTGACCCCATTTTTTGGTGTCATGCTGAAAGATGATTTTATAATTTTAGTGGAAGCAAAAAGTCATTTATTGTGTTCAGGCAATTTTATACTCAGCAGCCTGACACTGCAATACAGAAAGTGGCGACACTGAGCCTCTGAATCTGGAGACAGCCACATGGAGCCTGTTTGTAATTACATGCCTAACTGAGAGTCACAGGAGTCACTCAGTTTGGCCTTCAAGTGTATTCTCTCTAGCTGTAGTGGTCATGTAGTATGAGGCAGACATTCTTTCTAGTAAAAAAGCGCTGGTTTATTTCTGACTTTATTTTTTTGGGGATCCAGCATTAGAGTGGAAGTATCAGTAGAGTAAATTCCCAAGAAGGTGCCTCTTAACCATATTATATTGGAATTAAATCCCAATATTGCTGGATGGAACGTGCCTGGGCTCGTCTGACCCTTGCTGCTTGACCAAGGGCGGCCCTGTGGTGTTTCACCTCAGAGACAACTTTGGCTGGCTGGATGCTGCAGCTGGGTGCTTGGAATAGGTCCAGGCATGCAGGAGCTCAGGTTTACCTCTGGCAGAAAGGCTTTAGGCGATGGTGACGGAAAAAGGAGACGGGCCCTGCTAGAGGGTTTGATCCAGAGCTTTATTCCTGGCACACAGGCTTCTGAATGCAGGAACAGCTCCAACAGAACCACAAACCACATGGCTGCTGTGTATTTTAACCCTGGGGAGAGGGGAGGGAAGGGGTAGGGATCCCACCAACCCGGTAAGGGAGGGGAAGTCACAGGGGACAAATGACACCTGGATGGCCCAAATGTCCCCAGGGCTGAGAGGCATCTTTTGAACTCTGCCAATCACACGATGCCCTTGCTGGAATGTTAAGATTGATGGACAGCACTTAGCAGGGGCAAGGGAGGGGAAGGGAGGGGTTATTGGTACACCTGGGTAAAGAACTGGGATACTGAGAAAAGCTTATACATCACACTGCAACAATAATATAGAAATTTGATGGAGTTGTGCATTCACAAAAACACATCTTCATATTTTCTTGAGTGTGTGATGTTTGATCCTTGGAAATTTCCTTGCCAGCTGTGGATGTCTCCATGGCTGAAAAGCAGACAAATGCAAGTGTTTACCCTCCTGTAGTTGCATATTAGAGTGAGTTCTTGGGACTCAAACTTTTCCATGTATTTACAGTAACATCTGTGTTAAATAGTTACACCCAGATGTTTCAAGAAACCTGTGGTCACCAAAGAACACCATGATTTGTGGATCGATGCAACTGGACTGCCCCTATGAACCAGTACACCTTCCTGGTGAACATTGTTAGTAGAAAATATAGAACTTTCAGTTTAATATTGTTTAATATTTGCTTCAAAAGATCTATTTCTCAGTTGCTGCTTTGCTTAGAACATTCACATATTGGGTCACTCTGTCAGCCTTCAACTCTATCAGCTCTATCAGACACTTCTGTATTCTGTGAGAATAGGGTAAATTAGGTAGTTTTGCTTGAGAACAAAAAGGTGTTAAATCTATTTAAGTAGTATTTTTGGGGGCTTCCTTGCTTTAAGGTAAGACCTTGAAGTCCCATAGGGGTTTGAATGTCTTCACAGCTGAAGGGTCCAGAAAATTTCTAGGGAACATGTTACAGTGTTTTATCCCTCTCACAGTGAAAACCCCTGCCTTTGTTACATTTATATGGAATTTTCTGTGTTTCACTTTATCCCTTGTGCCTCCTGTGTGTCCTGTGACAGGGAACCACTAAGCAGTCTGGTTCAAATCAGCTTTATTCCCCCATCAGATATTTTTATATGTTTAAAAATTGTAGCAATAAACTTACACATTTAATACCCAACATATCTATATATTAAACATGTATCCATAACCTCCCTGAGCCTTCTCCAGATCGCACAATCTCAGTTCTCTCATCCTCACTTCACAAGAGAGATGCTCCAGTTCCTTTATCATATTTGTGGTCCTGCACTTGGCTTGCTTCAATATGCACATGTCTTTCTTGTTCTGGGGAGCCTGGCAAAGGAACCAGCAATCTAGGTGTGCCTGGCAACATGCTTTATAATGCAAACCAGAACCTCTCCCAGACAGCACCTTCCAAAGATAGCTGAGAGTGACCATGCAATGACATCAGACACCTCCCTCAACATTCCTGGGTGTGATCCACCAATGACCTGTGTAAGTCTGCTCTGTTTAAATGTTTCCTAATGTGAGTATCCTCCTCTGCTAAGAGTAAGCCTTCCTGCTTACAGACTTTCTCTGTGGTGCCAGGGGCCTGGGATTTCAGAGACTGACCCTAGCAGCTAATACCAAAGGAAAGAAGGCATTGAGTACCTCAGCCTACATTATATTTTTGTCACCAAGTTCTCTGCCCTGTTCAGCAGCAGGCCCACCTTTTCCCTAGTCTTCTTTTTGCTGCTGGTGCACCTACCTGTAGGAGATTTTCTTGTTGTCCTTCACGTCTCTTGTGAGACTGAATTCTATGTGGGCTTTAGCTTTCCTAAACTCATCTCTCCAAGCTTACATAGTATATCTATGTAACCTTCTAGGTTACATATCTTTGCATTTATCTCTTCAACACTTTGGGGTATTGTCTGAATTTAGTCAGTCCTCAGCCATCCATGCAGGTAGGTCTCCTTCCACCTTTGCTTGACTTCCTTTATATTGGTATGGATCTTTCTGGAGCTTCACTATCAGCAAGCTCTTGTGGAACTCCTTTTTCTTCATGACCGTATTCCAGATTCTTCCAAAGTGATCTCTGGACAGGCTTACATCTACCATCCTGAAGGCCAGGGCTAAGGTCCTGCTTTTTGCTCTGTTCTACTCTCTCGTGTTTCTGAAGTTGTCTGTCTCATGGTCACCCCAACATTCCCTCCCTTGCTGTCAGTAGGAGGTCTAATATTGTTCTTCCTCACAGTAGCTCCAGAGGAAGTCATCAACAACGCCCTACAGAAACCTCCTGAATTGTTCATGCTCTCCGATGTTGCCCTTCTTGCAGATATTGGGGTAGTCATATTTCCATGAAGATCTTGGCATGTGACCATAGGACTTTGCATTGCCTGATGGCCTTTTCTACCTCATATTGCTGGTGAAGAGGTCTACAACACATTTCCACAAAAATGCCACCCATATTGCTCTGCCCCCTTATCCTGACCTTCATCTGTGTAGGAGGTTGAATACCAAATCTCCAAAAAATTTTATGTTTTCTGAGTAGGTAAACATTACAAGCTGTGCTGCAAGTCTGTTCACAGATATGTTTCTGTTACTTTGGTTTGACTTCCTGGCTTTGTAATTTCAGTGTCTAAAATTGGGCTTGGGAGGAGAGAGATGGCAGATGTGTCATTTCTGCTAAACTGGAGGAGGAACCTGAGCAAAGAGATGCTTATGAATCCAGACATCTGTTCAAACAGAAAGTGAGTGGTTTCTCTTTTGCAAAAATTTTCATAAACATTTAGTTATGTGACAGACCTTGGGTTTTCTTCTAAATTGTTCTAGTAAATATAGAGTCAAACAGCATTGATCAATGATTCAGACTGGTTCTCATAAAAAGCATGACCTTGCATTTATTACTGAAATTTGTTCTGCAATCCTGGGTAGCTTCCGCAAAGTCTTATTAAATATTGACTAACTTGCTTCATGTTGCTGTTTCTGGCATCTCAGTCTTATCCCTGCTTTCAGAGTTTAATTTATATTTGTATAAATTCTACCAAACCAATCATAGCAGAGATGCATGGATTACTGCATTCTGATATTTTTGCCAAATTGGAAAGTGACCATTCATTCCCACAGAGATTTTCTGGCTAAATGCATAACCTCAATGAATTCAATGACACAGCTCCTCTCACCTCAGTACCATTCAAATTTCACCACCTGTTTCTCATC
This sequence comes from Molothrus ater, assembly GCF_012460135.2. Lineage (NCBI taxonomy): Eukaryota > Metazoa > Chordata > Aves > Passeriformes > Icteridae > Molothrus > Molothrus ater. Next base: position 48,021,981 of record NC_050511.2, read on the forward strand.
CGTTGCAGCACTTTAATAATTCCATTGCACAAAGAAGCAATGTTGGAATACTTCTGTTGGAAGTCCAGATAAATTACATCAAGTATTCTTCCTTTAGATCTATTCAGAAGACTTTGTAGTTTTGGTTTTTTTTTTTAATTAGGTTATTTTTATCCCCTTCAAGCAAAATACTTAAATGCTTATTGCTAAACAAATAAGTTAATCTTCCATTTCTGAGATAATTTAAAAAGAAAATAATGCTGATACTGAAATATGAGTTGTGTGCTCTTTCAGAAGTTTTTCTATCCCTGAATTGCCTGGAATTTGCTTGTATTTGTCTGTTTCTTCTGTGACTCCATTTCTTTAATATTCCCCACATGGTACAGAACATTTTTTGGTCTGTTCAGAACAGATGCTGCTTTCAAGCTGATTCATGGCCATCTTTCAAGGGGGTTGTGAGGGAAACTGTTCTCCTGCAAACTTCTTGATGGCACCTCTGCTGCAGAGATTGCAGATTTCAGTGCAGAGACCTGTTTCTCTATGCACACCAGAGAAGATATTGCACTGCACACCATTTATGTTGTATGAGAATGGATTCTTCATTAGACATAACGAATGTGTTAGGCGTTTCTCAGTTCCCAGGTATGTACCATATTGGGTATTGAATATGGAGCCAGCAGCCTCACGGGCTTGTAAATCAATAATATTTGCAATCCTCCTCCTCCACTTCAGAATTTGACAAGTAGGACTGGCACCTGTTACTACAGGTGTGAGGCTCTAGACCTAGAAGGCCAGACAACTGATGAGGTGGGGAATGTCGTTCTGGGATAGAGTGGAATCCTAAAGCAACACCACCTCTACCCTACATTGCACCCTCATCTATCAAGAGGAAAAGAAAGGCAGTTGTAATAGGAGACTTCCTTTTAAGAGGAATAGAGGGCCTGATATGCAGACCAGAGCCGACTCGCAGGGAAGTCTGCTGTTTCCCAGGGACTTGGATAAAGGACATTACTTGAAAACACTCCAGTCTAGTAAGGCCCTCTGATTACTACCCTATTTATTGTTCAAGCTGGCAGCAAGGAATTAACAAAGAGAAATGTCACAGCAATCAAAAGAGACTTCAGAGCTTGGAGATGATTGGTAGTAGGATCAGGATTACAAGTAGTGATTTCTTCTATGCTTCTGGTAACAAGAAGTAATATTGATAGGAATAGGCAGATCCATAAGGTCAATATGTGGCTCTGAGATTGGAGTAATCAGAAAAATATTGAGGTTTTGTCCATGGGATGATCTACTCAGCCCCTGGTCTACTGACACCTGATGGGATGAACCTATCTCAGAGGGAAGAATGAATTCTAGCACAGGAGCTAGCAGGGCTCATTGACAGAGCTTTAAACAAGCTTAGAACAGGCCTCCCATGGCAGAGGTCAGAACACCAGCCTGACAGAGCATGAAAAGCGCTTAGGCAATGCTCTCAGGCACATGGTGTGACTCTTGGGGCTGTCCTGTGCAGGGTCAGGAGTCTGTCTCAATGATCCTTGTGGGTCTCTTCCAACTCAGCTTAACCTGTGGTTCTCTAAAGATGGGGCAGAGAAAAGAAGAGAAGAAAAAAATACAAGTGAAATGAAATCACATGAGCTTAAATAGAAGCTCAGTGACAGACTGGGATGCCAGGACTTGGTTTTAATTGCATCCTATCTTTGCTGCACTGTGCTTTATTCTAAGTGTGAGAGATTTCAACCTTTTCTCCAGGAACCAGATTATTTAGTACATATATGCTCTTATGTGTAAGACCCTCATGGTGGTTTTTGTCCACTGTTTCTTTTTTTTTTCTGTTTTTCTTCCCTCTTTATTTGATGTATTGCTTGTTAAAGGTATTTGTGTATTTTACTGATTGATGTATCAATTATGCAAGAAAGAGATATATTGGCCCTCCATTTGCCTGTTCAGCTTTGTCAAAGGACAAAGAATATTACTGTATACTTTCTCCTAATAGAACTTCACCAGCTCTGTATTTATCTTCAACCTATGTCACCTTTAATTTATTGTGTATTTACAGTGAAGTCTTATGTGTCTGTGATGCAACTTGGTTATTCTTGTTGTTTAGACCTTATTCCAGCATGCCTGTCTAAAAGCATTATTATAACATTTTTTGCTATTACATGGTAATGCTATAAATTTCCCACTTTAGATTCCTGACAGAAGATAGGCTGACCTCAATGTGTTTTTAAGGTTTTTCTACCTGTTTATGCCAAGGGACTCCACAGCAGTTACTGTATTCTTTGTCATCAATTTCTCATACTTAAGAGACTTTCTTTTCACAAGTGAGAAATGCCCATTCCTATAAAATAACCTCCTTTCAAGTATCTCCAGTTGTCAGTCTAAACCAAGGTGGCTAATGTGTTAGAAATTAAGCCCATTTTACTTTGAAATCCAGTCCAAAGTATGGAACTGTCTTGTTACACAGAGTCTGGACAGTGCTATTTTTATACTTTAAACTTACTTTCTTGAGATTTGGATGCAGCATAATGCTAATATGAGAAATGAAATCTACCAAACAATGTCACCAACAACTACCCTGATGGCAGCTGGAGCCTCTGCTGTAAGCCTCCAGGGCTGTCCTCTGTTGGACCAGGAGATACTTCCCAAAAAATTTTTTGGCTAAGTTCTTATATTCTAGCTGACGGTTATTCTGTATAAGGACCCCAACACAAACATATTTCTTTCTTATTGATATCCCTCAATACAGTGAATCTCAACCACAAGCAAAACCCATATTAACTGCCTCTGTACAAAAGACTCTCCTGTGTGATCATTTCTGTACCATCAAGCATTCTAAAAACACTTTTGAAAAATATTTTATTACTGTTCAAACTACTGTATTTGTAGCAGGAACTGAGGGTAATCTCTGGAAGTCACTCTCCAGAGTGATATACTCAGCAGTAGTCTCCAGAATCATCTAAAATTTCCATCAGTAGGACTTCTGCACCACCTGGTCAGGTTGTGAATTGTGAAGGTGGCCAGCAGTCTAGGGAGCCACTCTGTTTCAAGTGGATCTATTGTCTTTATCCAGATAATTTTCCCACCCCTGCTGATCACTTCCTGCTAATGTCCTGTGCCACCCTCAAATTAACTCAGGTGTACTGGGGTGTACCATGTGCACAAACTGCACCACACATATCACTAAATGTCAGGCTTGATTTTTCATACCTGTATCTCATTTCCAGTTTAAATTCCTCATGTCTAGACATGATATTTTTATTAGAATCATAGTCTTTTCTCTTTCTGTGTCTCTGCCACATCCTGACTTCATATGAGGAATCATTTAGAAGTAGCACTTAGCTGCTATTTTGAAATATCCTTGTGGGAGTTTATGCTTCTTCCATCCTATGTAAACAAGATTGTACTCCAGACTTGCTAGAGGCATCATGGTATTCCAGATTTGTCTGGCTCTGATTTAATTGTAGCCCATTTTTCTCATTTTGGTTTCAGATGCTCATTTGGCACATGTGATCCCTCATGCATTGTAGTCAGTATAGGATTCTTCGATCAAAATCCACAGTAAATTTTGCCTCCTCTAGGATTATGCAAACACTTAGCAGTGGTGTTCTCTCACAGTTTATTCCTATGGGTGTATTGCTTTCCAATGTGAAATGTCACATATCTCAATAGAAGCTGCATTTCTGTAATATGCAGCAAAATCTTTCCTATCATTTATGTTCTCTTTCAACTGAATTTATTGCAGCATCACTTGAGTTTAAAGGGATTTTGCACCCAAACATTTTTCTTACAATACTTTTTCTTGGGAACTGACAGTCTGGAGAGGACTTCCTTTTCAGTATGTCATATCTAGCTAAAAAGGTAAGCTAAACAGGCTGTTTGGTGGGTTTTTTTCTTCCAATCAAAATGAGGGTGCTAACTAATATTGCTCCGCTTGAATAGGAAAGCAGCTGATCTATTAAAAATATTGTGTGCAGTTTTGGTCACCACAATATTAGAAAGGCATTAAGCCATTAGAAAGTGACCCTTGTGGGTTTCTTCCAACTCAGCTTAATCTGTGATTCTATGATTCTATGGCTACTGTCTTCTTCCAAATCTGTAAAGCAATGGAGCCCTGTGCTTAATGCACAAGATTTTGGCACCCTGCTATGATCTGTTGTTATTTCGTCCATCTTTGGTTTCTAAAATTTCTAAACACCCTTTTCCTCTTTATTATTTTTTTCTACAAACCTCGTCATAAATACAGAAAAAGAAGAATTTTCTGGGCAAGCATTGTTCTGTTTTAAGTCTTTGCAATGCTTGAAAATTCTGGAGCAAGCTTAGTCAGCTGGATCTGCCTGCTGCACTGCCCTTATATAGAAAAACATAATTTCAAGCTTTTGAATAGGGGCGTAGCTCTAAATGTCAGGACACATTCTTGCACAAACATCTCACTCATCTGCCCACTGTACCTCTTTTGCGTCATTGCTTCTGGAGAAAAAATTCATTTCTATTGATTCATCCTTGTTGCAAGCAAGAATGCTTGAGTAAATAACACACACCTCAGTAAAATTCTGTGGTTTTGAGTTCTTGATGGCAGAACTGGCAAAAAGGAAAAAAAAAAAAGGCAGCAAAAGGACAGAAAGAAAATGGGGTATTGTGTTTCAATGGCGTATAGTGTTTCAAGATACCTGACATTTTCCTCATGTATCACCATGGGCCTTTCAGACCCAGCTTAGTCATTGGGTCTGATGTCTAAGCTGGTGATTTCCACCTGGGTGTTTTTCCTCTGAGCTTGTGATGGGGAATTTGGCCCTTCTGTTTCCAGTGAATCTCACTGTTTTCAAGGAAAATGAAATTTTGTGACAAGAATACACCCACTCGGGTCATGTCTAATTTATAGACCTTATTGTACCAAACTTGTCTTCATTTATTTGTACTCAGAGGATGCAAAGGAGGCATCTGAGAATGATTCTGCTTTGATTAACATGAAGACTGCTCATTCACGTTCATTTTTTCTCAGAGAGTCAATTAAATTTCAAGTCTCAGAAAATTCTCTGAGTTTACACCAGATTATGCAGTAAATTATCCCTCTACTGAAGAATGTCTAGACACCAAATTTGCACCATAATAAATGCTGGAATTATTGACTCAGTATGCAAATGAAGAAAATTCTGTTCATTCTTACCCATAACAGGTACTGCAAAACATCATGATTAATCAATAATAGTAGTAAAAACAAGAATGATAGACACTAGATACTTAAGTATAGTACTATCTTCTTTGTTTCCTCTAGCTACTGCTTGCAATAGTAAAGACATATATTTAGCATATCTCATGATCTTGCACAAGTTATAACTCAGGTAGCTTGTTATTTGCTCTGCTTACATGCTTACATGCTGAAAGGTTGAGGGCATTCTTCTTATTATATTTTTAAAAAAGCTCTTCACCCAAAATGGGGCCTAATCTGAGGTTATATTTCTCCCCCTCTCACATATTCCTGAAATTGTTCTACCTTTTTGTTCTCACAATCACAGAAAGTATCCTTTCTCGTTACTGAGATGATTAGGTTTCTGATCCATAGTTTTCCACACAAAGGGATAAAATTTAATCTTGTTCACATCACTGACCCAAGCTTAAAGTGTCCTCAAGTGCTATGTTGAACACTGAATGAAGGACAGGTCCTGTGTTAGTCTTCTCAGGGCACTGAATTTCACTCTTAGTGCTTCACGGGTCCCAGAGAAGTCACTTAGGCAGGCTGGTAATGGCAAACTTCACTAGACTATCCCTCTAACCATAATAAACATAGCTTTAGTTAATTTTTCTGGGTGTCAAACTGCTACACTGCACAACGAAAATGACTTTAGCATACTAATCAGGCAAAATTAGAGTAATGCAGAGTCATCCTATTATAACCTTCTTGACTGTAACATCTGAGAGGTGTCAAATGCCATTCTCTCTGCATGCTTAAAAATCCTTTTATGCTGCTATAGCTTTTCAAAGAAAATAAGCTATGTTTGTCAGAAATAAATAAAAAATCAGTATGCAACTCTCTTTGATGTTACTACAGTGTTGAACTGCAATATGGGAAGGCATATAATTTCATACTACTCTTTTAACCAAAGCAGTTAAGAGTAACAAAATATTTTAAGTACTGAACATGCCTGAGATGAAAAGGGAAGAAGCACTGTAAAAAATTTTTTGGTATGTATAAACACAATATTTCTTATTATATTGTTCTTAATAGCTAAATAACTGTCAAAGAACTGTTTGCTATAAGCTTATAAAAACAAGAGTTCCAAAACCTCATAAACTTTGTTAATATTATGAATAACAACCATATGGTATGAAGACTAAAATACTTAAAATTAAAGGCACGCTAATCCTAAAGTACACTTTTTTTTAGGATGACAAATCTCTTATTTGGGCAAAGTCTGATCCAGTAGCAGGCAAATGACTGATAGCTTTATAATAGCTTCCTCAAGGTCTAAGGGACACTAATTTTTTTCCTCTCTCTTTATAAAAGGCCTGTGATAATTTAAGTCCCTCATTTGCATGAAAACATTATTCTGTGGCTTTGTTCCTATTGATAGTTGGTACAAACAAATTGTAAAAAAAACAGCCCCAAGCAACCTGCAGCTTTTGCTTAGAGTAGCATGTAAGGGTACACAGACAAAAATGTTCATGGTTCTCCTTTATAATTATGTATGTTTAGTGTCCTATTGTATATCCTTGTTACTTTTGACTGGGCTGTTGTTTTCCTAGGACAAGAGGTACACCCTTTTCATAGGAAGTGACACATTTGAATTTGTGCCAAGCACCCACAGATCTACCCACAAGCCACTTCTGAGCGACAATTATGGTTTAAATTTAGGTTTAAATTCTTTCTACAGAACTATGCTAAATATGGTTGGCAATATTTTTCTTCCTAAAACAGAATTCCTCCTATTGAGGTCCACTTTAATTTCTTTCCCTGTACAGAATAAAATCCAAGTCTTCAAGCACAGCTTTTAGTATTTTACAAATGTGCTTCCTTTTCTTCTCAGCTCTTTTTGTAACTACTAAATAATAATAATAATAAAAATGACCCCTGGCATTCCCTTGAAATTTCTTGACATTCAATGTCAAATCCCAAATGCCCACTTCTTATCTCATTTAGACTATTAAACTTAAATTCATAAATTCTTTAATCCCTCTTTAAATATATGGAATCTAAATGTGTTCATTAGAAAAAAAATCTAATTGAAAAACTTGCTAACCTACATGCCAACGGCTAAGCTGGGAGAGTTGAAGTTTTTATGTATTAGGTTTATTTTCACTAGAACCTTCCATGTTTTCTTCTCTTTTTTCCTTTCTTTCTATATGTGTTTTCTTTGTACTAGTATACCTTCAATTGACACTTTTTTCTTTCTTCTTTTTGCATTGTGGAATAGTCCACAAAATTTGAATTTTATCTTTCCTCAAAGATTTAGTAGAAGTTCAAAAGATATTCATAACTGAGCTACATAAAAACAGAGGAAGAATTATAGTATTTGAAAGAAAGTAAAAAAAGGACTATTTGCAATTCAGGTGTCAGTTAATTTTTTTTAAATTTGTGTGGTTGCTTTTTTAAAAAATCTATAATTACATATACTCTCATTTGAGTTCAGTGGAAACTTTTCACATAGGTGTTTCATTGTCCACATTTACACATACATAGAAGTTTTTCATAGCAGTGTTTACATTTCAGTCATATTTTAAAACACATACTAGATTTTGTTAAAACAGTTTTTCCCTTTATCACTAAATAGTGGTCTATAAGATCTGATTTATGCTTGTCCTTTCTGCCAATTTAAGTCAAGTCTCTCTTTTTTGTTGGACCAGGAAGCGGTGTTAGAACAGAATAGGGATGAAATCTTCCCTCAAACATCATACATCAAAGATTAGGCAGTGTTGGAAGAGACACACAAGGATCATTGAAACAAATTCCTGGCCCTGCACAGGACAGCCCCAAGGGTCACATCATGTGCCTGAGAGCGTTGTCCCAGAGCTTTTTGAACTCAGGGTTGGTGCTGTGACCACTTCCCTGGCAGGCCTGTTCCAGTGTCCAGCCACACTCTGGGTGAAAAACCTTTCTCTGATATCCAGCCTAAATGTCTCCTGACACAACTTCAGGCCTGTCCTGGTTTGAAAAGGACCTGAGTTCTTTTGGGATACTGTGGTCAAACCAATATGGGCTAAGATTTGAATATTGGCACCTGGTGTGGCCACTGAGGCCATGGATACGTCTCTGAGAGCACGGGGATTAAAAGCAGAGAACTCCCAAGAAAACTTTCTCTTGGGTTCTGTCCATGAAAGAGGTCAGACCTCCCTGCCCCTCTGTGGGCTGGGCGGGGCAGGGGAAGCCATGAAGCTGGGCGAGGTAGGCTGGGCCTTGGACAGAGAAGGGAGCTAAAGGCCCCTGCAGGATGGAAGGGTGCAAGAGCACCAAGAGGCATCAGGCAGCCCTCCCCACAGAGAGAGAGAAAAAAAGAGAGAGAGAGGGAGAGAGGGAGAGACAGCCTGTGCCTGTGCCACCTTGAAATTTGATAGCACGACTGGTCGAGAAGGAGGAGGGGGGTGGTGCTGCGAAGAAGGTATTTGGGAAGGTGCCCAGCAGGGCAGCTGTGGGAGTTCTGGACAGGCAGAGCCCAAGATTTTTAATCCTTTTCTTGGATGATGGAAACCTTTCAAATGCTGATCCTCCTGGAGTTGAATGAGCAGAGAGATAGAGATGAGATAAGAGGAAATGGGCCATGAGAGGAGTGGAGAAGAACCTTAGGTGGGAGGAGGTGATAGAGTGGCCTTTGGCTGGACTTTTCTTGTACAGCCATGGACAGAACAATTTTTTTTCCTGTGACACAGAGACTGTATTTAGGAGGAGGCAATGGCTTGGAGCCAAGAGAGTGCAGTGATGTTATATGGAGTGCGTGAGCAGAGGCAACAGGTGAGGAGGGTGGTGGTAGTGCCCTCTGTCTTCACGGAAGAAGAAGTTTGTTCTCGAGACCCCTCGGCCCTAGGGGGTGAATTTGGGGGGGACAGGTGTCCCAAAAGTGAGAGACTGTGCTTTTTTTTGGAACTGGGCAAAGCATCCTTAAAAGGAAAAACCTAGAAGCAGCTCTGGTCCATGTGCAGTGATGAGAGCACTGGGCATGAAAGGAAGATGTCATGATAGCAAATGATCTCTGGGCAGTGCCATGTGTGACATGGAAACACAAGAGGTCTCAATTGTGTTTCCTGGGGAAGCCTATGGCACAAGAGGGACTCCTCTCTCCGTGATGAACTGAGAATTGATTATCTGAAGGGTGGTGATGGACTAAAGGGTGGTGATGGACTAAGAGTTGATGATCTGAGGGGTGGATGTATTGGATATTTGGTGGCGGGAGGAGGAACATTTTTGGAAGGTTTTCATTCTGAGTTCTGTGTGTGTTTCTTTTTATATATCGTTGTAGATTAATAAAGTTTTTCTTCTTTATTCCTAAGCTGGAGCCTGCTTTGCTCTATTTCATCTCACAGCAGACACCAGGGAGCATATATTTTCATGGGGGCACTGATATTAGGCCAGCATCAAACCATGACAAGGCCATTTCCTCAAGTCCTGTCACTGTCACCACAGAGGAGAGATCAGTGTCTGCCGCTCCTCTTCCCTTGCCAGGAAGCTGTAACTGCAGTGAGGTCTCCTGTCAGGCTCCTCCTCTCCAGGCTGATCAGACCAAGTGACCTCAGCCACTCTTCATACAGCTTCCCCTTGAGGCCCTTCACCATCTTCTTAGCCCTCCTTTGGACACTCTCAAAGATCTTAGTGTCTTCCTTAAACTGTGTCACCCAGAACTGCCCCCTGCACTGGAACTGAGGCTGCTGCAGTGCAAAACAGAGCAGAGCAGACAAACTCCTCCCTTGACCTAACCATGCAGAAGACAAACATAAAGTTCAGAAAGCAGAACAAAATTATTCTGTCTCACGTTTTCATGTGTAGCTTATGTATTTACCCAATTTGAACCATAATTTAATCAATAACATAGTTTTAATGACCATGACTACATTTTGTTTCTGCCTAGTCAGAGTATTGGCACAATTTCAGTGGCTGCTCTGAGAACTGTTTGTTTAAACAAAAACTTATGTTTTCTAAATCCATTTTTGAAGTTAAATTCCATTTCTTGTTTCTTTCTCTTTGAAATCACTCAACAGGAATGCTGTTTCTGAAAGTATGCATTTTTGCAAGTGAATGAAGGTATGTGTGAGAAATGCAAGAAGCTATTGATGAACATATTCAGAAACTTATTCTTGGAATTTCTGGGATATAAACACTTCCCAGATGGTTTGCTTCATTTATTTATTAGAAATTCATGAAAACTTTTTCACATTTATTTCCCACACTTACACATCTTGATATATCTGCCTATATCTTTTACAGATGTATCAATTGGACTCCGCATGGAATTTCAAAATGTTGTATTCAGAGACTTTATTAAATATAGATTATTCACATATTACTGCTTAAGAAAATACCATATACTCATTAGAAAGGTTAAGCAAACCCGTTAAAATAAAAAATTCTTAGTGGATCAATGTTATATGGCTTGTAACATATATATCTGTCATACTTACCTTTCAGCTTCTCAGAAATGAACTGGCTATTACAGATGACAAAACCATTGAATTAAAAAAAATATATATATATATTGTACTCTTTGCATGCAATTTTTGGTGAGCAGACCCACCATAATTTGTGGCCTTATTCTCCAGCTACTCTGGCTGTGCCTCTCAGTGCACTGGGAAGAACTAATGTAGAATCTATATCCAGACTGTGCATCCTTTGATCTGCTAAGCTTTTAGTCCTCTCTTCTCCTAGCAACAGGTTCTATAAAAATAAAATGAAATATAAAATATTAAATTGAGGTATCCTATATTTTCCACTTTTTCTACCTTTTAGTTCTTGCAGAATTTTTCCAGGTTGCTATCAGGGAATGATATGCTTTGTTGGACTGGAGACAATGTGTAAGATTTTTTTAGTTGTTAAAATTAGGCGAAATACAAGAAAACATAAAAGAGTTAGACTGTGGAGCCCATTTATATCAAAGAAAGATTTATTTATTGTCTTGCTTGCTTGCTTTTTCATGTGGTAAAATATTTTGCAGATACATCTGTAGGCTACTGGGAAATGACAAAATATGTAGAGGCAAAGCCCTGCTATCACAGAGCTGATATGCAAGTCTGGCTTGTGTTACCAGACAGTTGCTGTAGTGCTGTGTACAGCTGAGAATTATGTGGAATTGTCACAAGGGCTGAACATTTTCCAATCCTCAAGTGCAGGCTGTCCTCCATATGCCTCACATCCCAGCGTCTTTCACAAAGAGAGGTGTGCTGAATGAGGTGCTGGGTGATCTTTTGGTTCTCTTTGTCAAGCCCTATAAACTGTGAGGAAATTAAAAGGCCTCGGGTTGCAATTTTATTTTTAATGTGTTTTTTTCTAAAATTTATTCCTTGCTTTTTAAGAAATCCTTGTGTCCTATCAGGAGAGTAACATGCAAAGACCATTTTTATTATTTACCGCTACAATAGGGAGATAAAGCCTGTTATTTTGCTCATTCCTTTATTGTGCACAAATTAAACACTTCAAATATAAAAGAAAAGAAAGCAAGTTTCTTGAAAGGTTCAAAAAGAAGAAAGAAGTAAAGAAGTGCTGAGATTTTTTTTTGTTTGTTTCATTTCTTTTACTCTTGAGTGTGTGTGACTTTTAGTCTACACTACTGTTCTGAATAATGGTTTCTGGCAGAGTATGGTGTGAAAGTAAGGCACATATTTCCAAGGGGCTAAAATCAAATCTCTTAATAATAGCTTTGTGTTGAATTGCAAAGACAGACGTTGTGCTGCCAACAGTAAGTTGACAACTTGTGCAGCTGTAGTTCAGAGATGCCATGGTACCCACATGCAACAAGTTTATAGCAGCAGATGCTGGAAACTGACACTTCATCAAGCACAACTTGTTTTCTCCACACATTACTGTGGAAATCCAGACTACACTTTGTTCTCATCTGGGTTTGATGGTTTTCAACAACTCCATTACTCTGACATAAGTGACAGTGACACTTTGCTCTGCTGATATACTGCTTTTCATTTTAGGTAAATATGCAGATGAAGTTTTCACATCATTTATGTTCTTTAATTGTAAAAAAGGACTTGTGAGGAAATAGGAGAGGCAACAAGCCTCCTCAGATCACCACAGAGTAGCTAAGGTCATTCAAATGACAGCAAAGACTACTTACAACATATGAAATCTACAGTCCTTTTGGAAGGACTCCAAATTACAAATATTCACGTGAAAATGCTATCCATTGTATGTTTTCTCAACAAACAAGGACACTTTTTCAAGGTTATTTTAGTGGTGATAAGAAGCGTGATTTTCAGTTAGAGAACTAAATATTCTTAAAATCTGATATATTTTTTAAAACCCATTAATACATTGACTAACCCCCTTCCCTCTCACCAAAAAAATGTGGAAAAACCTCAAGACCCAAAAGCTAACTTAACAGTTAACTCTAGTATTTCCCTGGGGGAGACGATAAGAGAGAGGGGCACACCAGAGCATTACTATGGCTCTCTTGCTAAATATTTCAGTGTGTATCTTGGTTTGGTTAGATTGGCCTGGTTTCCTGGCTACCTGAATTTTTTTCATCATCCAGAAAGCCAGTTTTGGTTGCACTTTTCTGAGACCATAATGCAAGCAAATAAGCATAAGAGCTGCTTTGTGCTTTCTGAACTTATGAGTACAATACAATGGTCTTTCTTTCTTAAGAAACCAAACATAATTTTCTGATGGTGATGCCCATGAGATAATTCATTCTCTATGAGATATCATATACTTTCCATCAGTGGAAAGAAACTGGCAGACAGTCGTATTTAAACGGCTTGTTTTCTTTCTCATTAAACTGAAGTGGTGATTCTTTTAGCAGTCAGAATAGCCTCACCTTACATCAGGAATGGATAACATAGGCCCCTGGAGGGGATGTATAAAGATATGGGTGTGTGCTTAACCACATATGTGTACATGCATATGCATATAAACACACAGATATGGGCACAAAATAGGTGGGAAAGAGAAATGTAATTTGAAGAAAGAAGTTAGTAAACAAGCATGTCAAGGGGATTTCAAAGTTTGCAAAGGTGCTGTCAGTTGGAGAGCATGCTGTTATTTTTCCATATGTGATTTACTGAGGATTAGAAAAATAATCCTGTAATAAGGATTAGATGCTAAACAACTGAAATGAAAAGAGAGGAAGAAATAATCCTGACAGGCCATTTTTATGTAGATGAGATGACAAGCTGCATCCACACCTGTGGTGTCCCACCCTTAAGGGCAAGCAAGCACCCGAGATTCACAGATGCTCAGGGTTGAAACTAATGACAAAAATCAGAGCGTCTGAAAAAGCTTGCAAAGTTTTATTAGTAAATAACACAGTTGGTGTGGAAATTGGCACGTTACTCCCTGATCCTAATATAATCACTCACCAGTGGGTTTTGGATCAAGGACTAGGGTGAGAAGGAAGAGAGGCAGAGAGAGAGAGGGATTAAAAAAGGAGAGAGAGAAAAATATGAAAGAGAGAAAAAGAGAACAACAGTCCTGATTCCAGTGTAGATCCAGCTGATGAGCTGTCTGGCCTGCACAAAGGTGTTTGTCCCAGGAAGGTGCTGCCCTACCTATGTATGTCCCCCTTCTCCCACATCCTGTTCTTTCCCACAGCTTGTTATTGCCATCAATCTCTGGCTGTTTTTGCCAACAGTCCTCTGTTGGCTGGACGGCTGGGTATTGGTGTTTGAGACTTACACATTAGCCCCTTATCTTTGGGCTTCTGTACCACTCTCATGTCCAATCTTCTGCTGGTCCCTGGACAATCTATACCACAGTGCCAGTTTGTAGTTTCATATGGTGATTTATGAAGACGCTGGAGATTTCCCAGATGGAAACCCTGTGTGTTATTAAGTTTGCTGATCTAGTTTAGCCACTTCATCCTTTGCCTTAGATTCATCACTGCACTACAGCATGTCCCCTGCAGACTTGGGGAGTATTCAAGAGACAGGGAGAAGAATGGTGAAGCTTTGTTCTCTCCTCACTCTTGACCTTAGTGGGCTCAAGACCAACTTTCATTTTCTACAGCACCAATTTCCTATTTTTCATACATTCTAGATGGACTTGTAATGTGCCATCCTAATTTCTCTCATTCAGTCAGAGAAATTACCTTTTTTTCTGAGTACTTTATTTTCTAGCAGATTCTTTCATTTGCTTTGATTGCAAACTAAATTTTCTTTGGCTGGAGCAATGTCTTTATAAATAATTGTATTTGAGGACATATCAAACATTCAGTCTTCTCACTGAAAACTTTACTACTGTCAGCATTTTTCTAAAGCATAAGAAATTTATGGATAGTATTACCAGCATCCTGATGTGGAATACCTTGAGAAGATATTCAAGTCACATATTACAGAAGAACTTTACTCAGATGGAGTAAGGTTTTTACCTTTACCTTAAATACTTTTACCTTTACTGAGAGAATTCAAGAACACACCAAGGAGTTTTGTCCCTCCTTAAGAGGTTACAGCTCCCTCATGGTTGGGGTAAAAGTAGCAACAAGATATTGTTTATTCATTTAAAAGTCTGTCTTCTATACAGTGCTGAAGAACATGATCGCTGTAAGGAAGTGCATAAGCAAGGTGAATAAATATGTATTCTGACTCTGGAAATCAGTGCAGCTGTCTGTAAATCGGGTAAGAAAATCAGATTTTATAAATACAAGAGAGACAATTGTATGTCGGCTGCAGGAGCTCATTTAGAATTCAAGTAGAGAATAGTTTGCTTTCCAAGAACATTATAGTTTTTCAGATCTCTAATTGAATGTTCCGGAATAAGACTAGAACTGATGAAAGGAAAGAGCTCCAACACCAATATATTACATGAAAAAAAATAAATTAGTTGTGCAATTGAAACCCACACTGAAATTCCAGCTCTGCAGCACATCAGCTAGGCTTTTCTGTATGGGGACCTTATCCATACAGGTTCTTACTGTGTGTTTCTCTGTTTTGAAGGCTCTTTGTGTGTTTGAACTTCTCCCAGGATTACTCAGCAGCTACTCTTCATACTTGTGTCTTATCAGTATTTAGCACTGGGAAGTCTGAACAGTTGTTACACAGCTACAGGGGTCAGGACTTCAGAAGATGTTGGAGATCATTAACAGCTGTCTTGAAGGACACCAGCTGAGACTGGAACTACTCAGGTCAGTGGTGAATATGTTGGTTGTGAAAAAAAATCAAGAAATAGGGTGTTCTAGTCATACACATTTGGTAGTTCTAAGTTCAGCTTAGAAAACCATCATTCACTTCTGAAGACTCTGCTGTTTCTTCCATGATGCTTTTCCTGCCCTCTGTACCAGGAAAATAAAAAATCTGTTTCATAGTTCAGTATGGAAAAAAATGCTGTCTGGTTGAGGAGAAGATGCCACAGTTTTTGCAACTTGACCTGTGTTTTCATTATATCCTGCTAACCCTGGGCACTTCAGAAGCATAGCCACAGCAGTATTGACAGAGTCACTTGGAACAGTGTTTTGCTCTGTTCTGAGGTTAAAGGCTTTAGTGGGACAGTGTGTAGGTTTAAAACACAAGGACTTCAATAGTTCTTATTGAAACTGTGGCTTGTGCCAAGCCAAGAGTCTGAGGCTCAAGAGAAAATGTGATCAAGCCTCTCCAGGCATAAACAAGTTATTGAAGAAGAAGAAAATACTTTGGAGTTGCCTAAAGCCTGGTAGGTCAGAGTTAAGCAAGAACTTTACTTACAAAAAGGACAGAGATGATATTAGTAATTTATGCTTGATAGATAAAAACAGTCAGAATTGAGAATGGCATGTGAAAACTTGAAAGAAAGTGATTTACTTAATTTTTTAAAACTAGAATGATTCCTCCAGAGATAACATTAGATGGAAGGATTCGTAAATCTTGCCCATGTTCACTGCATACATGTCAACTTCATGGAAATGGCCAGGGATTTTATTTTCTTTCTTTATTTATTAAAACAAAAACCCCCTTTATTTGTTTTATTTATTTTCCTCACAGTTTGTGTTTTAGGAAGTGAGCAGAATTTTTGTGAGGTGGGCTGTTTTTCAGAGAGGGTGATGATTTTGATTTATGTTTCATGGTTTGCTTTGATACTTTGAGGATACTTCCCATATTTCAGAAAACAGGCATCTCTGAGTAATTTACTTGATATGTTGGTACTATTGAGATTTGAGCATATTACCTAGGTGTGTACATATATGGTTCATTTTAGGAACCCATTACTAACAACAGTTCTATCATTAGCAGTAACTAGGAAAGCTGCTCTTCTGCTTGTGATAAAATTTCACACCCATAACAAATGGATTAAACACATTTTCAGACAAAAAAACCAGAAAATTGGTAAGCCATAGGACTCTGATGGTCATTTTGTTATTGATTTTTTAGGGAAAAATCTCAGACACTTTGCTAATGGTGGCAGCTTAAAGTCTTAGAAAGATTTTGAGGGCAACTGTGAAGGTATTGACTTAACTACCTAAGCCTGTTATCTTGGCCTTTAATGAGGTGCATCTATTGAAAACAGACCAGGCAGGGGTCACTGTAAAGCCTGCTTTTAAATTGTTCATGGGCTTTGTTTGATTTTAAAATCCATTTCCATCCACTGTAGATGTAGTTGGGCTGAAAAAATTCCTTCATAGCTGGAAAGTGCTGTTGATTCTCAGAGAATTAAATTCAGGATGTTTACTATCAACATTTTACTGAGAATTTGTTTAATTAAAGCATGTTGAACAGGTAGTGAAAATCCTGCAAGAAGACAACACTAGTCAATTTAGTCTCAGAGGTCTGCTTTCCATCTCTGAATGGTACTGGTGGTGTTTCCTGCTACAAACACTGAAAAGTGTGTGCCAGTGCCAACAGGCTCACAAAGGAAATACAGGTCTCTTCTACCTCACTCTACCTTGTTGTAAAATGAAAGTGGCATCTGATTAAAAAAATATTGATTCCACGTGTTTCCAACTCCCCTGAGAAACAATAGGAGCCAATATGCTGTTCAGGGAGAGAGAAAAAATACCTTTCTATTCTTTTATTTTTTTTATCCTTCCCCCTCCCCTTCCCCTTCCCCTTTCCCTTCCCCTTCCCCATCCGTGTTCCCCCCCCCCCCCCCCGCCCCTTTTTGTCCTCTTTTTTTTTTCCTATACTTTTTTCTGTTAGGACTGTGCCTGCTGTCTCTCTCATTAATGGCAATTGCCTTTATTTACTCTAATTTTTTTTGTTATAGCTGCGAATACTGGTCTGCTTTCATCTTGTAACTTTCTTTCAGGGCCAGCCTGAAAACCCATAATCATACCTTTGTTACTTTGTGTCAGTTTGAAGAGAGAAACTGCTATCAAATCCCCTAGAGAAATGCTGGCAACTACCAGAGATTTCTTATAATAAATTTTAATGTTTATTTATTTAATTTTAAATTCATTTTGATATGGAAACTAACATTCAAGAAATATTTTTTAAGGTATCCAATAAACCCTCTGTAAAAGAGTTTTCATAACCTTTCAAATATGTCTGTCTGGATAGATATTACAGATGACCCACTTGAAAGAGAAAATAGCTGTAAACTTCTGTTTGCTTAGGAAACACTTAAGGATAGCAATAATTTATCCCTTGTCAGGCTCCAAGGATTATGAGCTGTTACAACTCACAGAATTGAATTAATATCTTTAGGCTGTCCAACTTGCTTTTAAATAGCCAGATGACGTGTATTTGCTTTTTAGGAAGTCTCCAGGGGACCGTGTTTGTGGAACTGAACACATGCCAGTGAAGAGGCAGCCTGGTCCTGAGAAGTTTATTGACTTCAGCTTTACCGAAAGACAAAAGAAAGGAGAAGATAAATGTTGTTATTTGTTATTGTTACAGTAGGGGATTGAGGCAGGGATAGCAAACATCCTCCTGGCGTATAAGCTCAGTTAACATTCTTCTTGGGGGTCACATCTACTGTTGAGATTCTTACAAATGGCAAGAGCCAGGTGAAACAGCAACCACAGGCTCCTTCCTTCCACACAGATGTTAACCAGAACTGGAGGGAGGAGAGCAACTCCCCTGCTCCAGGGAAATTTACTGAGAGAATTCACCAATTATGACTTCCTAAACTCAAACACCATGAAAAAAAAAAAAAATTGTCCTTTCATTATTTTCAGTGATAAGTCTGGAAGTAACGAGGATTTGAAGCAAAAATTGCTTTCTTCTAGAACCCTCAGTGCTCAGTGTCCAAGAAACTTTGCTTCTCTTCTGAGAAGGAGAGATGCTGGGAAAGTAAATACATTATCTACATTATCAGTGCTGATATATAACTCTGATTAAGATTTTAGGAATAGCTAAACAAATTACTCTCATTACTAAACCTTCCGTTCTGAAGCTTATACATCCTGCTGTTTGTGCTGGATGATCACTTTATTTTTTCTAATGTTGCTTTATAAAATAGAACACCACCAACTATTTCTGTTATTGATAATTTTCCATTGCTGCAAAGCTCTTTGTGTTTGTTGCTGTGATATTACTACCCACGCTTGAGCTTTCCCACACAACTGCATCATTGCTATACAGCACAATCATGTAGAATTTGGAGGAGGAAAAACCACTTTTGAAACAGAAGCAGAAAAGAAAATGTAGAACAAACCTGCTGATACCCTGCAGAGTATTTAATTAACAGAATCAATCAATTTGAGAGATAAATGATTTGTAGAATTCAGGAGAAAACACCTCTTTTTCAGGGCAGGGATAGTTCCTTATTGACACTCCCACTGTTTTTTAAAATTAATCTCTCCTGATTCGCACAGAGGAGAGAAAAAAATTAATTTTTTAAATTGTCTATTTAGAACCTCAGAATCCACCAACTGATGAGGGACTTTACAACATATTCCTCTCACAGGACAAGGCCCTTTCTGTCAAACTAATAGTTGATGCTAAAGGGGTTTATTTGGTGCAGTATGATAAATATATGTTTCAAAGTACATTTTACATGTAAAAACTTCGTTGATATACATGCACACACACACGCAGATAGCAGAAGTATTCTTAAAACAGATTTTCCAAGCTAGAAAGAGGGTATCTATTTTTTTACATTATCCCCCTAGTTAGTAATTCAGAAGATTTTTGTACAAATGTGGTTAGCACCAAATCATGTGTACTCCTATTGAAATAATAAATAAAGACAGCAATAAGTTCCTAAAAGTTCTTAACACCTGCTGAAATAGCTGAGCTCTGGACCTTAAAGACAGCTGCAAACCTATTGCTCCTAATGGATTTCTCTCATTGAGGTATAGTCAAATTCATGTGGGTGCATCAGGTTTGCATGAGTGTCAGCCAATAAAATGTTAGCCCAATCACTACTGAAGCCAGTGTTTATAGAGAATGTGTAATCCTTTGCCAAGCAGATAGGCAAGAAAAAGAAAAAAGCAAACAGCAAAACTCATTCCAATGAAGCCCTATATGAACCCAAACTTACTTTTTCCATATTATCCTAATGTGTGATAGTTGTAAGTATATTCTTTATACTAGTTATGACTGCATAATTTGAAGGTTAAAAATCCAGTTTTATGTTTTCTCTTTCATGTTTTCCTTGGATATGTAGAAATGGACTGAGAAGAACGCCATGGACTTTACATACAATAGCATTTTTCTTGCCGTTGCTAGGTTCAAAAATAAGCTACCAAAACTGTTATAGAGTATCACAGTTAATTTTCTAGAAGCTGAAACAGCTCTGGAGAATTAAACAGCATAAACATCTGGAATAATTAGTTTTATTCCTTTATATAAATTTTATATTTCTTGACACCTAGGTATTTCTGGAATGAAATGTCAGCCTCATTGTGGATCTGTATTCACATATATATTTAATATTCTTTTCCCTCCAGAATGAAAAGTAAGTTTGTCTGTGCAGATGTAACACGTATATATGGATCACTTCAGCACTGAGCATAATAAACTCAACCTGACAGGCCTGCACCAGCAATATTTTATTTTTATTTTATTTTATTTTATATTTTATTTATTTTATTTTATATTTTATTTTTATTTTATTTTATGCAGGCTTGCAGGAAATAAAAGTCCTTCATACCTTACAGTCTCACTAGCAGAAGACTCAGACCTCCCACTTTGGAGACATTAAAAATAAATTAACACAGTCTTTTTCAACCAAAGGCAGATAAAGACCATGTTCCATCAGGGATGTTTTGAAATTTTTAAGATTTTTTTCCTGAGAATATGGCCAATTCTGCTACTGTCAGGATTAAAAGCAGGCTGTCTGGCTCCAGGTAAGTGGGGATCACACATGATTAGGGTGTCAGGGCCCAGTCATAACCAAGGCACTCGCAGCTGGGTGCTGACAGCTTTTGTGCCCTCAAACTTTCCTTGGGGGCTTCAGCTCTGAGCACACTGCCCTTAGGCTGAAGGTAGAGTAGGGACAGCCAAACTGCCAAGCATTCAAATCTCCCAATTAGTGCACTCCTGCATGTTGCTTAGAAAGACTTTGCTCCAAACATCAGCCCCATCTCTGTGTCGTCCGATCTGAGCAGCTTATTGTCTTCTGACGACTAGCTCAGTTTGTGGTCAAATTCCTGTTCCTGGTGGGGCAGCCCTGAGGTGTGATAATCTGTCTTTGTACAAAGTGACTGTGACTGAGGAGGGGGCTTGCATCATGCTTTTCTTCTAGATCTGGTTTGCAGTGTTTCAGTTAAGTCTGTGGAGGTTCAGGCTTCCACTCGGATGACCTAGACCACTTCTTCCCATCCAAGCCACAATCCCACATCGCATAGCTTGGAGGAAGGTTTCAGGGAGCAAGAGTCTGCAGGCAGTGATCAGTGATCAGTGATCAGCCTGCCACAGCAGCTGAGGTCTCTGACACAAAGGTGTGCAGCTTAAAAACACCCAAAGGTTTACAGCTTCAAACCTGCTGCCTTGTGTATAGGCAAAAGAAAACAAAAACCGTAGATTTCAAAAGCTAATTAAATAAATATGAGTGTGACCTGTGCCTGACATGACATTAGGGGATATTAGGGCACAAAAGAGCTCGTACATGTAATTCTGATTTAAAGTGGATTTTGGCTTTGCAGGAGTTGTGAAATCTTTATAGTCATCTAATAAATCTGTTCCCCAGACCTTAGGCTTTTTTCTCCAAAAGCCCAAACACTTGTAAAATATTCTGTCAAAGTCTTTCTGCAACATTCCTTTTAGTGGTCTAGAGCCTACAGCCCCCTTTATTGGATTTCTAATAAATAATACATTTTTAATTGCTTGCCTCTCAAAACTGCATGTGATTTTATCCTATGGCAAGAAAGCAAAGCTGAGATTCATAACCAGCAGAATTAATGGTGTGGCAAATCACTATATTTTCACCCTTAGAAGTCCTATTCTAGCTCTGTAAGCTTGTGTGACCACTCTATAGAGAGGAATGAAAAAAATAGGAAAATCTGAGCATATTTCTAGGTAAGGGGCTCACCTGAGGACCAGGAATGCAAATCTTCAGTTGTAAAAGGAGGAATCAGTTGTCTTTTGTAATATAATTTGTAATATTGAACAGTCCTTTTGCTTTATAGATATTCACAGGCAGCACAGTTTCCCCTCATACATGGCCTGTTTTGTTATCCTTTTGAGTTTGTCTTCATTCTGTCTTACGAGTGTCTTGTTAGCTCTATTCAAAAGATAAGGTGAACATCTGGTGAACTTTGAAAGCGTGGAGCTGCTGGTTTTCAGTGCCATATCCTGCACAAGCCCTTCCCAAACTGAGTATGAAAACACATCCCACATTGCCAGAAGGTTTAAGGGTATTTCCTTCATTCTTCTGCTTTACACTAATGTTTTACACAAAAGAGGTAGATGTAAAAGCAGCGTCATGAGGTGTATGTCAATGGTTAATGGGGCTGTAGCTACTAGGGTGTGGGAGATGTCCAGCTAATCAAATGTCCTCTGAGACTTCCTTGACATTCTGTTCCCAAATTTACAAATTGTGTGGTATATTTTCCACTCTAAGCCATTATTTACAGTGACTGGCTTATGAAAAGATAATATGTTTCCCATCCAGCATGACTAGCATCATTTGTACTTCCTTTGGTTTCTGTCTTTGATTTGTGCTTAAAGGAGAGAAAATCTGCCATGTTTAGAAAATTCCTCACCACCTGCTGTTACGCTGAGTGCAAAGCTTCATGGATCTGAGAATATCATTACTAATTTTGGATAATTACTTAGAGAAAGTTTAAGGGTCCCATGTTCTACTGCACTGTAATCAGAGTCCAAATTTGAGTCCATTTCCCTGAAAGACAGATTCAGAAGAAAATCAATTCAAAAATTAAGGCAATGTCAAAGACATTTGTTTATTTATTTTTCAACTGAAACCCTTCCTTTTTTAAATAGTTTTAATTTTTTTGCACCCAAATTACCTTTAATTTCATTTGGATATTTCATCTTATTACGATATATTTTCAAGAAATAAAAATTACTGAGTCTGCCATGTGAAATTCTTTACATAGCAACCAATGACTCTGGACAAATAATTTGGTAAGACAGCATCTCTCCATGCCTGTGCTTGTAGGAATAATTCATGAAAAGGACACTTGCCCTCTTTTGTTAAGTTGTAGCATTTTTTCCTGGTTTCTTAGAGCAGTTTGTTTAGAGAAAAGAAGCAATACAGTAGCATCAGTACTTTGTCGTCTAAAAGAACTCCTACTCACAGATTCCACTTGATCTTCAGATACTGAGCTGCAAAGACAAAGAATAAAAGAATTTGGGTACACATTTCTGAGCTGGCCTGCTTAAGTAAAGACAGATGATTTTCAAAAAAAAAAAAGAGACCCAGCAAAAGAGTATCCACCTATTCATTTTGTTTTCTATAGAGAAAGCAATATCTTTCTCATACAGAAAAAATCCAGCATGCAAAAAGGGACTCTGAACTGAATGTTTTGACCTGCACTATAATAGAAGAAAGAGTCATAAAATTTCACAATGGACTGTTAAGGTCAATAATATAAAAACGTGGGTGGGAGAAGAAGGCAAAATGTTTGCAAAAATCTACATTTACCAAAGAAATTACAATTGAGCTAACAGAACTTAGGCTTCTGCACCAAATTGATCTGAAATAATCTTGAATGTTAGACTTTTAGAAAAAGGGTGACCAGAGAATTTGAATTTGGGTCCCATTGAGTTCTAATCTAATGCAGTTCCACCTGACGTTTTACCCCTAGTGACTAAAAGTATGATGATAATTCTCTTCTTTGAATAGGCAGTGAATGATTTCTTTATAAAATATTTTCCAAGGCTTGCTTTTTGCCTGCTGTTATGACTGTGTACCGTTTGCAGGAGCTGCTGATGGAGTTGTGCTTGTACTAGACTGTACAGACCCCATATTTTGGAAATGGAAAGGGAGGGTGCTATGTCGGGAGGGTGCTATGTACCAAGTAATTTCATGAATATTCATTTATCAGTCTCCTAGTTTAAAGAGGTTTTCCAAGTAGAAAAACCATACTAGTCCTTCATTTTTAAGAGCAAAGGGAGAGTTGATTTAAATTTAATTCAAGTGTGAATTTCCTTTTATTTTTCAAGAGGGTATTTTAAATCAGATGGCTGGCTATAAAGTAAAATTAATATAAGAAGAAAACTAGGAATCTAAGCATTTTAAGATTGTTTGGGTTTCTTTTTTTGTTTTTTAAAGAAAGCTGTATTGAGAAAAAGATCAGGCTTTTTAAGCCAAGCTAGCTTATGTCTGGACAACAGAACAGACAAAACAAATCCTATTTAGTATAAAAATAAATAAATTGCCCAGAAGCTGTTCACTGAGAATACTGAATGCATTAAGATTTTAACATAAGAAAAGATTGTACACTATTCTCTTTACTTTATGCACAGTAAAGGAGACGTGCTTCATATCTGCCAAAGCATTATGAAACAGGAAGCATTATGACACTTCTTAAGGTGAAATAAATCTCATTATCTCCAGTTCCATTATGGATTATCTTTTGTGTCACATTTTAAAGCAAAAGAACACTATTTTTATTGGATGTTTTGTATGAGGAAGAGAGGCTTCTTACATAGGAGGGTGACATTTGAATTTGATTTTGTAACTTCAGTATTTTTTACTGGTTATAATTGTAGGACGCTCTTTTTTTTTGCAGATAAATAGGACATTAATCTGAACTTAGTTCAACCTTCCCACAGTAAAATCAGCAGCAATAAAATTTCACTACATGATCATAAATGGAAAGTGGCAAAAATGTATTAAGCTATAAATGTTATATAATGTAGTTTAATCTAGTATGAGACTGGAGATCCAGTGAAGCACTGGGAAACAGCTGATTCAGTTGCTTCCCACTGAAGTTCATGCCAAGAGTATCTTGCATTCTAAAATGTATGTAGCTTCTGTTTTGCTCTGCAGTGCAAAACTCAGACTTATATGTGAAGCTATGATGCAGTGGGCAGAGTTACCAGAAATTTTTAATTTTACAGGGGCTTACCCGGACTGGCAGTGAAGAACCCCTTGAAATCCAAAACAGTGGACAATAACTAGAACTTTGTAATCTTGTGTGGTTATGCATTTCTGCTAACTACCACTCATTTCAAAAAGGCACTGGTTGCACTTTGCATTTCACATAGCTATGGAAATTGTTGGACAAGGCAAAAAAACAAAAAGAGATACAAAAATACCCAGCAACAACAACAACAACAAAAATCACAAAAAACCTGACCCAAACCAAACCAAACCAACAAACAAAAAAACCCCCAAAAGCCAAAAACCAAAGAAAAAGGCGGAAAAAAATTGACATCTGCTTTCCCAGTGGTCTCAACACTAAAATCATATTTACAACAGTTTCAGTAATCGCTTCTCATCTGCTTCCATGGGATATTAACTGATCCCTTTCTACCCTAAACAGGTCTTTCCCTTGAGGCCTCTAGTTTTGCTGCATGATTGAAATTGGTAATCTGGAGTAACCATCTAAACCTGACTGTTCCAGAGAGTGTAAAAACCTCTTCTTAACCTCCAATTTTTGCTTAAAAAGACCCATCCCACCAGACACTAAAATACCTAAATACTTCAGTCTGCAGTAAAAGTTGAATGATGATAAAGGCCGCACTGCTGTCAAAGGAGTGGTAGAAAACTGCAGCAATTACTTTGCTGTCCTGGTAGACTTTGATGAGTGTGAAGTCCTGTGAGGGGAAAATGTGCTTATTCTTTACTGATTTTATAATTGTTTTCTTTTACTGTTGACACCTAAAGGCAGAATCCAAAATATACAAAAATTTTGTTATTTCAGAGGTTTCATTTTCATAGGCAAAGAATAATGTGGTACCTCAACCTGAAGAAACATACATTTTAGAGAGGTAATACATGGAATTGGTAGGTATGATTTCAGCTGGACTTTTACTTCCTCTAAAGTATAAATCACAGTTAAGGATAACCTCACCTTTTGCACAAAATATGAGGTTGTATGGTTAGTGGTATGCAAAGTTTCTGTGGAGATGCTAATTTCTTGTCTAAGGATATTTAAGATGATCCTCTGATTTTGAGAGACTGACCAGAAACATGTCCTTGACATGTACTTCCCTACTACAAATAAAAGCTTTGCAGGCAAACTAGACTTCTATGTCTGCTGCTTCATAAATTTTGCCTACCTTGAAAACGACATGAGTTAAGCCAGTTAAACAAGAGAGGACGGACTTGCAAACACTTTTCTTCAATGAAGATTTGTTTATGATAAAATCCATTATTATTAAAGTCTTTCTCTAACATGATGCACCCTCCCAGGAAGGACAAAGCATGAGAAATGAGAAAAGATACAAAAATGTCGCCCACATTACCTACTAAGAGAAGATATTTTACATTGGTGAAATTTATGCCTCTCACCTCTAGAACGACAGTGGAGAATATTTCTAAGCAAAAGTCTGGCCTCACAACTGAAAGAAAAAAATGAAGAAAACACTCAAAAACTTTTTTTCATTTTCCCAAGAAATGAAAGAAAATTTTCAAAGAAACCAAGTTTTTTGGCTTATTTAATTTTTTTCTCTCACAAAAATACCAAACATGATTTTGTCCTCATAATCTTCACTGAAAGGATTTCATACAGCTTTACTGGTTTGTAGATTGTACACAAAGGTTGCCCTCTGGAGCTATGACTGAATCTTTTCTATTTGAGATATCTTGGTTATACAGTTAATAATTTATTTAATCAGTGGAAATGAAGACTGGAAAATTTTATTAATAAATCCATAACAGGATATTTTGAATCTTTCTCTCTATGAGAGAAAAAAAGGATTTAGAGATCTTCTCAAGAATCTAAAGGAATTGAGGTATGTGAAATATATTTGACATACTATGGTTGAGGTGTGTCTGAAAAACAGCTTAAAAATTCTTTGAGAAACAGTTTTTATGCATTTTCTCCAGGGTAACCATACTTGCAATACCTGTTTTTTCTGAAATTTCAGCTTCTGGTGGCAGAGAGTCACACAGGGTACAGGGAGAACATTTTTAATAGTTGACACTTAACTTTCCCTGTTTAGTGACAACAGACAGACTGATTATATTTCTTAATGCAGACTTTATAACTGAACCACAATTTAGTCCAACATCCATTTTTTTCAGATGGAAAAGCTCTATGTGTGATATTTAGAATTTCTTCTCTTTTCAGACACCATTGATCTGCAAGTTCTTTATAAAATACTTTCAATGTGTCAGGTTGTCCAGAGTGGTTGTGGAGTGTCCATCCTTGGGAATACTCAGAAGCCAACTGGAAGAGTATCTAGTCAACTAACTGTACACAATCCTCTTTAAGCACAGTGTTTGATAAAATGACCTTCCTTCTAAGGTCACTTCCAACTATTCTGGGGTTATATGACTCCACCTCTACAAATATTTGTAGTTTGACAAATTAGGAGCAGCTAGACGGGAAATCTCAAAGGAGTTAAAGTGAATTTGAACACCAAAACATGCCTAGATATTCCAGCAACAGTTCAAAAACTTCAGAGAATCACATGAAAAGTTCATGGCCAAATTAATAATAGAGGGTAATCCTGTTGCAAGAGAACAATTTTTCCTCATGTATATGGAATTTTATTTCCTCTCATGAGGCCAAAAGAAAAAAAAATCCCAATTTCTCCTTCTTCAGCGCTTAAAATGAGATTGCAAAATACTCATGCAAGACATAAAACCCAAAATCTCTTTTTAAAATGCATTGGCCATGCAGAAAACAGCAAGAGCTGCTGTTTGAAGCCTCTGGAAGTTTGAAGTGAACTAGGAGCTGGCTCTTAGCACCTGGACTGCAAAATCTTCACCTATAACCTGTAGTAATATGTGTCCCTTTATGCTTTGTGAAAACCTGACCAAGATATGCAAGTTTTCACTTGGTGTCTATAAACTCTAGCTATATCAATTTCTAAACCTATGGCTGAAAATTTCCATTAGCTGTGTTTTGCTTCATTTTTCTCCAGGAAGAAAAAGCAGAGCAACTCCAAACCAGAAAAAATATCCCTACAGTCAACAAAACAAAATGTCTTTGTCTGTAACACAAGCCTGAGAGGCATTTGGCAGATTACATCTACTTTTACCTGAGGCATAGTGAAACAAATGATGTTATAGTCACTTTCATGAGAACTGATGTCTTGTTTTGGAAGCTAATAAGAAACTATTCATAAAATGTGATTTTTTTTTTTTTTAGCACAATGTAACTTTTCCCCTTTTATATGTTTTTATTACTGGGTGACAAAAATGCCTTCAACATGTATTTCACATCAATGGACTTTATATATTTTCTGTCACTATGTGTTAGTCTAATGCAATCTAACATAGAAAATGTCTTCCTGCTGCCTTTACATAGAATAAACAGTATATTTTTACAGAAAAAGAAGTGTATTGTAGAAAAGAATTTTAGTTTCTTATGTATTTATATAAAGTAATGCTTAAAAGTTTCTTTTTTTACCCAGGGACCAGAGGGATTAGTAGTGCTATATAGATCATGTAGCAAACATATATCAAATGAAGTTTTCTGGTGGTATGAAGTCAAATTAGTAGGAAGTACACCATGTTTACTCTGGAATCCAAAGGTTTACTTATGCCAAAGTAGAGGAAATTCACAAAAGTTGTCCAGCTCTGCAGGAAGAGAACTGTGAGGGCATACTTCCTCTCTTATAATGTATCTGTGTGTCCTGGAAAATACATTTGTTCTCACTATATAAGCTACAAAGCACATTGTCACCATAGCAAAATTGTATATTGATATGTACCTTGTGCTTTCTTTTTTTTCCTGTAGGCCTTTGCATTTTTTTCCCCTACATGTTTTTGCGTGATTTTAAGGACATTATTTTAAGACAGGATTCTTGGCTGCAACCTGGGCTCTTAGGCTGCTCAGTGCTTGGCAGACCAGTCTGAAACTTGCACTCTTTCCAGGTATATTCATGTCCTTTTCAAAAATATTATCACCAAAATCATGTGCCTGGGACCATGTCCAGTCAGATTTTAAAGGCTGTAGACCCCCCAACCTTGTAGGGCTCGCTGCTGCAGAGTTTAGTCCCAAAATAAAAAACCTCTGGTTTCTTGCCTTTAAAAGAATTTTCCAGTTTCCCATTTATGTCCATTGCCTTCTGTTCTATCGCTGAGCATCATTGATGTTCAGCGATAGAAGAAAATCTCATTTCACGTTCTTTTCATTTTCTCATCAGGTATTTATACCAGTGAACTAGATACCCCTGAGCTTTCTATTCTCTGGGTGAGCAGTCCCAGGTCTCTCATCCTCTCCTCATGTGAGAGGTGCTCTAGTCCCTTTAGCATCTGTGTGGAGCTTCACTAGACCAGTATGTTCATGTCTCTGTTCTCAGGAGATCAGAACTGGCCCTGTCACTCCAGGTGTGGCCTCACCAGAACTTGGCAGAGGAGAAAGTTCACCCCCCTCAAGCAGCTGGCTGCATATCAGGATGCATGCATCCTGATGCATCCCAGAATATTGTTAACTGTCTTTGCAACAGGGACACATTGCTGGCTCATATTTGAATCTCTGTCCATCAGAAACCACACCTCCTTTACAAAGCTGCTTTCCAGCTGGGTGGCCCCCAGTCCATATGCTGGTGCTGGGGTTTGTTCCTCCCTGGGTACAGGATTTAGCATTTGTTTACCTAGTGGATGATTTAACAAGGGAACACAGACCTGTCATTTTAACAGCTTATGAATTACATCTAAAATGAGAAGAAAATAGAATTTTTTCCTTGTTTTTAGTGTGATGCACATGGTAATTAGTTGCTGATAGAAACAGTAGTTTCAAAATTCTACATGGGTTAACAAATTAACTTTTTAATGTGACAAAAGCTTGATTGGGCAACTTATATTGCTGAGAAGAACTGCTATTCCCCTCAGGCATGATAATAAAACCTGATCTTATTTTTAATTGTCAAAAAATCAGCTATTGTTTTGGAGTTACCATAATCACACTTCTAGAAATGGCTTTAACATTTACAAGATCTTTTGCAAAACCAAATTATGTAATGTAACTTACGCTAAAGCAGTAAAACAAAAAGTGGGTAGAGGTGATGCAAGTCTTACCCATGCACTCAGTACTCTTTTGAATAGCTCACACTCTTATTCTGACATGCAAAATTTTTATGCAAAATCTACCTATTAGATTTAAGTTTTGGTGTTCAATGTCTGTATTTAAGAAACTATTTCCTTCAAGATCCATCAGATTGGCTTATTTCTGTTCCTAGAATGTGGAACCATGACACAACATTGTCTAGATAAAACAATTTAACAGAAACTGGTAAATTTTGTTTAGAAACCTAGAGACCCATAGAATGTACTGGAAAGGCTGTACTTACAAAGACAGTTGGACACTGATAGCATTCAATAAATTTTCATATTATTTTAAGACAACACCATTTTCTTTACTTGGACAGTAGATTCCATCAAAGGTTCAAGCACCTGACAAGGAAGGATTTTCTCTGGTGAATCTAAGGAAGACCAAAGTGATGTTGGAAACAGTTTAAAGTAAAACTCAGATTTCTCCCCTTCTGTCATTAGAGGACTGATGCAGAGAACTTTGGTCCAGAAATACACCAATGTTTCCATTGTACAAGATTACTGAACTGCTCTGCTGATTCCACTAAGCAATGCTGACACTGGGATGAGCTTAAATGAAAGGACAATATTAAGATATTATGAAGTGTAAAATAAACTGCCAATACAAAACTTTTCCTATTTGGGTTTTTGAAAGTAAATTTTTTCAATACAGTCTGATAAACTGAAATGGGGAGACTAAAAAACAAAACAAGATTATTAACATGGAAATAGTTTGCAAATTATTCTAGATCTCTGGAAAAGATGAAGCAAAGCCTGTACTTGGAGTCACTGAAATCCTCCGATATAAAGAAAACATCCAATGTTATTCAGAATGAACATCGATTCAATCACATTCTGTAAGCCATATAAATAGCAAGGAATGTATGCCAACAAAATTTCTACATGGAATAGTAGTATCCTGTATATAGGTTTGAAAGAAAGTAGGTCCAAAGAAAATAAGTGTTGAAGATAACAATGAAACTTGTTAGCTAGGTGAAGCTAACAATGAAAGAAACTTGCCTCCTCAAAACAAATATTTTCTTTCAAATAGAAATTACATTACAACAAAAAAATCACAGAAAATTATTTCTTCTAGCCATGTGTAGCTGAAATCATTTTTATCTGTCATAATATTTTTTCCTTGCTGAAACCCAGCAATGCAGTGGCAGTAGGTTTGGAATCAATGTATATCAGAAAGATAGCCTATTTATATTTTTAAGTTGTTTTTAAAATGGATTGAGATATAATTAGTGCAGCTGTCAAAATAATGGTATAAGCAAAAATAAAGTAAGGTATTCATTCATCACTTTTACACAGGGACTGCAAAATATTCTGCCTTTCCCTTTCTAACTCCCAGACACACCTATACCCAGAAATGCATGTATATTTCAACTCTCTTCAGAAGATTAAAAGAAAAATACCTAATAATCACAAGAAAATATTATTCTCAGCAGCATAAACCTTAATTAACAAAGGATTTTGACTCAAGTGTGGGAATGCAAGAAACAGAAATTAGGCATCTACATGACATAGGAAAACCTGTGTACTTTATGATCCTTACTAAAATATATTTCTCATTTTAAAAGTGAGTGGAATGATACTTTCAAAATGGATTGAGAAAATTATTGATTCATTTCAAGTACAATGGGATATGGACGTCTGAGCTGAAATAATTTATATGAACTGATATCCTAAGTAATAAATTGTCTTGAGGTAGGAAACCAAATACAAAGGTAGACAGTGTAAGCACTTTTCTCCATCTGGGGCTATCAAATCCTTATGGAAAAACCTGCCTCCTCAGCTTAGGCGTGTGGATTCTATGGAGCACTTATACTTTCACACCTGCACACAACTGCTGCAGTTTCAAATACCATTGCAGGTGAGTCTGCATTACTCTGTGTAAACAACAAACCAGATATTGGTGGACCTGACTGTCAATATTACAATATTACAGTTTTGTGTGTATTTATTACTATTATTCGATCTTTCTGTTTGAATTAACTTTGCAAATTATGGATTTTTTGGGGGACAAATCACAGTTTCTATTCCTCCCCTTATTAAATGAAAAAGAAAGTTGGAAAAATAAGCTGAAGTTTTTATTTTTACGGCCTCTTATAAGACCCAGGAACACTATAGCTTCTTGTCTTGGCTGTTCACCTGAAATAGTAAATCAGAATACTTTTGCATGATCGTTGCTACTCCAGATTTAACATTTGGCGACATGGCCTCACATTCCAAAATGACCTTTATCAAAAGATTTGGGTTGCTCGTTGTTTTTTGTTTTTCTGAAATTTGTCAAGTGGATGAGAAGTTTGTATGCAAACTCTTGAGCTTTGTCACAGTAAAGTGACATGCAGTGGAGTAGAAGGCAGTTTGTATTTATTATCTAGGTAGCTCATAATATTTTTTCATACTAATTTTCTATTGTTTAGAGGATAGAACACATGGAGCTACTTTACTAACAAACAGATCACCCTTTTAAAAGTCATATCATTATTTATTTCTACTTTTGTTCATAATTTTTACATATTCTGGCTTGTCAGTTGTCTCTTCTGCTCAGATCCAATACTAAAGAAGTAATAACCTTACATTTTACTAACACATAGAAATTAAAAGCAGAAAGGTCACAAAGAATTGAATATACTACCCAGGCTAGGATTATTATGTATGACAAAACATTGCTTAAGCAATAAATGAAGCTGTATTTTCTCTGTAAACCCACTCATTTGTTTATTTCACCTTAACTATCTGAATGTTAGACATTTTTTGTTTAATTATTCTGAGATGGTATATTTTTATTAGGCAAAAAACATTTGTTGCTAAAATAATGATGACTTTATTATGCTAATAAACAGAACTTGTGCCCTTCACATCTGCTTAACTTTATATTTATTTAGGACTTTTTTCTCTTTTTTTCCTTCATTCTTTAGTAAAATTGACTGCCAAAACATCTTTCTGAACATGTAACTATTACAGTTTTTAAATTAATTAAACAAATAATGTAAAGGATGGTAAAAAAACAAAAAACAAACTGTGCTGAAAGCTGGTGGTAACTCATAACATTTTAAAGTTTTAAGTAAAGAAAAGAAAAAAAATAATCAGGGGAATAAGGCACCCAGTTTCAGCTGATTCATCACTTGGCTGCCTAAATCTAAGAGCTTTTTGAAAGGGAGGGCTCATTACAGACAAGCTATTTCAGATTAAGTATTCCTTTTGAACTTCAGTGCCAGTTTCAGATGTATTTACAGCGTCTGATGAAATACAGGCCTGGCAGCAGGCTAAATGCTGCCCTGACTTTTTTGTTTTGTGTTGTACTGAACCCATTTCTGTCTTGATAATTGGTTAGTACTAATGATGGCAAAGAACTGTTGCTGGTGGGGAGGAGTTACTATTTCTGTGTCAAGTTTTCCTGAAGTATTTCCAGAGTAACGGAGATGCCTTTGGGATACTAGTGATAATGATTCTCTTTTCTTCTGACTAGATCACATGGCATGACAACTGTGAGCTGCAATTTTTCTGTACCTTGCTGCATCCAAATTGCTCTAAAGACAATCCAACTCCATCTTTACTGTCTTGGTCATTTCACTCTAATAGGGAGATTTTTTTTGACCTGTGTTTGTCTTAGCTAAGAATGGTGGGGTATACAGGGTGGGGTAATCTTGACTTTCTTTGCTCTGAGCCAACTATGGTGCAAGTGAAAGGCAAAATTGACATTACCTTATGGTACTTCAGTTTACCTATCTATCCAAATAACTGCCTGTATCCCTTAAAAAAATCTTGAGGTTAAACAGTGTCCTATTTTCAGGATCCCATCATAGACTGACTGCATCATGACTCTCTAGTACTGTAGGAGTTACACAGTTTTGGGACATTACAAGCTATCCAAGAAATAGCTTGCTCTGTCCTAGGATTAACTTCTCAGCTCTTTTCTTGCCCGACAATCACAGCCTCCCCTTGACCAGAAAGTAACATGCAGGGAGGAAAGACTGATACCCACTTGAGTCTCACTTTGACATGAATCCAAGACCCAATAGTGGTTTGAATCTTGTTACAAAAGTTAATTTGTTTTTCTATACCTCTCAATTTAGATTTTTAAATCTGAAATTGACAAAGGTTATTAAAAGGTGAAGCAAATGCATTAGTTAATTATTACAAGTCAAACAGAACAAAATGTACTTCCATGTCCCTGGAAAGAATTTTTACTGTTTCCTTCAAAAAAAGTTAAGTCTTCTCTGACACATGACAGATGAGAGGAAACAATGAATAACTTTGGGATGAGGGAACAGGTGAGTCTAAGTCTCAGATAATGCTTCAGGCACTTGCACTGTGGTTTATGTTTGATGATCATTGCTACCAATTAACTTGAGAAAATATTAATTACTAAACTTAGGATGACAACTAGGATAAAAATACCAAAAAGTTTTCTCTGAATATTTCAAACTGTTAAAAACCAAAAAAAGTCAATGTCACTAAATTTCTGTGACATTGTGCAGGATAGAATTATAGAATTTTGCAACACAATTTTTTCAGCACCTTAAGCCAGTGTGAAAAAAAGGCTGAGGTAAAAGATATTTAAAGGACCTCACCAAAAAAAAAAAGTTACTTTGATTTCTGTTTCTAGTTCCAAGATGACATATTGGTGACATATTGGTATGTGTTAGGAATCTGATTCAGAAAATTCCTTTGATGAGGGTATAATTTTAATGACACAGATAGTTCTGTTCTCCTCGTACTAAGCACGAGGTTGAAAATTTGGGTTTAGGAGTTGCAGCTCATTTCTCTATATTTTTTATTTTTCCTATTTTTAATTATGCATTTTACTATAAAAATGAGCTTATTACTTATATTCCATTTTAAAAGATGCAGTAAAAAATAAACAATATATGGTCAAATTTGACTTTAAGAATGTCACATTTTGAAGACTATAGGAAATAAGATTCTGCTTTTTCCAAATTGCTATGCTCTATTGGATCTGATGTCCTTTTCCTTAAGCTTCTCATGTTTCAGTATTTCAGATCAGGAGAAGAAGAATCAATGCACAAGATGGATTATGAAGTTCAGATAAAGGACTTTAGCCCATAACAACTATGGGCTAAATTTAGAAAGTGATTTTAGTGATTTCTTAGAGATTTAGGGTAACATTACTGAGTTTTCAAGAAAGCAAGTCAAGTCTTGATTTTTTGGAATCTGAAAAAAAAGAGTTGATGACTGGGGAGAGATTTGACAAGAAGACAAGAAATAGTCTCAAGAACATAAAGAGCTGTGTCTATTAAATAAAAATACCTTTTAGCTTGTAAGGGATTAGGATGCTTGTACAAATGACTGACTGGCTTGTATAAAAGGGAATTAGGTTAGTAGTCACAATGTGACATAGTCCAATGGGAATGATTTCCTATGTCCTTTTCTATTAAAAAAAATTTACATTAATTTGATGGGTCTTATGTAGAAAGTATTTTCACTAATCCCCAGACAAATTATTTCATTGGTTTCAGTTTCATTGAAAATCAAGACCTATAGGAGTGATGCAACTGTGTTTAGAGAAAGTCATGAAGTCTCAAGAACCTTAAATTCTATACTAATTCAGTAAATTAGTGACCTTTAACTTTATGAACTTTATAAAAAAAAGGACATGCAGACTTAATTTCTACACTACTTGAATGCTTCTCATAATGCTGTGTATATTTAGTAGCCTTGTAATTTCTTTCAATGATAGTTACTTTGTATTTGGTGAAGATGGAAAGAAGCTGAAGAAATCTGGTGTTTGCCTCATAGATATGGTTGTTTGTTCAGAGGGGGCAGGTTGAGGGGTTATTTTTGGGTTTTTTGTTTGTTTGTTTTTGTTTTTGGGTTTTTGTTTATTTAGCTTTTGTTTTTATTTATTTTGTTTTATTTGCTTTTTTGTTGTTTTATTTTTATCATGCTCTTTACTGTTGAAATTCTCCCCCTCTTGGTTGCCCAAAGCACAGCAGCAACCATTAGTGATTTCAGTTGGATGGCTTTTCCTTGCATGAAAAACACTGACAAAACCATGATAATTTGAAAAAAAATCTTTCACTGCACAGCTCAGCCTTTCACAGTGATCTGTATTTTCAATCTGTCTCTAAAGAGATATTTTGGTCTCTCTCTTTATGTATCCATACCCTAATTTTTCCATCTTATTATGAACTCTCTGCAATCCCTTACATCTGCATATGCAGACCCAGGAGTAGTTGTGTAGCTGTTTACAGTAAATTTCTCTGTCTTACACTATGAGGGAAATGGTTAGACAATATGATTGCTACTGAGAGCAATAACTTAATTCGTGCCAATTTTACTGCAAAAGCTCTGCTTCACTTTGTTCTGAATTTTGTCTTTTATATCCAAAAGCATTGCCTCACAGGCAATGGCCCAAGTACTGTATGATGTGCATGCTGTAATCCTGCAAACAACATGTTGAGCAAAAAGCAGTAGGCAAATTAATTCAGCACAATACTGCAAGGGAATAAAACCAGATGAGTTATTTGACAACTGTATTGCTTTAAAAGCTACCTAAGTAACACAATCCTTTTAACCTGCTGACAGACAGTAAAACACTTGTATTTTTGCTGGTTGATCAGTAACTGAGCACAGTCTCATGCTATAATTTGCAACGACACAGCTGCAATGGACAAGCCGCTATAAGCTTTTTGGTCAGGATATTGACAAAGAGATGGTGCTGAAATTTTGATACAGCTTTCTGCATTTCCTACTAAAGCATTACCATTATATCTTATTGACAGTGGCAACCCTACTGCTGTAACTTACCAAGTCAGAAAATCTTTTCTGAACTGACTTCATTAGGAGAGGTTTGGTTTAAGTTCATTTGTCTAGTTCTGCCATTTCAGTTAGGAAGCTTTCACTCAGTCTCTTTGCTAATTTGAACAATACTTTCTTGATGCTTCAAATCATCTCATAACAACAACTGGCTATAAGTAAGACTTAATTCAGAGCCCTGCATTTAATTGGAAACTCCAACAGATTCAGCTTTGCAATTTTTGTAACAAGGACCATGAACCACCACAACTCTGCCTAAAACGAATGGCAATTTAATCTTTCTGAGAGGTGGGGTTTAACTGCATATGATATATGGATTGTAATTTCTCAGCTTTCTTCAATTTTAACTTTTATTTTCATGGCACCACAAATTGCCATACCTCCTATATTTAGACACAGAAATACTTATTCTTTGTAACAATGTCCAGACTCCAAAATAAATTTCCTTGTGCGACCAGTATCTACCATTTAGCTAAGAAATTTAGTTGACTTTATTGTGGGTGCAAGGTAAACTGCTCTAGACAGAAGTTTTGTGGATGGGCTTGCAACTCAAAAAATACATTCCTACTTGCAAAACAGATGTTTTAATTTCTGTTTCCCTACTCCATGCTGACATAAACTTTAACAGAATTAGGTGCAAAATGGAAACAGGTTTTTGAACAGAAGAAATGAAGGTCCTTTCAGGTGGAGAAAGAGGGAAGGGCAGTTCCTTGGCCTACACAGGCTAACCCTTTGGCAGATTTTCCACAATGCATTGCAAAACTCCATTTGTAAGCATACTCATCCTATGTGCATTATGGAAGTCCCTGATGAAAAGAATTTTCTCCTCTGTGTTTGAAAGCTAGTAAATCTCTTCTAAATAAAACCTAAATTCAACTGTGAAAAAGTGACTTTTTTTCGAACAACATATTTATTCATGCCCATAGTTCAGAGCTGTAAAGAAATCTGTCTTTTTCCATATTTATTTTAGTAAAGACTACTGGAAAATGGCTTCACTCACTTTTTCTTTTTCTCTGTTGTTTTGTTCTGGATGAACATAAAATATTTCTTATTTCAGTCACCAATAATATTGGTAAATTTTTACAGCAAAAGTACTCATAAAAACTAGTGTTTCTACATTCATATCTATCACATCTCTAACATGAACTATTTTACCCTTGCGGAAATATAAGCAAATACAAAATATATTTTTTTCATTTTTCTCTATTTTGGATTCATGATCAGCTACAATCAAAATCTGATGTGTTAATTAAAAAACACAAAAGCAAATATTAATGGCTTCAAAATATGATTATTACTAAAAGTTTCTCTTGGAAGGACTTTTTCCTTATACCCACATACACCTAGAGGCTAATCTCAATTGATGAAAATAAGTCTCTGTAATAGTGTTTTTCCACAGTCTCTGAATCCTAAGCAGCCTCATACTATCTTTTATATATCTATATCATGTGTATCTATATCATGTATATCTATATCTAGCTCTATATCTATATATTTACACACAGGTTATATAGAAGTTAGATAGTTTATTTAACTAAATAAAAGTCTTTGCTGTTCCTCAACTTTTTTTTTCTTGTAGCCCAAATTAGTATTCTATGTTCTCATATATAAGTATAAAACTCTCCTTAACTAGGGAATCATATGAGGGGAAGAAATCCCACAATTACTATACATGTAGGATTTAATCTGTGAACAAGGCACAAGTACTCAAGATGTTTTTCTTTATTCATTTATGTGTGCTGTTATTTACTTTAAAGGGATTTGAAGAATTTTGTGTGGAGAAAGATTCACAGTCTCTGCACATCTCTGTAATTCCTACATAGACAGCAGGGGTTCTTGGTGATTTGTACTTGTCCATAGATGTATCCTTGGCCAGAAGAGCAAATATGGTTAAGCACAGATGATGAAGTAAAAATCTGTATCTGAAGTAAGAACTAGCAGCATCTGGTTAGGCCACAGCAGAAGTTACAGTTTAAAATACATTAATAAAGAAACAACACTTTGACAAGCAAAAATGCCAGATCCCTTATTTTAAATGCAGGTCCACTGACGAGGGGAGAGAGTTGTGCTTCTGACTCCATGTTCTCATAAGGCTAATTTATTATTATACTGTATTATATTAAAGAATACCGTACTATACTAAAGAACACAGAAAAGATACTTACTCAGTGCTAAAAAGATAATAATGAAAACTCATGACTCTTTCCAGAGTCCTAATACAGCTTGGCCCCATTTAGCCAAAGAGTCAAAACAACTCACACCGCAGTCCAATCAGACAATCACCTTTGGGTAAACAGTCTCCAAACACATTCCACATGAGCACAACATAGGAGAAGCAAATGAGATAAGAATTGTTTTCCTTTTCTCTGAGGCCTCTCTCACTGCCTTTCAGCTTCCCAGGAGAAAAACCCTGAGTGAAGGAATTTTTTCAAAGAATGTGAATGCCACAATCCCTCTTCCCATTGTTTTCTCTTTTACTGTCTGCATCTTGCTGCAGCCTAGGGTATTCAACCAAGTCCCCAAAATGCTGAGGAGAAGCACAAGAGAAGACAGCTACTCTTCTGAAGGAGGAAGACATAAACATGACCTTGGAAACTGACAGTGATATGCCTAATATTCATGCTGAGAATGGCAAATATCCACCCTGCTTTTTTTCCTTGACCAATTTAATAGGCACAGTTATTATTTATCAGCAAAAACAATAGTGCAAGAAAATCTAATCTGCTCTCCGGCTTCCTTCTGAGCAGTTCTGGTCTTCCCCTAGTGGAATTGTTCTCTGCAAAGAATTTCCCTCTTTGCTCCTTATTTGCTCTCCATTCAATGGTTCCCAGGCTCTCAGTACACCATGTTCCTCAAGTGTCATAATTTTATTCTTTTTTCTCCCCTTTGATCACAGGTCCTTCCTACAAAATACCTTTCATTTTTTACACTCTTTCTTCCTTTCAGGAATAAAGCTTTGCACTGGGACCTATTCATATCATGGGAGGTTGTGATTTTTTACACCAAGAGAGATAAAGTGCAGTTTAATTTTATTTTTTCAATATTTTTGACAGAGAGTGTGTCTATACTTACTTTTGCAGAAAGATGTACACTCACAGTTTTCATGTGCTTGATTATTTGCAAGTACATGGTGCAAAGCCTCAAAGTAACTCACAGGCTTAGCTGGGATCCAGTGTCAATTTAGCAATAGTTACATGGACTTAGGTTGACTAAGTGCAGAAAAAGTGAGGCAGGATATTCTTCTCTGGCTCTTACTTCAAATATTAGATTTAAATACATTTGGTTTGCTCTGAAAAAATGCTATCACAATTGAAGAAATTTACTTACATCTCTGAGAGAATCCTTTTCTGGACAAAATATACAGCCCACGCCTGGATAAACACATCATGTGATGACTGAACAAAAGCCACTGGTTCATGGATTAGGCACAAAGAGTTACAGTGAATGGGTGACATCAGACTGGTACCCCAGTGATGTTTCCATCCTTAGCCCTGTGCTCTTCAAGATCTTCATAAATTATTTGGACAGAGGATTGGAATGCATACTAAGCAAGTTCAGAGATGATACAAAACTGGGAGAAGCTGTTGATTCCTGTGAGGGCAGGGAGGCCCAGCAGAGAGATCTCAACCAAGTAGAGGTCTGGGCAAACACTAGGCATATGAAGTTTAACACAGAAAAGTACCAGATTCTGCACCAGGGACAGGGCAACCCTAAATACAGACAGGAATGAAATGATGGAGAGCAGTGAGACAGAAAGGGACCTGGGGGTCCTGCTCTAAGGCAAGTAGAACATGAGTCAGCAATGCCCTGGCAGCCAGAAGGGCCACCCGTGTCCTGGGGGGCATCAGGCACAGCATCACAGCCAGGCAAGGGAGGAGATTGTCCTGCTCTGCTCTGCATTGGGGCAGCCTCACCTCGAGTGCTGGGGGCGGTTCTGGGTGCCACAATGGAAAAAAGACATTGAGCTATTAGAGAGTGTCCAGAGGAGGGCAATGAAGGTGGGAAAGGGCCTTGAGGTGAATCCGTATGAGGAGTGGCTGAGGTCACTTGGTCTGTTTAGCCTGGAGGAGACTGAGGAGAGAGCTCACTGCAGTAACAACTTGTGAGGAGGAGAGGAGGGGCAGGCCCTGATCTCTTCACT
This sequence comes from Molothrus ater, assembly GCF_012460135.2. NCBI lineage: Eukaryota > Metazoa > Chordata > Aves > Passeriformes > Icteridae > Molothrus > Molothrus ater. Next base: position 48,062,507 of record NC_050511.2, read on the forward strand.
CTTGTGACCAGTGACAGGACTTGAAGACATGGCCTGAAGCTGTGTCAGGGGAAGTTTAGTTTGGACATCAGGAAAAAGTTCTTCCCCCAGAGGGTGGTTGGGCACTGGAACAGGCTCCCCAGGGAAGTGGTCACTACACCAACTGTGTTAGACTTCAAAAAGTGTTTGACAAATACTCTTAGGCACATGGTGTGATTCTTTTGGCTGTCCTGTGCAAAAGCAGTAGCTGGACTTGGTGATCCTTGTCAATCCCTTTTAACCCAGGATACTCTATGATCCTATGAATCTAACACAGCTTGTTCACATTCTCAGAACCACCATCTGGAGGTGCTGGTTTGGACCAGGACCACATTCCCATGTGGGAATTTGACAATTGGATTTACCAAGCTTTCTCCAGTACTTTCTTGTTCCCTGTCATGTAAGACTTGATGAACCACAAAAAAGAATATCCTGAATGAATTCTGTGTATGTGATGCCTTGCTAAAACAACAACAAAAAAGTCTTTAGTCTTGTACTTGCAGAAAAAAGAAATAAAATCTGAGATAGAGAGATTCTTACTTGCTAATATGTTGATGTGAGAGCTAAAGCTTGCCCTACTTCTGTTATTAGTAAATGAGATCTCTTAGTGTGTCCTTATTGTGTGTACTTTAGACTGTAGTAAAGCTGTCGGGGGATGTGCTGAATATCATGCACCATAATTCTGGTCTGTATGGTACCAGAACCAACTACTTAGCATCACATGTAGCTTTCCCTTTCCACTTTCTTTTTCCCTTTATCTCCAGAGCTCTTCCTCTGTCTCCAGTGTTCTCTCCCAGCAGAGCAACAGTGAAATGTCCCTACTGATCATTACTCCTTGAGGCTGGGAGCATTCATGTTTTTGGTACTTAGATCTTTCACTCTCCAAGATGAACTCACAGGAGTAAGTGACTCCAAAACCAGAAGTCAGGAGAATTCCTTTTTTCTTTTTCCCCCGGAAGTATTTTAAAGATTGACTGAAACACTGAGACCAAGGAGGTCAAGGAGGCTCTCTGAGGGCTAAAAAAACAAAAGGGATGCAACCAGAGTTAACAAATACGTTTCTCTGTGATCACCTTCTCTTTCCAAACACTTCTCATTGTTTTTTGTAGGGCATTCTCACCATATGCCTTGCTACCCACTTGATTCCTCATATTTGACAGAGAGAAAATGACAGTCTCAAAAGTGGCTGTTTTGAAACAGTTTGAGACCTACCACATCAATTTATTTTCTATCTGAAAATTATCATTATTATCTCATTGCATATTATTTAATTTGCTTTTAAAGAATAGAGAACCTACCTAGAAATGCCAGTGACAGATGACTGCCCTCTGATAAATATTAATTTTAATGTCCAGCAGTCTTCTTCCTGTATGTAAAATATGTACTTGAACTTGGCATTGTGTTTTTTGCTCCTGGGGAGAATCTTATTGATTGTGAGGAAATTAAATCAAACATGCCTTGGAGAATTGGGTGGAATGCTTCACAAGGTGTGATTATGAGGGCAGTTTTAGCAGTGCTTATGCCAGTCACTGAAACAGACAATACACTGGCTTGACTTATGGCATGTTAGTCACTCTAAATAAGTTTAACAGCTGGAAGTTTTGAGATTGGTGTGGTGCTTTTTTAAATTTTTTTTTTTATTTCATGTGAAATGAAATAAAAAGTTTCTGTTTTGTTGTAGCTTTTCTGTTCACTGTGGCTAATTGATGGAGTAAATGGGTTTCATCTTGTGAATTCAAAGCTGTGGAATCTAAAACTGTTCATATGACAGCTTGCTTACTATTTGTGATACAGAGACAAGAATATTTGCCTTAATCACTAATAAGACCAGAAGTTTTACTTTTTTTTTCTGCCTTATTTTGAACTTTTTAACATTTTAATGGAACATAACTTGAGACCTAGATGGAAAATATTATAAGAATATATATACTGCTTTCCATCCAGATTCATATTTCTTTCAATCCAGATTCAGCTGTGCTATTATTTCATGTGTAAAATAATCTTCATTTTTTGTCCTAAAATTCTATTTTCCTGTACATCAAAAGATTTATAGTCTTAAAACAAATGATCCCTTTGATGTGATTCACTGATACATGCAGTTTAGAATAGCATATGATTGACCAAGCTTAACTGTTTTCTGTACAGCTTCACTGAAATATATTACAATTGTATCAATTTATCCCAAAAGAACTTCTTGCAGAAAATACTAATTCACTGTAATTCTCAGGAGACAGTGTATAATAAAGCCTCTATTCTGGCCTTAGTATCAAGCAGTGCAGGATAGCCTGGGAGCCCAGTCCTCAGGGAGACGAGGTGCCCAGAATCTAGGCTAGCTTGAGGCCAACGCCGCGGGCTAACCCCCTTAGCAAGCTGGGTGATTATCAGCCCTTTAGTGATTGCAAGCTCTCTTAGGATCTCAGCTCTTGCTTGCTAGGTAGGGTGCCCTTGGCTGAGGCTGCAGCAGATGGCGAGAGAGGAGAAGGAGAGGTCCTGGCAGTTCCACAGCGATGTTTATTGGGGGAGTCTGTGAAGGGTCCCATGGACAGCTCTTCTTCTGTTGAATGGGCTAAAGTAGGCCCCTTTTATGGAGTTAAGGGGAATCCAAACTGGACCAATAGTAAGGGTTAAGTAACATAGCCTATAGGGTTACAGAGATAAGCTTTGGGGCGGGGGTCAGGGAGACAGGAACTTATGTTGCTGTCTCAGCAGTTCTTATTGTTCAATTCTCCATGGGGCCTTAGCCAGGTCCATGGGATTTACTACAACAGTGCATGAGTGTTTTATGGGGATTGAGAGCTGGATTTGAAAGATTATCATCAGAGTATAATTGTAGGGATTCTGTGCACCAGATAATGCAGTCAATTGCTTACTTCTGGTTTCAATTAACAATCTTCTAGGGACAGTCAGATAGAGCCTCCACTGGTGTGGATCAGCATAGCTGAGCTGAAATAAGGAGAGAAATACCATTCATTTACACAAGCTTATTTTCTCACTTGGGGCAAACTACATGATAATGAAACCCACAGGACATAATAAATGGGGAAAATGTATGAATGTCAATAACGATAGAGAAGTAATAAGAAGACAACCTAATAACATAAGATATCTGAATGGAAGATTAAATGAGATTCTAGGCTGGAAAATACAAACAAGTCTATCTTGGGACAAAAAAAAAATTATGCGGATACTTTACTCCAGCACAGTAAGAAAAATCTAGGAAGTGGTAATTGTGTGAGATTTGGAGAAAGTACTCAGACTGGAATTTGACTCTCAGTGCTCATTGACTTTCAATAGGATTGGGATACCGGCTCCACTCTCTATTCAAAAAGCAATTCATCATCTGACAGTAATTTATGGTGGTATATTCATGTTTATTTTGTATCTTTAAAACCCCTAAAAGAATATGGGCATGCAAAACAAAGGATATTCTTTTAGGAACAGAAAAAATGAGTTCAGGTCTCTCCAAAGAATCTTTATGTGCATCCAGAATAATGTTTTGTGTTTCTGGAGAAATCCTCATTTTAAACAAACTAACTTACAAAGGAATTAAGGATACCAATACCAGAAGAAGGAAAACAGTTGCTTTCCAAATGCATGCTTCATGTTTTCTGTCCTGGCACAACAATGAGATAATTTGGGTGAGGTGTGCTATGCATTTTTAATGTTATGTCTCATTGTGTACAGAATAATGGTCCAGTGTAAACTGGAGGAAGCCATGGTTAAGGACATTGTAACCTCAAATGTACATGCTACTAGATGTATGTCGAATTTTGTAAAGGGCTTTGTAAAAGGGAGGACTGGGCAGGCTTACATTATCTTTTCAATGTCAGCTTTTAAAGTAAGTACCCAGATGCAAAGCCTTAGTTTCTTAAATTGAAAAAGGCTTTTACATAGCAGAGAGACACTTCTGGTTGCTAAGGTTCCTTTTTTCCAGAAAGTGACTCCAAATGGATGTGAAAATGAATTAATGGAGAAATTATTTAACACTGTATGTCTTAAGCAATAGTAAATCTGAAAAAATATCTGCTGCTGGTAGTCATCTTATTCAGCCACCCCAAGTGCCTTCAAAAATTTAAGACATAGTATTTTTTCTAGTTTATACCATGGACTCAATATGGGACTGCAGATACTAATTTTTATTTCTCTATGCCTTTGTGTTTTCATCTCTAAAGGAAAGATGATATTACATACCAAATGATGAATATCTTCCTCCTCAATTTTTAGAATTTACTGTCACATTCAAATACTTCTTTTAGTTATTTCAAAACAAGCTACCCATGAAACTATTTTATTACAGAAACCCATCACCTGTGAAGAGTATAGAGAATTATAAGAAATGCATGGAGGGGGATTAAACAGAGGTTCTCTGTAGCTTGCTGTGATATTAACCCATATTTTTTTCTGTATAATGCAGACCATTTTTCTATAATGCTAGGAGAAGTCTTTTTATTCACTAATATTTTTCCTTTTCTGACTTTTTTCATATACACGTATTTCTCATGTTAGTTTCTGCATGCTTCTATTCAAGATTTCCTTACATGGCTCATAAAAGCAACCATGAATCCCTTACCCACTTTTAAACTTTTCTATCAATGGTTTCCTAATTTCTTACACCTAAACTCTAACTGCCTCCCCTCCAAACCACCCTCATTGCCATCTGTCTATGTGCGTATGCTTGCCTTTTATGGTTATAACTGCCCAGTGTTCTGCAAATAGCTTGCAAATGTTTGCCCTGAGTAATTTACTCCACTTTCCACCAGATAGCAATTTTTAGTTCCTCCTCAGTGAAGCTGGAATACATAACTTGTTGAGAGAGACCTTTCAATACTAGGTCAGTTCTTCAGCAGTGAGAAGGGGAGCAAAGCATGTTTCCAATGTTTCATAAAATGTAACTGGCCTCTGGTCAAAATCAATGATTGGATGACTTTCAGTGGTAATAAACATATGGATAGAGGTAAAAGGAAGTGGTTTTCCTTGTAAGTGCTTAGGTTCTCAGTGTGAATAAGCTGACTGAAACTCAAGGTCTTGCCTACCTCAGTCAAGTAAGTCAGAAATATTTCATCCTTTTTGGGGACCTTGCTATTTTTCTGAACACCAGGCTCTCAGTCAGAAACTCCACATCCTTCACTCTTCTTTTCTCTGTAACAAACACATGGTAGAAATATACAGGAGGAGCTTTCAGGATCCTGCCTGCTGAAGATAGGAGAGGTCAGATTTTAGACAAAGTGGAATTGAATGATTTGCTTTTCTGACTTTGCATATGCTGAGGTCACATAAAGTAATTTAGGAAGGCAGATGTAGGTTTGTTCTTTGTTCAGGTGCCAACTTCTGAAGTTTGTTTCACTAGCTGCAAAGTAGGATGAAAGATCTGCAAAGAAAAGAGCTTACCTTGAAGATGAGTCAGGTCAAGCTGCAAGATGAAAGGTTCTTAGTCTAAGAGGTCATCTTGGACCTGACCTCTAAGACTAATGAACCCTGTATACTGCCCCAAGCACCCAGAAATACATGGGAGGAGTGGGAGGATGATTCCATTGTGGAACACTACAGGTTGTCATGGAGCTGTGAGTCTTGCTATGCAGCCAGAAGCAAAAATGGCTTAAAAAGACATAGAAAAAAAAGTTGTCATAGGGCTCCTTATTTGTACTATTTTCCCCTAAAGTGAATATGCTTTCACAGAAGGTTGAAGAGTATTTCACCTCTCAACTGTTCAGAACCTCGATAGACTTCATCTGAATACCAAGAAATCTTGATTCATACCTTAGTTCACATTTTTCTTGGCAGAAATGTCATTCAGCTTCTTCATTGCTCAGCCCTTACCTGGGAAATTCTTGGGTTTGGATCGGACCCGCTTGTTCAATCAGAGCTGATGTGACAAAGCCCAGAGCTTTGGTGTTATCCCAGGCTAGACCATGGAAAAATCAGTACAATGAGGACAATAATCTCAGCAATCATTATTGTCCATTTTGTAACAGCTGTGAGAGGATATGAGGCAACATGAACTTGCACTGATTTTGATGCCATCCCCAGAGGTTTAACATTCAGGTACAGCCTGAACTTATTAACACTTTACAGACAAATCTGTCGCTTTCCAAGCAATTTTCTCCTTCCTGGACCTTGCATTGAAGTTTTGCTTCTGTCTTCAGTTCATGACAGACTCTCTTAATAAAAAGCTTTTTATATAACTACCTATGAAGGATGGAGTTTGAGCAAAACCTTGTAATGTACTTCCTCACATACTGCCATGCATTTTAAGCAATATTTAAAAAGGACAATATTCAAATCAAACTTAGAATAGATGGAGTGTAATGCTGGGTGGTGCATTGGGACATACTTGGGGAGTGTGAAGATCTTTTTTCTTTAGATTAAATGATTTTGCTGTAGGAACAGTGAAGCCAAACCCCATAAACTGAGTCTTTATATTATGTTGTCAATAATATTCTGCCTCTGTATGCTTTTTGCCTTGTCTAGACTGTAAAAGGTGTCTTAAATGAATGAATTCAACTACTGTTCATTCAATGTTACCATTGCTCCTTGTTAAAATTTCTGGACAATGTTTGGAGTCACAGAGGCACAGATAGTATTTACACTGCAATACAGGTACTTTTTTTCCTTCAATAGTCTGGAGGATGTCCTTTGCTTTTTGTTTGAGTATAGCAACTGTCTTTTGCTGGAAATGGCAAAATATCAGAGATCATGAAGCTCTGGGCATTTGAGTGGTTTTTTGACTTACAATGGAGAAAATTTGTGCAGACTGATGTGAGAGAGTAAACAGGAATTCTTCAGTCCCTGTGTCAGTGTAGAGCCATATTTCAACTACCTCACATATATTTTGCCAATTATGCATCCGTTTTAAATCTGCTTATCTGCACAGTGTTTCAACAAAAAATAAGACCTGTTCTTCTCCTTATAAGCTTGGCAAGGGTGTCTCTGGAGGTACCAGCGTAGATATGAAGCCATTGCTGATGACTGCTTGTTTTCGAAAGTCTCATGAAATTTTGCCACATTGTGGTGTGTGGGTAGGTAATATCAGATTAAAATGGTCTTTATCTCTTTGTTGCAGCTGTTCTCTTCAATTTCATGAAACCTGTTCATGATCCTAGTTGCGTACATCCAGAAAACCATAATAGTTGTGTCTGCTACCTTAACAGCCCTAGATGTAATGAGTAATCTAGTCACCTCCATATCTGGTATGAGTTGACTTGAAAGGAGATCATTGTTTCTTTTAGATACTATCTTTTCTGTCTTTCTACAGGACAGAAAACTGTTTTCTGTTACTACAAACATCAGGACACACCCTTCTAATGTACCACCTACTTCTAGCAGTAGAGGAAGAAAATGGATGCTGTTAAAGGTGTCTGTGTAACCAGCATGCATGTAATTCAGTTATAGTTATATGCTAAATTAATACATCTCCTCCAGCTAGAGGAACTTTGGCATTCACAATTAATTCAAAATTTTACATTCATGAGGCAAATAAGCTGGTTAGGTGCCTGTGTGGATTTAGCTTTTAAGGAGAAATGTAATTCACCCACAAATTTCTTTATCCTTCCCCTCAAAATGTTTGAAAGTTTTTAATGCAGATGTGTCCCTGCAGTGAGTAGGAACACTCTTGAGGAAAATCCTCTAAAAAGGGTAAATTTTCAAACATTAAGAAATGAATTGAATTCTCTCTGCTCTTTTGCTCCCTCCTGCTTTATAGAAGGCGGTCCAAGTATCCCACCGCAAAAGAATAGTTTCTCTGGCCCTTTTTAGGTTTAGTCCCATATTTATTCACTTGCTTCATACTCAACCTTTCTACAGCATATAATTCTGCTGATATAAACAGAATTAGACACATTAAATATGTGCTGGAACATTTCTAGGCAACAGCTCTGAGACAATACACAAGAATTTGTCTTATCTAACTCTTCCTGTTCCTATGAAATTATTTTCTATTTATCAAAGGAATCAACAGCTGTAAACATCTGAAGGGATTTGCAAATCTGAATATATTTGGCTAAAAAAGAAAAATTACTAACTGTCTTGGAAATAATAAAAATATAACAGCATGTTCTTATTTTTAAGGTTGTAAAAAATGAATCATGAAAGTTGTCAGTATTCCCCAAGGACAAGAAAGAAGCAGTTTCATTTCCTCAGTCTGAGATCCCTGGAGCCCACAGACATCTCCTCACCTCCTGGTTGCACACCCTAAAAGTTGTCTTCTCCACATTCAGACCTTCACACCTCTCATCTCTTGTTTCAGTGTTCTGTTGCTTTGTGCTGAATATAATGATAACTTCATAGCCAGAGAACTTTCTGAGAGGTGAAGTGCCTACCAGCACCCACCTCTGTTCAGGTTTCAATAAATATTCCTTTCAAAAACTACTGTAGCTTCTCTGTGACAAGTGAATCAAACTCTCCTCTCCTTCAATTTTACTAGAAGTACATAAAAAGGAACACATTGAAAAATTTTTGAAAGGCTGAGTATGTTTCAGAGTGTGTTTTCATATTTCCAGCTCTGGCAACTGAAAATGAATCTTTGAATAGAGGTTCATCTGCTAATTTGCCATCTCTCCAAAAATGTGGCATTAGAATTTGTGAAGTATTTGCATTTCTTGTGCTTAAAATCTTTGTTGTTGGGTTTGGTTTGTTTTTCTTTTTCTCATGAAAAAACTCTTGGATTTTTCTTTCTTCATGGCTTGTGAAATCTATCTTTCATACCAGTAAATGTTAACTTTTTTTGGTATGGAGAATCCTTTTCACCACAGGGATGTTTCTGAGACAATAGAAATAAGACATAATTTCCAGAACTTCTGAACAATGATTCAAACATTTTTCTTATTCATAAACAACTGCAGGATTCCTGGAACTTTCTTAACAAAAGCCATAGTGGGTGTGAAAGAATAAATGAGAATTTCAGTAATATATTCCAGTTTGCTAAGCAAGATGAAAAGTCTCTATTTAGGCCAAATGAAAAAAAAAAAGCAATGGTCTTAATTTCTAAAATAAATTTTTTAAGATTTCTCCCAAAGCATAAGGAGGCAATGTTGATGCAGAAGTAGACCTCTTGGGATGTCTTTTGCTTCTGATTGTGACAGATATCTGGTTTATCAGGCACCTATGTATCTAAGACTGCTGTAGGAGTCTCTTGGCCCCTTTTCTTAGCATGGAAGTCCTATTGTTGCTCATGGACTGTCCCCAGCTTGCCTTTTCAGTGTTGTGGGTTAGTGTTAACGACATGTGTAGCAAGCGTGTGGATATTTTTGAGGCACTTCCTTTACTTAGCCATAACCTACTTGATATCAGGTTCTGGTTTATGTTAAAATACAAAGCAAGTTCTTAATTATTTTAATTGTTTTCATAATACTCTGGGGGTCACATGCTTATTTATCTTGCTTTTCAGTGAAATTAATATAGAAAAAATAATCTGCACACAAACAGGCAGATAATATATGATCTTTAAAGTCAGTTCTACCACGTGCATACTTGCTTGTTTTCTTGTCGATTTTAATAGGGATCTGTGGCTGGAGAATCATCAGAGCTGTATTGAAGAATATATTTTTTTTTCATATTCTTGGCTAACTCTACAGAGAAACACATCTGCTGTGCTCATTATACACTGACTTAGAGGTCTTGTGAAAAGTTTTAAAAAATTCTCAGGATGTGCTTCAAATCTAAACAAATTCACTGAACAGATTCCAGTTTGCCTCAGTGGAAGCTGGTCAGGGCATTCACTGAAAGGCATATTTCTCTGATTACTTGAATAAAAATAAAGGTCAAGAAGCTCAAATTATCAAAACCTAGAGCTGCAGTTCCTAAAACAGGATGGTAAGATCAGTGATCACTACATTGCCATGTAAGAGACATTTTAATAGATGATGGATTTGTCTTACAACACTGCATAGCTTAAGCATCATTTATGTTAAAATCATGATTGATTTTGGTAGAAAGACTCACACCTACCTCAAAACTCTAAGAGTAGCCATCCAGAAATAGGTTATCAAATGTCTGTGGACAGGTAATGTCCTAATTTTATGTCAGCACTGTAAAAAGAAACAAAACCCCAAAGTAGATCCCTTTGATTCTTAAAAAATTTCAAATTAGAATAAAACAGTATCTCAGGACTTTCACTTACCATAGATTATATGTGGATACATAGGTATTTTGGTTTTTAAAAATTTATTATAAATTATTTTTTGGGTTTTTTACTTTTGAAAATTATTTTGGTAGTTTTGATCTTTGTTTCTATTTTATCCTGATGTTCAGAGAATCTATTTTGTGTGATTTATAGATTATTGAAGCTAATGCCTAGATCCCCATCCACTCATCTATATTTGGGCCAGGTTTCTGGTTTTGTAGGAAAGCATTATAAGAGAAGAATCAAGGATTCTTAGCTGCTTTCAGACCTGACATAAGTAATCTAATAAATATACAAAGTTCTGGCATATTTTTCCTTCAGTAAAAGGGTTGATGAGGAGTAAGTGATTGAATATAGCTTAATGTCAGTCTCAGCTGAAATAATTAGTGTTCTTCAGCATTGGCAGCTCTGTATTTGCTCAGGATATCTTTGGTTAAATGTGGATGGACTTTTCATACCTCTCAGATCAATCAGAATTCCAAATGAAAAAGCAACATTATGTGAATTTGTAATGCACCGTGAAGGATTTATGTCTACTACATTAGCATGAATAAGTGTCTTCATAATCTGTTTTACCCTTTGGCAATTGACAAACACTGTGTTGATACAGATGGCAGGACTGTACTGCTTGTTTGATCTAAATGTGTTTGTTTGTACAGACCCTGGGACTGTTGGATTTCTGTTCCTTGTTGCATCAATCTTCTCTTTATAGGAACCTAAGAAAACGAAAATGCAAACTCGAATAAAGCTGTATCTTTTGAGATAATTGAGACAATTTACATATGAGCTGACAAATAGCAGAAGCCTTCATATCTGTCAACTTGTCAAATGAAAACAGTCGGGCTTGCCTACCAAACTTACTGAAAATGTACAGTAGACTTGGAATGTTACAGATCAGTCCTAATGATGCACAACCAAAGTGATCTGCACCTAAACTTCACATAAAACCTGAATTCAAGGTAGCTTGATCAGTAGTGAGACTTTGTGGGCAATGGTTATAAACAGGTTGATCACAAAAGAGAGAGATTTGGGGAAAAAAAGAGGTTTCTTTCTATGTAATTTCTAGTGCTGGGAAATGCATTTTCTTCCATCAAATGTAATGAAACAAATTTGGTCCTGTGAAGAGAGGGCCAAAAAGCAAGAGATGATTTGCTACTCTATAACTGTAACTAGCCCTTGTGCTACTGGAGAAGAATTTTGAGAAAAACATAGGTTGGTGCCTTGCTTATAAATACAGAAGCAGATAACAGGATGTTAAAGTGAATCCAACCAGTGAGAATCTGAACTGGAAATTCAATGGCATCAATGCTTTTGGAATTGCTTTGTTGAATATAACCTGAGCTCAATCACTTGAAAGAGATATCTGTAGGGAAACATTGCATTTTTGTGATTTTTTTGGCCTTGGTAGCTTGCTGTGACAGTAAATTTGATATTCTAATAATACTGTTTTGAAATAATTTCTTATTGGCTCTGTGTTTTAACTGAAATTAATGTAGTTTCTTGTCCTGAGACTGAAACAGCACTGAAATGTTGTCTTGATATGATCTGAAAGTTCTCCTTATGTGTAAGTACTTATAGTCTTTATTTTGGTCACCTGTGGGACTAAGGCAAAACCTACACTTATTCTTAAAATATGGATACGAGTTCTTATTTTTGCCAAGTCATACTTTGATGAGATGTGTGCAATTCACTTATAACCTACAAAATAGGCTATAAATCATGAGACAACAAAAGAAGTTCCACAGAATCACAGAATCAACTAGGTTGGAAAATGCCTTTGAGATCATTGAGTCCACTCTGTGACCAAACACCACCTTGTCAACAAAACCACAGCACATAGAGCCATGTACAGTCTTTCCTTATTCACTTCCAGGGACAGTGACTCCACCATCTCCCTGGGAAGCCCATTCCAATGCCCAAAATCACCTTTTCTGTGAAGAATTTTTCCTCATGTCCAGCCTCAGTCTCCCCTGGCACAGTTTAAGAGTTTGTCCTCTTGCTGGTGGCCTGGGAGATTAGACCGACCCTCACGTGGCTGTACCCTCCTTTTAGGGAATTTCAGAGGTTGATAAGGTCACCCCTGAACCTTCTCCAGGCTAAACAACACCAGCTCCCTCAGCTGCTCCTCATAGAACCTATGTCCCAGACCATTCACCAGCCTTGTTGCCCTCCTCTAGACACATTTGAGCATCTCAGTGTCCTTCCTGTACTGGGAGGGGCCCAGAACTGGACAAATTGTGGCCACACCAGTGCCAAATACAAGCAGAAGAAGACACCTCCCTGGTCCTGGTTACATTCCTGATACAGGCCAGGATGGCATTGGCCTTCTTGGCCACATGGCTACACTGCTGGTTCATGTTTAGCTGCCATCAATGAGTAGCCCCAGGTCTCTTTCTGCCTGGGCACTGTCCAGCCACTCTGCCCCAGCCTGCAGTGCTGCAGAGGGTGGTTGTGGTCAAAGTGCAGGCTCCGGAACTTGGTTTTGTTCAAATTCATATCATTAGCTTTGACCCAGCTTTGGGACTATTTGTCTTGTTTCATCTAAATAAGTATTCTGCTGGGGTCCTTCAGATGCAATCTGCTTTGATAGACCACCCCTTTTGCATATTTCTGTAAAAATGCCAAAATGCTTTATATAATATAATAATAATATAGCACATCCCTTTTGAAGCGGATATAAAGACAGGATATAAATGCTATTGGCAGTTTCAGAAAAGTATGTTTTAACAGTGGCATGTGAACAAAGACATATAATTTCTTAAAATAAATTTCAAACACTGGAATTTTTCTGAGTTCTGAGATCAATCCATATTTGTAATACTTCATATTGTTTGTTGTCAAAACAATGAACTATCAGGACTGTCTTGTAAAATCCATATGTGCCATGTATCTGGGCTTTGCTTTATAAATCTTTCAGTATCCTTAAGAGGAAATAGTCTCACTAATGTATATTAAGGAGATTTTCCAAAGCTTTCTAGTTGGAATAGCTCTTTCTCTGTAGGTAGCATTTGGAATTTTGTTACTTTTGAAGGACAAAAGCACTGTGCAGTACACAAAACTCCAGAATTTTGTAGCAATTGAGTTCTTTGAGTTCATTGGTTTCTCGACAACAGTAGGAGTTAGGAATATTTCATGCTGAGTCTGAATCTGGATTCTCATAAAAAACAGTGGTACTGTCTAGCAATTGTGACTTGCAGTGGTTACTTTCTCAGAATTATAAGCACTGCATTGTGCTTTCTTTACATAGCTATTTGATAGTTAATGTCATGAATAACAAAAAGCACATGAAAATTATGCTTCTGTTAATCTCTAGAAAGTAAACAAATTTCAACCCCCAACATTTTATTTAATATAAAATGAGATTTTTGAAGAGATGCAATTACATCTCCTAAGTTATTTTTCTGAAATAAAATGAAAACATTACTCAAGCATGCTGCAAATTGACCTTTATTTCAGACTCATTAAAAGGTTTGCTACATGTCCGTCTATTTAGATGGTTAATTGCCTTAGCCTTGCAGCCAAGTGTCTGACAGTCACAGGCTTTGGATGGCATGGAGAGCTGTGTACAAATCAGGTGGAACATCCTATCTTCAACTGAGATTTGTGTTGGCCGGAATAACTAAATTAAACCATAGCTCAGGTTGTGGAAATATGGGCGTGTGGTGATCAGATTGTGTGGGAAGGAGAGCAGTGGCTCCCCGGCCCACGAGGAGACCAGATAATTGCACTAAATGTGACTAACTAGACTAACTCTAGAGTAGGACTCCCTGAGAGCCTTTCTTGGAAAAGTACTTAAAAATGCAGATAACCCAAAATATCTACATAAAATAAACTTTTTGAAAAATCTCTGGAAATAAATAATGATGGGCCCGATTTTGCTTTTTAGATAACACTGCTCAATTTGGCACTAAGTTGTAGTGTAAAATGGAAAGGAAGATGAGTACTGAATAGAGATCAGTTGAGTGAGCTTTTCAAGATGAAGCTCCACTGAAAACTGAAATGCAAAAATAATCTAGAAGAATGTAAATAAACAAGAATTGTTTTTCTTACATCTAATGGAAATAAAGACATTTTTATACAGGTAAATGTTCCTAGAATTAGATATTTACTCTCAGGTGGCATTAGGATTGGAAGGAAATAATTAAAACATGTAGATATAACCTGCATATTTCCTCAGAGCAGTGAATCCAGACACTATTGGGCTAAATCTCTTATAAACAAAGAAGAATTTTTCATAGTATAATTAGCTGATTAATCAATAATTGAGTAATTGCTTAGTTACATAAGACAATACACCATCTAAATTTCCTTGTCATGGATCACTATAAATTACTTGCAATAGCAGTGAAAGCAGTATAAGGAACTCATAAAAAGGAGATAGGCTTGGAGGTTTATGAGACAATAAAGTTTAATTGGCTGTATTCCATTAAGAAATATCCATGTAAAGCACAAAACAGTAAGCTTTTGAGATCTTAGCTATAATTCTATTTACCTTGTAGACTACCTCTGCAGGCATATTCTAGGCTGGCTATCAGAAGAATATCACCTTGCAAAAGCTCAACTCTTTCTAAAAACAGCAAGAGTGCTGTAAGGCTTCTGTACCTAAGTTCTTTCTTTCAGTTCATTATCCTGTTATTGTTTCGCTCTTTTGCTAACTTTTGTCACTTTTCCCTCTAATTCAGATGCCTAATGCATTCTAATTCTGGTATTCTGGTGAAATGTAAAAGTGTCTTGATGTCATTGGGCTTTTAGTGACATTGGTGGGGTTATAGCTGATAAGAAAGTCAGCTTAGTTTTGTAACAGTTATAATTCAGATTTTTTAAAATCTTAAATTAGAGGGAAAAATATTATTTAAATAATATTCAGTCCAAAGTTAATAAAATGATCACCATGATTTTAAAATACATTTGATTTTACTAATAAAGCTAAGAAGCTGTTTTAGAACAGGGAGAGAGCATGGCAGAATTTGAACAAACTGATTTACACTGTGTCACAGTAGCAGAGTTTGTTTAATGAATTCACTGTTTTGCTGAACTTTCACTGAACTATTTCCTGAAGAATACATGAACAGCGGGGTTGAATAATTTCTCACAGATGCATTTGACATCTAAAGGTAATGCCTTTCTGTACTGTTGCCTAGCAGAGCAGCTTCTGTGATTAGCAGAAAAGAGTGGGAGTGGAGAAGAGAAAACCGTAAGTTATATAAAGTTAGTCTGTGTGCATGTTCCAAACATGCTGAATATTTTAACTCTCGAAGGTCATATTGACCAAAATTACTATACCTGGCAATGAAATTATTTCTTTGAATTTTGTCCGAGACATTGCATATTTCTTTTCTTTTTTTTTTTTTTTTTTTTTTTTTTTGGTAACTAAATGCCTGGAACTAATGTTGAAGAAGAGTTCAGGAGACAATTGTGTACTGAAAATCCTTTGCAATCATGCCAAGGACTGTCACTTCTTTCTTTTGCTTAGGCAAATTAATTGAGCACTGCACAGGTGAACTTAAACATAAATAAGTTCAATGTCTCCTTCATTTTCTACTTGGATGGCTAAATGTAGCCATCAGCTAGTGTTATTTCTGTCTTTCTCTCTTTCCCTTGCAAGCAGATCAGAGAGTAAATTTAATTCAGTTAACATATATGGTGCTTTCCATTCAGAAAGCATAAAGCTATCCCCATTTTCATGTCCAGATATGCAGCTGATGGCTGCAAAAGCTAAACAGTCTTAAATACATTATTGACATCCTGTACTGGCAAGTGCTTAAAATGGCATAGGGAGCTTAACTGTTACAAATCCTACCAAAGTGGAAGAAACTTATACATTTTTGGGTTGGTTTTCACATCTAAATTTCAACAAGCATCTGATTCATGCATGTGAATTTCACATTTTAGCATTAGCTAATGTGTATCTGTGACAAATCATGTCCTTGATAGGCATTTTCCTACCATCACATGCAAGGATGTATTCTGCTGTTCACAGCGGACAGCAGATTATGATCATTTCCTGACTGCTGCTGAAAGGGTTTTGTTTCCTCCCCAAGCCTTACAAATCCCACTGCAGAAGCACAAATACAGTGATAGCAGATACTAAACATGCTGTGAACAACTATTAGGCAGTCTTAAGGGTCAAGTTATTGAGCGATGATGAGGATTAGAGACTATTTTGAGGATGTTCTTTTAATAGTGACAAAACAGAATTGTACTGTGCACTCATCCCTATATGTTTCTGTTACTAGGAAGGCATCTACCACAGACCTCTCTGCATCAAAATCACTTGCTACAAGACAGCTGACTCAAAAATCTCTATGTGAAGTATTACCATATTTTATTGAAATATGTGTTTGTGTGTGTTTTTCTATTCAGACAAGTGAAAAAATAATCAGTTGATGTTTCTTGTCAAATGAAGTGCAGAACTGAGTTTCTGAAGCATTCTTAAGTCTGATATCAGTTGCTTTGTATGCTAATGTTGCACAAAATAAATACTGAGAAATCCCTGAAGTAAGATCTTGAATGTCTTCAGGGTCTAATAAATAATACAAAATAAATAGGTAAGTATAGAAGCTACTTTCTGCCAGGATTCATAATTTTCTAATTTATTCCCAATTCAGATTGAAGTAAAAAATCCCCAAAAAACCTGTTGAGCATGATCTCTATTAATGCCAACTCTGAGAATCTTCCAGTCCAATTACTTCTGTATGAACCTTGCAACACTGAAAGAATTTAAATAAATACTTTTATTTCCTTTAGCCTTCACTCTTGATTTCTATAGGTGAGTCTCCCAGTTTTTTAAACAGCTAAAAAAGTCAGTTTATTTCACCTGAGCTCTGTATTAATGACAAGAAAACAATATCTAGGATCTCTCACTGACTTATTTTCTTATTATTCAAATTTCAGTTAAGCTTCCTGATACTGGGGGATTTGAGTAGAAATTTTAATTTTATCTTGTTTGTCTTGTTTTACTTTACCATTTTCTAATTTTCCTTTAAACAGTTAAAGAACAAGGTAAAATGTCAATGAATACCTATTCCATAGCCTGAATTATTTAAAACATATTTTAGTATAATGCATTTTAGATGTCAAAATAATATAGTCCTGATTGCGATACCCATATTAAAAATGAACACTTTTCCTGTAGGCAAAGATAATGAAAGAAATTATGTTCATATTAGTTACTGCTTGATGTTGAGAAGGTTACCAGATTATTGGAAATATTTGGCATTTTCACTGGAACTGTTATTTTCAGTGTAATAATGGAATCCTCTACATATTCCCACTCCTTCCAGCCCAGCCATGAATACTCTAAGCAATACTGCAGGCAGAAAACTATAAGGCATTGAAATCATGTGAAAATTTCTCTATTTTTCCATTAAAGTAGTGTGCAGTATTGTTGTGTAACATCATTTTTATGAATACAATCACTTTCATTCACAGTGAGATTTTTTTGGCTGCCACTAAATTTTTTCCTTTCCTGGAGTCTTCATTCCTTAGGGTCAAATACTGCAGAAGCAGCTGAATAAGTAAACTGCTGTATGATAAAAAGCACTCAATTTTAGGTTTGGCTTTCCAAGAAAGTAAAAAAATCAAATGAGAGATATAATTTTCAGAAGTACAGTAAATATGACCTAGAAGGAGAATCTCAACATTTTGCTTTGCATCTAAAGAACTGTGGAAACACAGATATTTGACTGACAGAAAAGTCACTACAAGTAGAAAAAAAAGATCTGTCTTCTATACACATTGGGGACAAAGTAAAATTTATCAGCCATAGAAAAAAGAGACAGCTTTAAATTATGCATTAGGACAGCTTTCCTAGTGGCTGATAACAAAGAACTCAAACGCATTGTCTGAGGATGATGTGGAGTTTCTCTGACTGTAACTTGGACAAACAAACATCAGTCAGGAAACAAATCAATATTGCTGAGTTTGCTTTATGCAGAGAGATAGGCTAGATTATCTTTAAATTATGCCTTTAATCTTGTCATTCTGCAGCATTAAATATCATAAAGGAGGATCAGGTTTTAATAGGGAAGAGTATATTCCCTGTGCAGTGGCAGTTTATGTGATTCTGAAAAAAAATCTATTTTCCCAACACAATTAATTCATTTTTGGAAAGAGTGGTGTAGGGTGGAGTGTTGCAATTTAGAAACACATGGTTATTTGGTAAGAGATTAAAGTTTAAGGCCTGCTTTTTGATCTATATGGTGGTAATTTGTAGTCATAAACCAGAAAATGATAAAACCATCTAAAATATGTTATCGTTTCAACTTATACAGTCTTAATATATTGCAGTGTTACTTACCTGCTACAAATACTAGAAAGATTTGAAGAACTGGTGATATGATGCTCTGAAATTCTTTCTTCTGGGATTCCTTTTCTGACACTTACTATGAAAGAAGAAAACCCATCGATGCTCACTAGTTTGTATTTTAGAAGTAAAGTACTGAAGACACACTGTTAGCAGAAATTGTAGACTCTTTAATTTCTTAAAAAAACTCAAAAAACCTCCAAAAAAAAAAATAAAAAGAGAAAAAGATAAGTTAGAATCTCCACAGTATTTAGAATATGAATAGTTTATAATTTACCCTAGACTAGAATAAAATAGATTAGATTAGAATTGTTTGCTCTGGTGTATACTTCAGGACAAATAGCTCTTCTTGTTAAATTATCTTCTATTCAAAAAAACCTGATTTTAGAGTGCTTCCACAGGACATTGTCTATAAACACTGATTCATTAGCACAAAGTGGTGAGTATATAATACTGTCAGAATATGCTCAAGAGGCAATGGTGTCTTGGGGTGACATTAGTGTTGGACTAGAAATTACATTTGCTATGATATAGGTGAATTCTCTTGTGCCGCACTTCAGTTTCACTGTGGATACTTAGACACCCAGACCACAATTCAAATAACTCTAATTTATGTGCCATGCTTACTTTTTATTTGCTTGATAGTCCTATTATTAGAGCTTTAATTTTCTCTAGGAATTTTTCTTTTTTAGTCTCGAGAGGTTAGATTGTTATAAATAATGTCCAATCATATATATAGCAAAAATGTCAAATAGAATGGGATTGAATCATGAGTCAAGTTATAAAATATGGTTAATGGTTCTGAAGGGTAAAGCAAGATCTGTGGGTTCTCTTCTAACAAAGCAGTAGGAATAGTACTAAAGAAGCAGTGGGAGACAGAAATCATTTTATCATTTGAAGGCCAGATATGATCTGACTGAGAGAAGTGCTTATGAATAAGTAAAACTGTGACTACTCAGGGCCACAGTGACCTAAGGGCTGCATAGTGACCTCTGGCACATGCACATTGCCTTGAACAAATGTTCTACTTGATACATGGGCTGCAACTTGATATCTGAGGCAAAAAGGTTATATCAAAATTTCATTGAAAGCAATAAAGCATTTGCTGTTATAAGTTTGAAACTGTCTTGCTAGACAGTTTCAAACAGCAAAGGCTGATGACATCTGCTCTGACTTTGTCAGTCTCCTTTCTAGAGAAAATCAGAGCCATTTTTCACTTTGTAAGGTTGCTCTTTATTTCTTGAAACTAAGCATTTACTCCTTTCATTAGTGAGATTTTTCTTAAAAGTTTTCCACCAAGCTTTCTCTATTCAACTTTTTGTACTGCATTTCTATTTACTGTTGGAGCACAAATAGTTATAATAACTTTTCTATAAGGCTTCTGATAATTTCTTCTGTAGTTCTGTTGATAGCAAAAATGTGAACAAACTTTGGAAAATGGGAGATAAGGATCTCCACAGGATGTTTTTCTTATCTCCCATTTTCATTCCCAGCATTTCCATGTGCTCTAAGCAGTTGTCTTCTAATGTCAAATATAACAATCATAGTTGTAATCTGCTAGGTTAAATAGAGTACACTAAAAATGAAATATTTGCTGTTTAATGTTCAAGACTATTTGTATTTCCTACATTTTTATTTCAACAAAAAGAAAAAAAAAGAAAGTTATTTTTCCTTAATATGATTGTTACTGTTCCATTTTTTTCACACACACATCACCTGTGGACATTTTACAAAAGCTGTCGTAACTTCATGCTGCATAGGCAAGTGAAAACGATGTATTTGTTAAGATTAATGTAGATCAGATGAGACCAGATGATGCTCAGAGAACGCAAAGTTATTGTAAGTGTTTGAAATTCTCATTGACTGGATTCGGAAATAAACAGCACTTGTTTTTACAACAGGAGCAGCTGGATGCTTGAAAATCTGGTCTTTCATTTGTAGGCTTTAGGCCTTTTCTAAACAGAGAATTTACTCTGGCTTTGTTAAAGTAACCTCAGGGCTTGTCTACATGGGTATGTTTGTGAGACATAAGCTAGGATATGAATTTTTAAGTATCACAGCTGGTTCCCATAGAGGGGATACCTTGGGATGTAAGTGCCTTGCTGTAGTTAAGGTTCATCTACCAGCAGAACTGTTTCTCTCTATACAGTCAATTACTCCTCAAAAGTTCCTATTCTTAGAAGTTACTAATTAATTAATTAATTAATTCCTCAGCTATTGAAATTGGTGTGTTATATCCTCTGACATACTTTATTTCATTATTGCCTAGAATATTTCAGGTGCAGCTACCATGCTATGACAGAGTTATAGCAAGTTGGTTTTGACTTCTGAGGCAGCTTTGTGTTTCTTATTTATGTATTTTGTTTAAAAAAATGAAGATTTAAGACTTATTTTGCCAGATGTGATAAAGAATTTTCTAACTTGAATCTGAAGCTCTTTTAAATTTGATTTTTCAAATATATCTACTTGCTTTGTAGTAGAAAGTACCTCTGAATTAAAGAAAGTACCACAGAGCACACTAATTATATACTTCCAATTCCATGAGAATTGTGACCTTTACAATTATCAATAAATTTCTATGCTGCTTTACCTGGAACACAGTCTTTTTTGGTTTTTTTTTTCTATGAAAGCAGATGTCAGCTTCCTGTATTTTCACTCTCAGTTTGCCAATTGGGAAGAGATGAAGGTGTAGTAGGTAATTTATGGAAATTACATCAGTGCGTTATCTATTTGTTTTTGTTATTCTCCTCATCTCTTTAATCTAAAAATAAGCAACCTACCTCAATATTTCTCTCCTGATTCAGTGGATAGGCTTGCAAAACATATGAAATACTGAACTTGGTCCATAATAAAAATATTTACTCTGTGTGACAGGGAGAATCCTTATTTTCCTTATTTTCACAACTTTATAAGATTGCTTGACTCCATGGGTGAACTTTTATGTATAGTTCTGTAGATGCATGGTTTTTGGGTAATGTAAGGGAGAAGACAGAATTTCACCTGGTGTTAGATCACAGGGACTGGGAGAAAATTATACTTGGGTGGCAGCATGATGACAATTTCATCCAAAAAAAAGCATCAGACTTCATTGATATAAAGGTCCTCCTTTTTCTTTATTGGTTTTACTTTATTTGCCATCATACCTTCAACTGATGGAAACAAACCAAAACAATACTCTGTGCTAATAAGAAAAAAAAAAACTGAAAGAAAGGATATGTGCTTTACTTGAGCAAAAAAAAAGTAGTTAAAACCAAAGACCCATCTTCACTTACAACTTGCAAAGTGGTCATTTATATAATTGCAAAGACTGCATTGGAAGACTGCCCCTTATCCCCAGTCTCCAAACAAAAGGTAGACTTTTTATGTCTATTCTGCACTTACATTGTAGCTTGTAGTAACTGATATCTTTCATAGTTACTTGGCTTAACAGAAGTTTGATCACATGGGTTTGGGTTTTTTGATTGGTAAAGGCTAGAGCTGACAGAGAAAAGGGGGACTATCAGTGCTAAGGATATACTTTGAAGAATTACAGAAGCAAAATAAATTAATTTTTCACATAGTAAAACAAATTCTTAAAAAAATAGATTACATAAGTACTTTTTCCTCTTTTAGGAGGAAGCTGGAGGTGTACCTGGGAGAAGAATTTCTGCTCCTTAAAGATTATCTGGACAAGCCCCTTTTAAATGCAACAAGGGATAATAAGATAGAGGAAGATGGAGACAAAATACATAGTGACACAGACAGGGGACATGTGCTCACTAGTAAAGCAACCTTGCAATTTGCTATGCATCTTTGCTATGATTTCAGCCTACAACCAGGAAAGTAGCAGCCCTTGTCCCTGGAGCACTGGGCTGGACTCCAACATCGGGTCAGGGGACCCCAAGGTTGGAGCAGCTGAAGCAGCTGGAGCAGGTAGTCAAGCTCCTAACACCCCAGAGGAGTATCTTGATAATTTCTCCCTCTTTTGAAATTGCATAACTACACAGAAATTGTTTGTCATTCCCTTGCTTATATGGAACAAAATATTTTTATCAATGTGGATTTAGTTGCACAAGGAGCTGTGGTAAGCAGTTCAAAGCTGCTATCTATATTGTAGTTTAATCTCAGCTGGCAATGAAGGACCACACAGTCACTTGCTTGTGCTCCCACCAGCAGGACTAGGGATAGACTTGAAAAGTAAAAGTGAAAAATCTCATGGGCTGAGATAAAGACAGCTTAATAGGCAAACACCTCACACACAAGCAAAGCAAAACAAAGAATTCATTCACTGCTGCCAGTGGGCAGGCAGGTGTTGAACCATCCCCAGAAGAGCAGGGATCCATCACACCTAATGGAGACTTGGGCAGACAAAAGCCATCACTCCAAAGGTCCAGCATTCCTTCTTATCCTCCCAGCTTTATATGCTGAACATGATGCTCAGCAGTGTGGGATAGCCCTTGGGTCAGTTCCAGCTTGGTTGCCTCCCAGCTCCTGATGTAGCTCCAGCCTAACCACTGGCAGGGCAGCACAACAAGCAGCAAAGGCCTTGATGTGGGTATGTAAGGCTCAGCAGGAACATATATATACATAAATATCTATAAATAATAAACATATATATACATAAATATCTCTACATTATCAACACCTTTCTCAGCGCAAATGCAAACATGGCTCTAATTAGCTACTAACTGTACCCCAGCCCAAGGTAAAAAAATGACAATACAAATATTTTTTCTAAAAACTCACCTGGACAAGTGGCTGATGAAGAAAACTCCAATTTATCTTTCTTTGTGCTGAATCCATTATAGTGGATAATTCAAAGAATGATTCCCCCAGTAGCTACCAGCTATTTGAATTAGTTACTGCTAAATGACATCTGTTTTACAATTACTCTAAAAAATGACAAACTGAAAAGATTTGCCAAAATGATCTTTCATATGATTATGCACAGGGCAGGTTTTTCTCAGCCTTTTTAGTAACTGAGTACAATTACAGGACTATTGGTTAAGAGACTTATGCAAAAGTTTGAATGTTCAAGACTAACACACTTTGTTTTGAGTTAGGGAATATCAGCCTGAAAAAGCGCAACAACCCCTGTCCATGTTGTGCCATGATGAAAGGTGGCTTTTGCAGTCTAATCTTGTAATTCGGGAAATATTTTCTGACAATTCAGATATTTGAACAATCAAAGAATTCATTATTTCCATTATTCAGTCCCTCAGTACAGTCACATTACTCCTCTTTCATTCCCAGAAATTCATTTTCATAGAATTTCATCCTTGCTCTTTTCTGCAAACACATGAACACTCAGCTCCTTTTTGCTGTTTCATCTACCAAGCCGTAAGTAGGCTTTCAGAGCTTAGCAAATGGTACACTTGTGCTGCTGCTTTTACTCTGCTGCATTTTCAGTTTTTATGACTGTGAATGTGCTGGGCACAGTAATGACAGCCTGGGGAGCTCCAGTCATTTACTGCAAGGCTGCTTCTTTTCAAGGCTTGTGAACACCCACAGAGACTCCTCCATCTGCAGAAACAAGAGGCTGATCACACGTCTGTGAACCACACAGGTGCCAGCAAGCTCTGCTAGTGCTGAGGTAGATTTCTGCCAAGAAACAGAGTGAGACTTCCATTTTTTGTCACAGAGAGCTTTGATTGACTTGCTATCAGCAGTTATCATTCTGAAATAGCTTTGGAGTAGTCCTCGATGCACAAAAGATTATAATCATTCTCTGGACAACTAAGCTTTTGCAATCCATACCACCTTATTAACTTTAAAAATGCATTCCCAATCACTAGATAGGACATGGCTAATTTTGCAAGCAAACCCAAAGATTTAATCAAAACTAAGCAATTCAGCAACAACAGAAAATAAACTCTGCAATTTCTGTGGCTTCACTCTGAAACTGCTGCCTGTGCTTCTTATTGGGGAGACAAAAGAAACAAACCCAAACCCAACTGTCGCTTATTTTAGATGTGAACGATGTATTATTTTGAATATGGCACACCTGTTAGGATCTGTGATAAAAGCTCTTTGCACACCTACAGAGGAGCATAACAGTTACCAGTAACCCAAAATATGGACCAAGAGGAAAGAGATTTTCTGGGCCTCAACCAGTTTCAGCCCCATCATTCAGGCCTAAGGCCTATCAAGACTGAGAACAAGGGGTACCTACAGGGTAGACACAATATCTGAGTCCAGCTCCTGGGTGAATTTACTCATGTTTAGGAAGCCTTAAAGAAGGCTTGAGGATGATCTGTTTTGAGGCCTTCTAGTACCTGAAGGGAGGCTACAAGAAAGATGGAGAGAAATTTTTTAAAAGGGCAGGTAGTGACTGGACAAGCAAGAATGACTTCAAACGGAAGGAGAGTAGGTTTAGATTAGATATTATGAAGAATTTCTTTACTGTGAGGGTGGTGAGGCCCTGGCACAGAGTGCCAGGAGAACTTGTGGATGCCCCCATCCCTGGAGGTGTTCAAGGCCAGGTTGCATAGAGCTCTGAGGAACTTGATGTAGTAGAAAGTGTCTCTGCCCTTGGCAGGAAGGTTGGAGTCAGATGATCTATAAGATCCCTTCCAATCCTTAATTTTCTATGATTCTATAATTCTTTGTTTATGGTTCCTTACAAATCAAACCATTATATGACTCGATGAACTTTTCTATGCTATCTTCAGGACAATTTCCAAATAAAAGTTCCTGCCATTTTAAAGAAGGTTCATATAGCATAGAGTTCCTGAAACTTGTTTTGCTTTTTTTTATTCCTTGTAAATTAACTTTCCCAAGGAGAGTTTTGAAGGAGAATTGACTTTGTTCACTGAAGACTGGTCCAAATTCTACACTGAACTACATTCTCTCTGCTGAAAGAATACTATGCCTATGTACTGGTGGGGTGATGAGGTGGAGAACAGCACTTTGAGGCTATAATTATCCTTTGGCTGACTTTTGCTTTCCTAGGTTCTGACCTTTTCTCCCCAGGTCCTAAAGGGCACATTTTATCTTGCACTAGCCCAATCTCTTACCTCAAGCATATTCAAAACAGAGTGAAATGGCCTAGACAGATATTATTATAACTGAAAACTTGGACTTTACACTTTAAAAGTCTCAAATAAATGCTTTTCAGATGCAATTCATGCAAAACTGTGCTTCAGGCCTGCCCATGGCATTTTTCCCATTTTTTCCCTTTGTTTCTTCCACTGCACCAAAATGCTCTCCATTCAAGTCTGTTCTTTCATGTCTTTACCTCTGGGATTTCTTGGGCACTATGTCACTTTGTGCTTATGTTTTCCTTTTTGCATTTATCACTAAGCTGTACTAGTCTAAATTACTATTTATAGTCAAATGATGCTATTCTAGGAACATTAAGAAGGCATTTCTTTTTTTTTTCTCTTCTATTACAAAGAGTCATAGTCTTACTAGAGCAATTCTGTAGTGATAAAGAGCACCATCACATAACAGACACTGTGTATCTACACATATGAAAGCCCAGACTACTGTCTAGCTCTTTCAAATGCATGGAGGAACTACTTGATCAATGAACCATCACAGATTTCAAGCATTTATTATCATCCTCAGCTCCACCACCATTCCTTGCTTAGCTTTGATGTATCACGTTACATTAGGAAGAGCTGTAATTTCTTCAAACCCAGATTAATTTTGTTTCTGTGCTAAAGTGATGTTGCATAATAGAAGCCTGAGGTGTTGCACTTATTGTCATTCAAATCTTATTGACAACATAAAAGCATCTGAGTCCAGAAAAAAAATGTATTTTATAATTCATCACAAGGAAGCTAGATTTTATGTTCTCTTATGTAGGTAAGAGTTTGCACCATTTTTGTAAGTCTAGTTTTAGGTGTTTAACTGACTGGTTTAAGATTCAATGTAAACATTCAGTGTTAAAAATGCTGTTTCTACTTGGAGTCCTTTCAAAATCTGGACAAAATATATATGCAAGCTTTTATTTTCATACTATACTGAAAGATAATTTCATCTAATACAACATAATGTAAAATTAGAAAACATAATGTAAAATTAGAAAACAACATAATGTAAAATTAGAAAACATTTTAGGTTTTTTTTTCTATTTTGTTTTGGTTTATATTTTGTTTTGGTTTTATGTTTATGTCCTTTATTCTTGTTACTATTTAGACAAGTTGTAGATCTTACTACTGTTTTCTCCTACTGGGAGAAGCTGTAGGCAAATTTTGAGCTCTCCATGATGTAGTAATGATGTTCAGTGATTTCTTCTCTAGTTAAGGTCTACAGGATAAGATATACATGTTGATTTCTGCATGAGTCATTTAGTAGAGATTTATGGGGGAAAATTGCTCTTTATGAAATTTGAATGAGTACCAATACATAACCTGGGGCAGAGGGAGAAACGCCCTAAGCATAAGTTATTTATAAGAAGAAAACTATTCTAAAGGATGGATAAATCCATTACATTCTGGAGAATAGAAGCTAAAACACGAAAAATATTCACTGTTCACTCCCATAACTATAATTTTCTCTAGAACTGGAGAGATATGCTACAACAAAAATTTTCATAATCTCTTTTTTAATTTATATCTTGTAATTCTACAAAGGTTATTAACTGGTAGCTTGTTATTCAGGGATTGCTGTGTAGAAAAAAAGAATTTTATTTAGGTCCTGTACAGAAAATAGGAAAGACTTGAAATATAAAGAGTTCACATGTGAAATGTCTACAGTTCATACGTGAGCAGGGACCATGACAGTTTCAGATGAATAGGTTTGGAAATTCAGATTCTCGCCCAAATGCTAGAAGGAATGCTGCAGCAAAATTTGGCCCTAAGGGTAATTGGTATTTACAATCCAATGGAAAATGTGGGCATTTTTAGAAACTTAATTATTCTTTATTGCTATTGGATCCTAAAAAAAATTGACACAGAAATAGAGAGCACGAATTTGTAAATGTAGTAGAATGACATATTTTCAACCCATAGGATGAAAAAAAATGCCAGTATATGCCTTTGTGAAAGAAGTTAGAAAGAGACCAGAACTGGTAAGACCTCTCTGAAGGAAGACCTTTTTTCCTATCTGTCTATTATGTGAAATGGTTATGATGATCTGTGAAAGAAGCTTGGAAAATGCAGCTCTTTTTGCAAAGAGCAGCTGCTGTGCTGGACACTTACTGGGCACCTGATACTCAAACCCTCTCCTCAGACTGAGTTTACCCTCTCCATTCAAGATTCTAATTCTCCACATAAATACAATTCTGAAATAATTACATTAAATTTTATAAAGTGTTGGGATATTTTGGATACTGGGATGCACCCTAAATGTGATAATTAGATGAGATAAGTAAGATAAATAGAGATTAAGATTAAGAGATTAAGATAATTAGGAGACAAAAGTAAGCAGACAGGTTTAGGCCAAACTATTGCAACCATGAGTCTGTGGGGAAAAACATTAATCATGTGCAAGGTACTGATGTAATTTTTCTCCACACCCTGGGGTCTGACAGATGAGAAATACTCTTGTCACTCCAGTATAATCGGTTTGCTTTCCCCAAATATCTCTCAGGTCAAGGCAGAGGTCTCCAGGATTCAAGCAATCTATTTGTTTTGCATAGGTAATCTGTCTCTTAGAAGGAGACTTCATAGATAGGGTAGAAAAAAATGCATTACACAGAAGAAAAACCCCCACATTTTGCATGTTTACTCTCATTTTTACTTCATAGTAAAGGGTGGACATGCCATTTGAGAGATTATTTTTACACAATCTCTGTTATTTGGCTTTGCTGTCCATTGTCAGAAAATGAACACCTCAAAAGATGCTCTGAAAATTAGTGCTTTTCATGTGCTAAAAGACACATTGTGGGTTCAACACTGGTTTGGGGACATTGGGTCCTATTCAGCTATGTGAGAAGAAGGGAACTGTGATCTACCAGTGAGTTTAAGAGATGAGGAAAGGCTTGCAAATGTTGTTTAGACACTGCGGGCTTTCCTCAAAAGAAACACTTCTGTTCAAATATAGTAGCCTTGGGACTCACTAGACCAAAAACTATGACCAGTTTTTTCCAGACCAGAGTCATATTACTGAGTAAATTTGTGGATGATTATTTTGTATGTATGTTGATGTTTTTAGAGAAGTTTGTATACATATATTTGTATTTTTCCCAGCTGAAAATACTGAAAAGTAAAGGACTATCTTGTCAAATGTTAAAACTATGTTTAACTTGCCTGAGGTTACTCAGGAAACTTGCAAAATAGGGAAGAACGATTCTTTGTATTAATTTTAACTGTAAAAATATGCTACGTCCCTGTATGCTCCACACAGTCACATTCTGCTAAGTGTTTTCCAAACTACTACCTTTCAGGAATGACTATTGCTGATGATGGGGGATAGCTAAATCTGGGGAACATCCCGACTTGTTCAATCCACATTACTTTTCTGAGAGGCCAATACAATGTGTTGAACTGGTGAATTTTGTCTGTAACTATGGTTTAAATTATGATGCTTTTTCACCTGACAATAGGAAACACAGCAGAAAAAAATTTAAAAGGCAAATGTCTGCGTGTCTATCATGGTAGTGATTTTTATGTGTATGATCCTATTTGTGCCCCCCAGGAATTTAGATGACAATTAAAAATGCATTCACATATGTGAGTTTCACTGGCATGTAGAAAAACAGCAGATTAGCTGCTTGTAGGTAAATTAGTTGTTGAAATGGGAAATAGTTTTGATTTCCTGTTAAACAGACACTTTGTATGTGAATTCAGTTAAATCTCTGCCTCAGCTACTCCTTCCTCCCAGCCCTCCAATACATCTATTTACATCCCAAGACCTTGAGGGGAAAGAACAAGACACCATTAAGAGCTGTCCTACACAACTCTGAATTTCTAGGGTTTACTGCATGGTGCAAGCAAAACCAACCATGCTAGGCAAAGCAACTACAACAACTAAAAAATGTTAAATAGTGAATGCTGGCTGAAAGCAGATTATTGTGTGTGTTTGTATATCTGAGGCAGAGATTGAGTGAGAGTGTGAGCTGAGCAATCAGGGAAAAAACTCTTGCTAGTCCTTAAGCAAACCCCAATAGACAGATAGCCTAAGGGTGCCCTTGAGCACTTAAATTTTGTAAGAAGGAGCAAGGAAAAGAGTGAATTACTTTGTCACTGAATGGCTTTCTTATTTCCACAGTTACCTCCAAAATCATGTTAAGACTGGTCCAAGCTGACAGCTCTTGCCAGGTAGCAATGGGGTACAAGAGAAAACACAGGAAACCCAGACAGATATGGCATCAAGTCATATGGACTCAGAACAAGTGTACTGTGAAAGAAAAATAAGCATTGATTTACTGTGGCTCTCAGGAAATAATCCATCTGAAATACAAATTAGTCTGGCTTGGTGCCTGTTGGATATTAAAGGTCTATCTTTATAGCATTTTGAAGACACTAGCTTGGCACAATTTCAAGGGAAGCTGGTTAACTACAGTGCTAGCATGGAAGTAGAAGTTAGCAACACAAATTTTATTTTGTTAGTGGGATGTGTTGTGGCTGATCCCCTGTGTTAAAAGTTTGCCAGTATTCTAGAAGTTACTGCAGGAAGTTATGTCACAAAGACATAGGGACTTCATGGTGGTGGCTTTCAGCTGGTTAAGCACAGCTATTCTTGGGATATGTCACAAACTGTGTGGGCCTCTAGTTGTTTCCAGGCAAGTACATGTCTCCCACCGACTGCCACTTAAAGTCTCATAAGAGGGTCATAAACAGCCACCAAAGCTCTTACATTCAGAGGAAATCTCTGAGCTACGTTTAATTTCCACGGAAAAATTGAATAGCCCTTCCTTCTCCAAAGCAAGCTGTCTCAATGTTCATGTACATAATACAGATGTCCAGGGTAATGACTTTAAAGACAATAGAAAGTTGGTGTTCTACCAGATTTTAACTATATTGTGTATGCTTTCTTTCACGTTTTTGTGGTGATGAATGTATTAAAATATTTTACCATAACAATAAAACTCTATGTCTGTATGATACAGGTACACATGAAATAAAATCATGGATCATCAATACTGATCCTAAATAGTGGCCACTGAGCAGTATTTGGTCCTTTGCAAAAAAAAAAAAAAAAAAATCCAACAATGACCTGACACCTTCTGCAATTGCAAGTCTTTGAGCCCATAGTCAGTGAATCTGAATGCTGACTTAGAGCACTTTTTACAGCTTTTCTGTGACTTTGCCAAATAGTTGTGAATGTCTGACAAATTAGACTAGCTCTTGTTCAAATAACCATGCTGGATAATATGGATGATGCTGTCACAGTCAGAAGCAGATCAGGTTAGCTGGAATTGCCAACCAACTGAGATGCCAATTTGTGGGTTTTTGGAACTTCATCTTGAGCTGTGTGGTGCTTTATATGTGTACTCTGTAATAAGACTTTGGTGATAAATTTTTAAAGCAGTAATACATATCTAGTGTTTTATATGCTATGCTTTTTGCTTTAATAAATTGTTTAATAAAAAACAACCATAATGGTGAACCATTGAAAAGACAGCAAAAACCATTATTTAAGTGATTATATACATGCAAAGTAAGTAAAAGGTTCTTAGGCCTAGATGGCCTTGCCTTAAATGCAATGAAATAATATCTAGGCTATGCCATCATGTTTGCTTATTTACTCTACAATATTCCCCTGTCATTCATCAGATTGCACATCAAGAACTCCCCAACAGGTTTTACATCGGCTGATTATTTGACCCTATCACACCATATCTGTCATACAAATTTTAATTAGTGCTGGAGATCAGAATGGCATTGTAACCTACTTTTAATAAGCTGTCTCCCCAAAAAACTTCAATCAGCTGGATTTCTACACCATGTCTGCTATATACTGGTTGCCAAAGGAAGTATTTGGCAAATTCATCATTCTTAGCAAAGTTATACTTAATTGAATTTAAAAAAAAATAAGATAATGTTGAAAATCTGGAAAGGCAAAGCTAGCAGGAACAAATTATCCTGCCTGGAGGAGTTTGAACATGATCACTGAGACACAAAGTCTACATGAGCATAGCAGTAAGCTTGCTTTGTGTCTGCAACAGGCTCAAAAAATACACTGGTCTGAACAACTCAGCACAGCCAACATGATTTTTTAATGCTCATGGTGGGATGAACACTCCCTGAGTCAGGGTAGAGAATCTCAGGCAATTTTTAATGCTCATTAAAGCAAATTACCTGTGCTTTGCACAGCTCTGTGCTGCAATTGTATCTGACGGTTTTGTGATGTGACAGGAGTAGAAATGCATTTACACCAATATCTGATATAGATTCTAATCAAGCCATCAGTTCTGTACTGCAGACACTTTTCTATTTCTCTCAAAGGCTTCCGATCTCTACCTATGTCAAATTAACCAATTTTCAACTTCCAGCTACAGCTTTAGGTGTGACTTACTTTTCCACGGTCTGCCCATCACACCTTCAGCAATGTGAACCTCTACAGTTATACAGCTTTTCTAGGGATTAGCAATAAATTCCAGTGCTCTGGTGAAGAAATAAAATTTTAAATAATCTTTCTGAAATAAAACATCACCAACAAGGGTTAAAAAAAGTTTCTAGATTCAGAGAGGTGTGGGTAGTATTGCCATTACAGTCAAATTTCTGGAGACAACACTATTGTGGCAGGGAGACAACTGATTCTTATTAAATACATGTGACATCTGACAGAACATTGACTTCTTAGGCTGCCTTGGAAATATTTTACTGGAGAGGGAGGAAATAACAAAATTCACAAGAGAGAAAGCTGTCATCATGTAAGTCTGAATGGGAAGCAAAGAAGAAGCAGAGCAATTGTAAAAGCTCTGCTTTTCAAATTACCCTCAAAGAGGATATAGACTGTACCATCCTTGAGTGACACCAAAAAGGAAGGTATTTGAGGTCAGAGTAGGCTTTTAAGGGATGGGAGTTTCCCAAGGAGCTCCTATTTTGTTTCTACCACCCCATGAAAACAGTGTTTACATATCTGTCAATGCAGTATCAGAATACTTTCTTTCACAAAGGGTGTGTTTCCCTTCTTGGTCTCTTTGTATGTATTGTGTGTTTATCCACACTGTAAGGGCTTCTTGTGAACCTTTCCTGAAGGTATTTGAAACCCACCTGCAGTCCCGAAAAAGACTATTTTACAATCAGTAATTTGTTACAATTTTTTTCCAACTTCATTGTCAGTGGTTTCTGAGTTGATTATTGTGGATCATATGACATAAAGTACAGGGATTAACCTCCTGAAGATCAAGGCATATCTGCCTGCTTTCCTGGAAAAAAAAAAAATCACCTTCTGGACTGCTGTTTTCACCATATGCAAAGAAGTCTTAGACATGGACATTTCTCAAACTGAGATGTTAAAAAAAAGATAAGTAAATCCTGTTACCTCAGAGACCTGCCCAAGTCCCAGTCACCACACTTATGGAGAGTTATTTCCCCTTCCTCCTGTTTCAAAAGACAATGAAGAAAAGGAGAAACGTTCATGGAGTCCACTTTCCTATAGCCCTAAACCAGTTGGGGTACTGGTGTCCTAGACTTGGTGACACGCATATGCAAACTTGAAGTTAAATATTCCAGCACAACTAAGGGCAGAAAAGTCAACCAGTCACTACAGAGTATTTTATTTAATCAGAGAATAAAAAGAAACAATAAAAATAAACTAATATTTGCAAGAGGATTTTATTAATGCTGTAAATTGCATTCACACAAGCACTCAAGACCTCTCTAAGCAAAATGGAAACATTCTTTTTTTCTTTTCTGACAGATTACTTTTAATTTTTTATGATCAGGCCTTGAGATCAATATCAGCAATCTTTATCTCCTTTGCTTTGCATGTGGAAAAACACAAGTCCAGGAGATAAACTGCTCCTCTGAAATTGCTTTTTTGTTGACAGCTTATTTTGTGGTTTTGTAATTTTATTAAAACCACTTATATGCATCC
The DNA here is from genome assembly GCF_012460135.2 of Molothrus ater. NCBI lineage: Eukaryota > Metazoa > Chordata > Aves > Passeriformes > Icteridae > Molothrus > Molothrus ater. Next base: position 48,095,860 of record NC_050511.2, read on the forward strand.
TACATGATTCCAAGCACAGTCTGTAAAATGAGCCATTTAAACTGTAGTGGTTTGCTCTGTAAACATATTTATCAGGATTAAATTGCCAGTCAGCATGTCTGTTGTAAAGAACCTGTTAGTAAAAAAAGGTACCCACACCACTTCATTTTTAATCAAACCAGAATTTTTAAACTGTTATCATTTTTCAATCAAAAGCTCCACAGTCTTAGTGAAATCCTTGCAGTGCCATTATCAAGATTAGTAATAAGCAGCTTTCCTTACAAACCAGTTCATAGATATATAGAAGTAGAGACAACCTCTGAAGATATCTTCATAGGACTCAAAGAAGAAGAAATACATCTATTCTAGAAATTTCATGCCCTCATTTTAATTTCCTGTGTTTGGGATTAAGAAAAAACAACAGAGCTTTTACTTTCTGCAGTAAAACAGGATCAGCAGCCTCTGGGCCCTGCAGAGACTCAGTTCTGATGTCTCCTTTCCTAAAAAGACACATGGTCATTTCACTAGAATGAGAAACATAGTGACAGGGCAAAAACCAATGGACTCAAGTGATGATATTGGAATTTCCAGTCAAATATAAGGAAAAAACCTTTTTATCAGTGTGAGACTGGCCAATCTGATAAATAGGTGTCTAGAGCAGCTGTGGAGTCTCCAACCCTAGTGACACAAAAATCAGCTCAGTGAGGCCCTGAAACATCTGATAGGACTGTATGTACTACAGCAATGGGTCAGACTAGAACCCCAGAGGTCCCATTCCACACAAATTAATCTCTGGTTCTGTGATTCAAACTGGGGAACAAGGAAACAAAGGAACAAAGGAAAAAAGGGAGAATTGTTTCAGTTTTATGTCCATGTATAAAATAAGTAATCTGGAAATTTCATATTGTCCTGTAGCAAAAATAAATTATCCTTTAATGCTGAAGCACCATATTGAGCTTCTATTTTATATCATTCTATTTTGTATCACTCTGCTTCATTTTTTAAACTTCTCAGTATATGGCTATTCCCAATCCAACTTTATCTCTTTTTAGTTATGTTGTTCTGATTGCCTTTCAGATTTCCCTGCAGATGGAGGCACAACGTCTTCTCCTGATGATTCTGTTTGGATGTCTGCATTCATGTGTTTTGGAACTGAGTAATCATTCATGGTGCTCAAGTCAGCAGACTTTAATCTCTCTCTGAAGAATGCTGCAAGGAGCTGACAAATGTAAGCTAAGGACTCTTCTTTCAGTGAACATGTCTGAGTATAAATATTCTTCCCTACCACTAATAAGACCTGAAAAAGCCAACAGCCCTTCCTTGTGAGGAATCCTCCCGTGCCCATATCACCAGTCCTTTCTGCAAAGGCACTTAATTTGCAATCACTTTTTTAATGAGCCAGTCCTTGCCTTTCGTCAGGATATAAAACAATCACAGGATGGTACCAGCAATTATGTTCCTTTTCCCCCCCAGATTCATCTTCTTTAGGAAACTGTTTTGCTTGGGCTTGTTGCATCAGCCTTATTCCAAAATACTAATAAGTGCTAGGCCCCCAACTTTCACATTATTTTTTCCAGAAATAGTTTTCCAGATCCTTGGTACATCCTTTCTCCTTTTCCTTTGTGATCTGAGTCCTATGAAACTGAGAAAAATAGTAGAAGATTTCAAGTGCAGCAATTGAAACATAGGAATACTGATAGGGAAATAAATTTGATAAATTATTATTAAAGTTGACTAACTGGAGTTAAAGACATCCAATATTGCAGATACTCCTCTACGTTGCTTCTTTTCTTATTCTAAGATAGTAGTAGAAATAGTTTTAAATAGTGCTCTAAAGATGGTCCTAAAATAGGTAGCTTTAAAATCCCATTTAAGCCTTTTTATTTAATCCTTCTGTGTCCTAGACCATGTTGTCCATCTATTATCTCCTTCTGGCAAATTGTTGCCTTTCCTGTATGTAGATACATCCTGCCTCAGAGCTCTGAATCTGTAGAGCATTTGATCTGGAAGTACATACTGCAGAACTTCCAAAGGTATTGGTTTGCTTCTCTCAGGCTCATTGTGAATGGCTTCCTCAATGTTATTTCAAAAGTCTTAATGTTTTTCCTACACTGAAACATTGGTTGGCGATTTAATTTTTTTAAGAAAACAAACCACCAAAAAAAAGCAAGTGATGTCTGCATTATTCTAGCCCCCTTTAGATTTTAGATCACTATACTCTAAGGCACTAGACTGCGAATTTTAACCAAGCATAAATCTGCTCATGGTATGTATATCAGGACTGGAATCTGTGATGTCTACACAGGCATGGGTGTGTTGGCCTGTGTGTGTTTGTGTGTGTCTGCATTTTTCATTGCCTGTAGGTAGACTCACTATGCTATCTGGCTTCAGTTAAATATTTCTTCTATCAGATGAGATCTTTGTTATAAATGAAATTCTAGCAGCAGAGAAGATTGCTTCAAAGCCAACGAGCTCATTAAAAATGAGCGGTGTTCCAGCAGTGTATCTATACTGCAAAGAAGTGGGGAGATTCCCAAACGGGCTTTGAACAAACTTCCTGGTTGCAAACACATAAAATATTAATATAAGATTTTACTTTTTTTTATTTTTGGAAGAGTGCCAGGCACACTTTTCCTTTCAGCTTATAAATAGAAAATAGAATACTTTGTTTAGATTTGCAAAAGTTATCACTGTAAGGGATTTTTTACTATGTGCTGATCCAACCTGCCATGTTAAATTGCCTTGAGAACCCAAATAAATGGTTTTACATCAAGTCTAAAATGTCTAAATCCTGCTTCTGTACACACATCCTAGTCATTAGAAACTCTGTGAAGCCTTTGGCTCAGCAAGATGAACACTTATCAGTAGTAAATTTAGTGATGGAGCAAGTTTTCTTCTTCTTAGCCTCACCTTAATTTTTTTCTCTGCATTCTGCAGAATAGGACCTTCCCTTTTAACTCCCTTATTTAGACAGGTATATGACACTTGGTATGTTTGTGTTTGGAACAACTGATTCCCTAGCTGTGTTTCTTTTCATCTCCTGTTTGGGCACTATGAGAAAACGTTTTCCACATTTCCTTTCAAATCCTTCCCTCTTCTTCTCTGCCGCCTCAAATTTTGTGTTTGCTGTTTGAAGGCCAGAGTATTTTAAATACTGTCAGACTTTGGAAGGACTGTCAGACATGTTAAGTGTGGAGGATAAAAGATTCTTTTGTAAAAGTTTATAATTAATCCTGTAGAGAGTGATAGAAGAAAACATAGTTTATTTGCATGTAGGAAACTAACTAGTGTTTAATTTACATCTGAGAATGTCAGGAGAAATATTTTATCATAGTTAATTGCATTGTGAACTTTGCAAACCTTAAGAACACAAAAGGTTATTCCTACACTGGGGAATAGTTTCAAATTTATTTTCTCCTTTCCAGATATAAATGTGTTTGGTCAATATAATGTCAATTAAGATAGATAAAAGAAAAAATTATGCATAGGCAGATAGTTATTGCAAAATACAACTTTGCAACTGAGAAATCCCATCTGAGCATATGTTAAATATCATCTGTAAATAATTATCATTTTAACATAGAGAGTACCCAATAGAAATAAATAATAAAAAAAATTAGGAAAATTAATGAAAACCAACAGAGGGGAAAAATTTGAGCTTTTGTTCCATGATGTTTTATGAAGAATAGTTTTATGTTGGACTGAAGGGAAAGGTCATATAAACATGACCTCCTTCAAATGAAATACTGAGAGTGAGAAAGCTGTCATGATTTGCTTATTATGTTTGGCAAGCCTTCTGGAGAGTTTCCAATTACTTGTCTGTTCATGCTAATATAGTCCATGCTGCCTTTTTGGAAAGACTCATCTGTTTTCATATGGGCATTTATATTTAGCTTTCTACTTTTTTTTAATAGAAAAAAAATTTGTTATCTCTGAGTTTCTTGTACACCTTAAGATTAAGGAAAGTGTGAATGACTCGGAACTACTCGGTCTACCAGACAAAAATATTTTTATTTTCAATGAACACATATTTCATCATATTTTTCTGGCATTCCCCATGGCTTAAAATATTGTAGTTTTTTTTAAGATAACTGGAATTTATGTACATTTTTGAAATACAAAGCTTCATCAACTGGGACTGCTTAAACTGGCAGTACTTTATGTACTTCTACAAAAGTTTCTATTTCTTGAACTACATCATTTGCACTATGAACAAGTGAATAAATTTAATTTCTTGGCAGAATTGTTAAAATATCTCAGTGTATTTCTCTGATGAAGAATACCTTGGTGCAAGAGATCCTAATCTTAATTGATTGTTCCAAGACCTCCTATACTGGAAATTCTAATATCTCAGAATCAAGATCTTCAATAAGCTAAATGCAACTTTAGGAGAACAGAAATTGACTGACTGCAACCAGAAACTCATTAGTCATCCTGAAAGAAGTGGTTTAGAATTTCTAAAAGACCAGATTCTTTCTAGATATCCACTGCTCAGAAATCCATTTTTGCTAAGGAGGCACATGAATTTCAAATACTTTCAAAAATAGTTTTGATATCTGTGCAGCAATTTTTGATGGCTTTGAATGGAAGGATGTTTGAACAGATTATTAAAAATTAGTGATTCACAAACTTTAGTTGCATTTCTATATTGCTTGAACTCAAGTGGATGGCAACAAACAGATGTTCATCTGGGCAAATTGACACTTGTGCACATTTCTTCCAAAAGCAGGAATTGATATGCTTTAGAATGAAAGGTTTGATATGTAGGCATATCAAACGTTTGTATGCGTGCAGCACAGCCCTTGGCCTTGGAGCCACATAAGCCTTTGTTCTTCTGCAGAGGAATGAACATCAAAATAGATAGGGTTAGAAATCCTGCAAACAAAAATAATCTTGGAGTCTTTACTGAGATTTCCCACAGGAATCCTGAAATCTCCAGGAGTATTACAGGGGATGAATCCTTCCTGTTCTGCTTCTTTCTGAATTCTAACTGAGTCTGACAACAACTGAAGTTTTACATTTGGTTTCAAACTATCTCATCAAATACCCAGGATCCCTAACCACCATTTTTAACTGAGATGTAAATTATTTTGGTCAAAGTCAGACTGCTTAACATCAATAAAACTTGAAAGTCCATGTTCATCCAAACATACGATTTCTCAAAAATATTGGAAAAATATTTTATTGAATATTTGAGTCCCTTATTTCCAAGTTTTGATAGGTTTCTGGCAAGTTCTGCAATTACATCAGGTTTCCTCATCTTCAGTCTGATAAAGGCTTTATTATGTCCATGTGTATCATTCTCACCTACGTCAGAAAAAAAAAAACTAGATTAACAGTAGCATTTCCAGTTTTCTTTTAATTTAAGAGCCCCTCTTACCCATAGAACCTTTCATTTCACTACTTGTGGTTAGATTTATAGTTGCACTATAATAAAGCACTTGAAATCTTTTGTGACTTGAGGGAATGAAAATCAGCTAGCATTAGCCTTGTTTAAATAATTACTGACTTGAGATGAAACTTTAATAAAAATACACATATATTGCTATCATGTCCCCACACTTTGTTAGTATTCTAGTGTCCAGTTTCCATGTAATTTTATCACAGTTCTTCATAATAAATGGCCATGAAAACACCATATTTGAGAAATGACTTCTGGGATGCAGACATTTTATATATTTCTTTTCAATGTGGTTTTCCTTCCAAGCATATTATCAAGAAAACCACAAATCACAGAATGAAGTTTCAGGCAGCTAAGGCCTTGAGGTAGATGGATCACCTAAGGGATGACAGGTATGCTAAAACATCTGTGCTAGTAGATTGAGGTAAATGAGTCATCCCCTCAGTGAACAAACCATGTCCCTGATGAGTTCTTCTTTCTCCTGACTGTAGCTTACCAATAAGCACTGCTGCACTGACTGACTTCAGTTTGGGTCTGTGTTTGCATGGGCCTTGAATGGATCAAGGAAAATGGAAGAGAGACAATCCAAGAACTTCTAGGAATTTCTCCAGTCCCATGTCACACTTCAGATACCTGATGGAATCCTTATTCCAGTGAAAAAAATAAAGTTAACCAGTCACTAACTTGAGCTCAGAATGCCATCTCCTTGAAAAAACTTGGCACTAGTGACTTTGATATGACTTAGCATTTTGGTTGTTCTTTTTTAGTTGTTGTTTTAGTTCACCTAACTGGACTTCGAGACTATTGTTTCCATGCTGAAGAACTAACCAGTGTGTGAAGTGGGGAATGCCAGACAGAACTATGTGCTAAACAAAAGCTTATGTCTTGGTGCTTCATAACCTCATGTTACTGACAGCTTGCCTGTCTAATAAAGAAAGTTCAAGTACACATCCTAACCTAATTGATACAAATTTTCAGGCGCAGATGTAAATAGTTTTCTACAAAGAGACACTTTTCCTAGTATTACCAGGGTGTGTCAGGGGCTGGGGTCTTCTGAGGACTGGAAGTGTAGGGAGTCACCCAGGTGGGGACCTGGCAAGACTGTCCCACTGTTCCACAAGGTATCAGGGCAGTGGAAGGGCAGCTGGAGCAATCCCCGTCCCAGGAAACTGGTGTCTTCTTAAAGACAGGGAGACTGAGCTCTGACTAAGATGAACCTGTGAGTGGTTTTAAGATCAGTATAGTGGGGAGACCCAGGGTCAGATACAGCCTCAGGATGGAGCGAGGGAGAGAGGGAGGAAGACAGGAAGGCAAGAAGGGAGGAGGGAAAAGAATTGCCCAGGAAAGCAAAAGACACTTATAAAACTCCTCTCAAAACATGAAATCCTGAAAATCAGCATGAAACTTGAACCTCAGAATTTGCACAGTTAGCCTGAGCCTGAACTTATGCTGTAATCACCAGCTCTGAAATGTTGCCCAGGAGCACTATGCCTGTCTTTAATTCCACCTAATGAGTAAGTTGTGGAAAGTAGAATGGGCTATGGAGACAGACTAGGGGGAGCAGTGAAAGGCTTGGTCTGTCTTCTTCAGAAATCTCTTGCCCCACTCATTCTCTCTGAAAGAGATCCCTGTGCCCGAGGGAGAGGCTGTGTCAGCTAATGCATCTGACTCAGAAGCAGTGGATCCTGGAGATAACTCTCAGCAGTGCCTGCTTTAGAGCTTTCAATGGGAAAAATGGACCTCTCTGCAATGCTCAGGACACACCCTTTCCTATGACTAGGCCTGAAGTACTACTCTGGTCTGGAGGTCATACACCAGGATGATCCTTAACCAGCATGCTGCCTGTCCTCTTCCTCTTTCTCTCAGATTAGAGAGAGAAACCATGCCTCTCCATCTCCAGAGCACTCTTTGCACACAACTGTGATCCCACACTGTAAATTTCACTAATATCCCTGATGAAATTACTGTGTTTTTGTAGCCAAGCACCCCCAGCAGCATTGCCTTGACATTAGACCTCTGCTGGAGCAACCATGCTCAAGAGGCTCCGAGGGCAGTAGCTCTTTGTGTAATTTGCAGAGCTGGGGTACACACACATGGGAAAAAGAGGGTGCTCTGCCACTCTTCCTGTAGAAAATGTTGAGGCTAGGAAGAAAAGATCAGGGGAGACCTGCACTCAAGTCTCACAATTCCCTCTAGGTCCTGTGTTGCTCATGAATGTCTAGGACTGAAGTTTGTGACAGAGCTGCACTCTGGAGTTATTCCTGCCTCATCATCCACCAAGACTCTGTGGTTAAGAGAGGTACAGAAAAACATTGCCAAAGGGATGCTTTAGTGAGCCATGGCGATGGAGGTGCTCTGAACTGTGCCTGATTCCTACATGAACTGCAGTTCAAAAGGCTGTACTTTCTTACTCGTCCTCTTCCCTCCCAAATCATCGCCATGGGATAACTTGGGTGCAAAAACTGACTGCTGTGCTGCAGCCCCATGGCCTGTGTGAAAAGGGTTGTGACAGAGGTGTTCACCACCACCTAGAGGTTCCTCTTCCTTGCCTTTGTATTGCTGGAAACACAAGCTGACAATTTTTATTTAATGTGCATTTTTAAGAGCTGGAGTGTTGCAGGTGTGATTGGTAGTAGGATTACTTGAAATGGAATTCTTTAGGATGGTGAATGCCTAGCTCTGTCCCCTGCAGGGATGTGCACACACAGTGTCAAGGAAGACCTGTCTTCCATGCAGAATGTTTTGGGACCTGGAAGGAATTTTCATTGATGTTTCTGTACTTGGATTTCTGAATTCTTTCTTGGGGCAATGGAAAGTCCCTCCTGCAGCTGTGGCTCTGTGCATGCCCACAGCCCAAGACCGTGGGAAACCATAGGCTGAGAGGGATGAATTAGTCCAAATCCATGAGCAAGGGCTTCAAATTGTATCCAAACCGTCCTCTGGTTCCCATCACACAGCATACAGTGCTGCCTATGGCCATCCTCAGGGAATTAACAGAACCAGGTGCTCTAACCCAAGGCTCTGTGATCAAGTGCAATGCTAGTGGCCAGGGAAAGTGAGGTGTGATGCAGTCTCGATGGAGAGAAAGTCCCCTTCTCTATGCTCTCTGCAGCACAAAGGGTTACCACTTTTGCACCTTCTTCTTTGCTCCCACTTGTTCTCTGCTGAAACGCTGTGAGGATGAGGTCCAGTGCTGCCCCACTCTTTCTGGTTTGGTTTTTAAACTTGCTACTGCAATGAAATCAGGACCTCATATTGCTAAAATATTACTAGAAATGATCCCACTTCTACAAAAATCTGTTTATATGCATATCATTCACATCATATCAGGTAAGTACCAGCACAACTTTCCTGTACATGGGACATGCAAAGCAAAGCTGACCTGCCTGCTTTGGATTCTTCTCTGATGGGGTTTGGACTTTTCATTAGTCAAGGTTTCTGAGTAAATACAATGTTGGCTACTTATTGTCGCAAAGAAAGGTAGAAATTGTCATATAACATACATGACTACAGAAATTCAATACTTTCTAACAAAGTTATCCAGGAAATACATGATCACATAGAAAAGGAAAAATCCTCAAACATAAGGCCTTCCAGATGACCACTCTGTCTAGGATAATAAAATCAAACAAAAAAAAAAACCCTCAAGTCAGCATTTGATTGGTGATTCCACAGCCATTGTCTTTCTTAGGTAACTCTTTTGTAAATACATTACCTAATTCCCTTTTCACTCATAAGTAATAATTCAAACTGACATAGCATAAATCCACTGAAGAATTTGAACATTTGGAATTCTCACAAGTCACACCTCAGTTTCCTTTTAGTGATTTATTTTCACATAAACAAAATTAGACAAAAAATAGTGATTTGGCTAAAGTCATAGTGGGAATCACATGTAGCACCAAGCCCCAAAAATATGCAAGGGGGTCATTCCCCTTTTTTCTTTTTCTGATAAGTCTGCAGATTAATCATCTTGTAATTGATAAAGCTACCTCTCTGTGACCTTAGCACTTACTGATCTAGTGACCCATTGCCTTATAGGGATTTCAGAATAAGTTAGATGGTTAGCCTTGGGATAAGGGGGTGTTGGTCCAGCATTGTCCATAGGTTTCAGCACACTCAGTTTTCTATCCCATAATATTCAACAAGAGATTAAAAGAACAAATGCATAAATTTGAGGAATCTGGAAGACAAAAGACTAATCCATACTATTCATGGGTACTGTGAATAAAATGCATCAAATATTTGGAAATTCTGAGAGGTATACATGCATAACCAAAATTTCCTGTATTAAAAGACAGGAGAGTTCCTTTCTTGCTTTAGCGTACTGTAGGTCTTCATTTAAGTGTCGTGCAAAACCAGCTTGGTTACCTTGGTTATCTTTCATGGCAGCAGGTCAAAAAGGAAAATTCTGTCAGGTTTGTTCTCTTGAGCAGGTGGCTGAATACCCAGAAGTACTTCTGCCCTGTGATGGAGCATAGTGGCCTACTCAGATTTCAGCATTGGTCTGCTCTGGGGGATGAAAATGCTACAGGACCTTCTCAGGTTAGTCAGATTATTTCAGGTCTTGCTCTCTAGTGCTGGAAATGCTTTTATCTTTTTCTGGGAAGCAATAAGACAGGCCTATTTTGCTCTTTGGGACTAGTACCTCCTCCCCCTTCCAATCACATTGCCTCCCATGATTTTCCTTTGACTGTACCTCAGTAACGCTGCATGAGGCAGCTCCTCATCTGCCTGCAGCTGGGCCAGCTCTTCTGCTTCAATGACTTCTAAAAGAGCTTCAGTGTTTCTGCAATTAACACCTCAAGCATCAGTTTGTCTTGCACATTGAAGTTCAGTTGAGATTGGGAGCCAGGAAAGCAGTGGCAAAGGAATCTTCATCACATTTTCTCTTAACATTAACTTTGAAAAGAAAGTAGTTAGTATTGAATTTCTGTAGTCATGTATGTTATATGACAATTTCTACCTTTCTTTGCGACAATAAGTAGCCAACATTGTATTTACTCAGAAACCTTGACTAATGAAAAGTCCAAACCCCATCAGAGAAGAATCCAAAGCAGGCAGGTCAGCTTTGCTTTGCATGTCCCATGTACAGGAAAGTTGTGCTGGTACTTACCTGATATGATGTGAATGATATGCATATAAACAGATTTTTGTAGAAGTGGGATCATTTCTAGTAATATTTTAGCAATATGAGGTCCTGATTTCATTGCAGTAGCAAGTTTAAAAACCAAACCAGAAAGAGTGGGGCAGCACTGGACCTCATCCTCACAGCGTTTCAGCAGAGAACAAGTGGGAGCAAAGAAGAAGGTGCAAAAGTGGTAACCCTTTGTGCTGCAGAGAGCATAGAGAAGGGGACTTTCTCTCCATCGAGACTGCATCACACCTCACTTTCCCTGGCCACTAGCATTGCACTTGATCACAGAGCCTTGGGTTAGAGCACCTGTTAGAGTCAGTGCTACCAATAGACTGAAAAGTTATAAAAACATAGAATCTTAGAACAACTTGAATTGGAAGGTACATTTAAAGGTCAATTAGTCATCAGCTCATGAATGAAGAACCTCTTCCCCTTCTGAGTAAAGTGGATCCAATCTGATGCCAGAAAGCCTCTGGGTCATTCTATTATCAAAATCCCCCCCAATTAATAGACTGGGCTCATCTGTTTCTTGCAAAGTCACTGCCCAGAACTGGGAGGATAGAGGAAACAATAACCTGTGATCCAAGTACACTTATCCCAAGGTCCTAAAGACTCTTTCATCATCCTTGGACTAAATGCTGTGACTTCAATGTCACGCACATGAAAGAGCAGCAATGACAGTAATCCATGGGCTATATCAGACTACGAGGTTTCCTAGTGATGTCCATAACACAGGGCCTAGGAAGGAAAAAAAACTCTCTTAAAAGTGGATCTGTCCAGCGTACTGAATCCTTTGCACCTTTTAGAAGGGAACCATCTATAACTATAACTCATTTTTTCTTCCTTGTGGTGGTGCCCCTGTGATATCAAGGGACATACCTGCCCCTGATATTTTTTGATCCTGGTAACACCTCAGATGTAGATAGATCACCACCGTTATCTGTTGACTGGCCATGAACCTCCACCAACCCTGATACCTATTGTATGGAGGCTCATGAGGCTGAGAAGACTAAACAGCTGGTTATGCAGCTGTGTGATGCAAAGAATTTAATTGAGCAAGACAAGGGAATTGCAATTGCAGAGGGAAGCTGGCAAGTCCATGAAACAATGGAAAAGAAAAAGCAGGAGATAGCCCAACTGTGTGCTCAGATCAAACATACAAGTGAAAAAGGTGAGGAATCAAAACACCAAAAAGAAAAATCTGGAAGAGTTGCTTTTGAACAATTTGAGAGGGCTCTGAGTATTGCCCAAAAGAAAGAGGAAGTCTGGAAAAATTCCAGCTTGAAAGAGATGAGAAAATCAAACTGTAAAAAAGAAGCTCCAGATGAATCCCAAATTTAGACACATTTTCAAGAGGAATTTGATCCTTCCTTAAAAGAAAAGTAATAATTTACTAGTGTCCTGCAAACTCAGCTACCATTGCTGAATAGAGGTTACAGAATCATCAAATAGACATTTAAAAGCTTGATCCAAACACCTTTGAACGACAAGATCAAAGTCCAAAAAAGAAACAAGTTTCCCCAGAAAATACTGCCGAACCAGGATGAAATGAGAGTAAAATGTTCCAGTATTAAAACACTGGAACATGACATGAAACTACACCACAGAGGTTCAACAGAGGAGACAAAAAGGCATCTCTCAACAGGAATGCTCTGATTCACCTGTAAGGATGTAGGCAATTTGCAAATTTATTGTGTCTTGTAATTTGTTTTCATCAGCACTTCAAGTGAGAGCTATCTTTGACTGAACTCAGCATATTTGGCCCAATGCAGATGGGAAAATTGCCGGAATTCCTCCTGCTGGTTAATAAGTTTTGTCTGGTATGGTGAAACAGAGAAAGAAATGGCTTGAGGAGTAAGAGACTTGCTTTAGGCAATTGTCAGCCATGTTATGGAAACACAAATGTAATATGTCTCCTGTGCAATCAATTCAGTGGCTGCTATATTTTTATAGAAGTGCATTTCCATTAACTCAGAGAAATAATACTACTATCAAAAAAGAAAGTCACATGCTTTTCTCAGTGGCCTAGCAGAACATTCCATTCAAAAATCCCCACAGGCAACTCAACAGGAAGTTAATTTTAAGATCTGACCAACAGGTCAGCTTCGCAGAAGGCTATATTTGTGAGTAGATCAACAACATTAATAAATTCTATGGTGTTTCACTGGAGGGTTTCCTAAGGCACTTGAAAGCTTGAGGTTTTATTGTCCAGGTTCCAAGGAATTCTAAGACAGTTTTCAAGTCTCTGTCTTTTCAATTCTAAAACATGGTGTTTCTCATTTCCACGGCGGATCTACAGCAGAATGACTCCATTCAGTAAGATATTGCAACCTTGTCCCCCTTCTTATAAGTAATTTTATGAAGCTATCTTAAAGGCCTTAAAGAAGTGTCCTGAACAGAGAAATGCTTTACTATGCCACCTTCCTTCCAAATTGAACTACGCAGCTGCAAGAGCTAACTGATAGAATCAAGGGTTTATAAATGAGGCTGTCGATTTGCAGGGAAACTCCATACTCTAGCAGTCACTCCATAACACTGGGAAATACTGCAAAGCTTACTCTTTCACTCCTTCTAATTTGCCCTGCTTGCCTTCTCAAAAGCTAGCATCCATTTTTAGAGAGGACCACTAATAGAATTTTAGAGGGGATGCTCCAGAGGATGCACTTTCTATCACTGGGGGTTATGAAATTTCCTCTGAAATTTCATCAGTTTGTCTTGGCTTTTCAAACATAAAAGACAGTGTCTTCACAGATTCATCTGCCAGTTCCCTTGACCTAGATCTCAATAGCTTTTGAGAAGTCCATTATCAGGTAAGTTCTGCTGTGAACTGGTTGTCTAGGTTTTCTTTGGTTCTCCTAGTTCATTCAAAGTGACTATTTCCATCATTTAGGATGACTGGACTGGTAAAAAAGCTATCCCTTTGGTCAGAGAATGAAGGACAAAAAAAAAAAAACCTCCTTTACATCTCATCCATCTTGCTCCAACTGTCTACACCCAGCCAAGCCTCCATCTATAAACCTGGCATCACTGTGTCATGCTATTCACTTACTGCTCAGGCTTTTTATAGGGTAATTAAAAAGATAATGTGGGCACATTTTAAAAACTCTTACTTCCCTCCTCCCGATGGAGCCTTTCATACACCAGAGAGTACAGAAGGTGACCACCCTGAGCTTGCAGATTGCATGGTCTGGTGGACCCCTGTTCTGTCAGAACCTCTTGTCTTGTGCTTGTAGAAGGCACAAGGAGCCTGGGACATGCCTTATACTAGAGCAACCTGCCTCCTGCTCACAAAAAGCCTTGTGGTCCAACATCTTTGCTAGCCTTCTTGGCTTGATGAGTGGATAAGATTTACTATGGGGCTTGAATAAAGAAATTTACAGGATTTGTTCAGAGACAATTTCCAGCAACTCTTACCCAGCAAGTACAGGCTGTTGTGACACACTGCAGGGCAGAAGGTTCCAAGCAATTGGCAGAGAAGCCTTAGGCAAGAGAGGTAGATAATGTAGGGGACCCAGCAATGAAAGCTCAGCTCCTGGCTTGCTGGTCAGAGGAGCTGTGAGCACAACCCTACCAGAGAAGCCCTGAGGTCAGGGTTGCCCTAGGGCACCAGGACCATCCTTCAGCATGCCTGGGGCAGCATCCTTGGGTAGGTACTTGTGAAAAACAGGGCAGGACTGTAGCGGGGCTGTGATCTGCAGGGCCCTGACAGCCAGTTCTGAAATGGTCAGTGGAAAAGCATTGCACATTCCAAACTGGAGATGGAGATGAGCCATCAAAATTCATGAGGGATATTAATTTTAATATATATGAGAAAGAGAGTGACAATATGCAAGCAGTCATGCTCTGCATGATGAATTTCACTCCACTCATATGCAGTGCTTGCAGTAATATCCATTTGCAGTGATATATCATTTTCTTTATTATTTAATCTCATAGCTCTTAATTAGCACATTGAATTTTATGGTTGTTTCAGGGCTTGTGGGGACATGACTAGAAATTGTGTGTAAAATCCCTCCCCATGTGACATAAGAAGCCTCAGTTCAGCAAGTTCACAATTGAAATCCTCTCTGGCTTTACCTTGGATGAGTGGTTGATGCCACATCTTAGTTTTTAAATGTGTTTTTAAAAGACTTTCATAGATGGAGAATTTTCATTTTTTCATGTTAAATTGCCAGTGTTCTCTCTCCCTGAATGCAGAATAGGTTCCTCCTGACTTGCATTGAGCAAAGCCTCAAATGGCCTTTGAGGAAACTCCTCAAGAGGTTTTTACCATGAGTCTTAAAGAGGAAAAGATTGAAATACATCACAGGTAGGAGCATTTCTGTTCACCAATTTTGCCTCAAATCTTGTTTCTGAATTAAATGAATGTTATAACCCCAAATTTCAATTATGGATTGGGATCTCTAAATTAATCTTAGAGAATACGACAACCATTACATTGAAACAGATCTGTTAATATGTTGGATGGCTTATCCTTTAATCAGCTCCACTGAGCACTGTGGTGTTTTCAAAGTTCTTTAATAATATTAAGATCACTTGTAAAATCAGATCAAAACAGTTGAGATTATACTGACCAAAGGAGGTGCTTCATGACGTGATTAAAGAAAAAGGCAATGGATGTCCCAGATGATGTATTAAAATAATAAAATATGTACAAGGGCAAAGTAAAGAATATTAAAGATTACTAAAGTATTTAGAAAAAAATAATTATCAGAAAATATTATATTATAATGAAAAATGTTCCTTATTATAAAAAAATGCAGTATCAACAGTTAAATGGAGGGTAGTTGTAAAATGCAGAACTGCTGACTGAGTTTCTTTGAAAACAATTATGAGGACAGAGCTGAAAAACTGGGATCTCTTTTCTTCCAGCTGGGAAAATATGTGAACAGTAAAAGCTGCAGATCTGTTAGAATAAGTGTTGGTAGCAACCTGCTTCAGTTGAATAGCCCAAACTGTGAAGAATAGCTGAGAACATAGGAATTGCTTCAACAGATTCGGATCCTCAAAGGACTGGGAAAATGCTAGCAGGATGAAGTGTGGCTGAGCAACATTGTACTTCACTTTTAAGGCACACATTCATAGCCCCATAGGAAAAGAGGGCTGTAAGCCTTGCCTCAGTTTTGAGGATAACATCTAATTCTTCAGTTTCCTTACATGCAGTTGGAAATGCTTATGTTAAGTGAACATGAAGAACTCTTGGAGCAGGACTTTTTACAGGCTCCTGTGGCTTTGCTGAGTATTGAGCAAGTGTGTTATCAGGACTCAAGGAGTTAACGAGGACACTGTAACAGTACTTAATTAAATTAGGGAGAGAGGATGGAAATGTTGCATCAGAGATGAACAGGTTTTGTATCCCTTTTAGTACCTGACAATTTACAAACACAGTGTCCCTATTTTCAGCTACCTTACAGACTGGAGTACCTAATTCACTGTGTCTTGTGTATCATGTTAATGAGTAATTTGACTTGAGCTTCCAGTACTTCCAATACTTGAACTGCAGAAAGAACTGAAGCAGCAAGTTTGAGATCAAACTATCTATAAGAAAAATAAGCTAGCTTAAATTCCATGTCACATTATTAGCGGAGAAAAAGCAATATAGATAGGACAAACTGTTTTTGTATATGAAGAATTACTTTTACAGGTGCTAGAGCTCATTTTGCAGACTGGAAATCTGACTCCTAAGTGAGGGAATGGAATCATGGCTTTGACAGACATGTAAAGTTTGGTCCACTTGACACACCTGAAGGATGGGATGCCATCTAGAGGGATCTAGACAGGCTTGAGAAGTGGGCCTGTGAGAATCTTACACAGTTTAACAAGATTGCCATGGGTAACCCAAAATGTTATTGTATTTCACATCTATCTGTGCCCAAATCGTTGCTGCCTGAAGTCTGAGTGCTGCGGCTGGGAACAGGGCCATGTGTTGCCTGGGTTATTAAGTTGAAATATGGAAGCAGAGCATGCATGGACTCATGGACTTTTGACTCATGCAAGTCTCTATCTCTCTTGCCTTTTGGTTTGCTTTCATGTCCCTTGCCTCATGGATTATTGGTATTTAAAGAGCTGAGGCCGCTTTGGGAATGACTGTGTGCTGCCACACCACAGTCACTCCAGTCCTGCAACAAGGACTGAAGTGTGAAAAGCACCAAGTTCAAGATGTTCCAGCCCACTCCTCCTGTCATCTCCTAACATGAGGAAGGTGAAGTTCCACTGCGAGTTCTAGCTCCTTGCCCCAGAAAATACCAGTGAGAGCTCCAGCTGCTGGGGAGATAACAGAGCAGAGGGGGTAATGGGAAGACTGAAACCATCTTCCCTTTGTCCTTTGAGCCACACAGAGTATGCTGCCATTCTGGGTGTTTCACAGTTCCTATGGTGTTTCTGAGATTTAGCAATTTTGTACCCAGCAGTTATTTATGATTATTTTGTTTGCCTGTTGCTGTTCACCTTGTATACTCTCACTTTTTCACTTATATTTATTCATATTCATTTCTTATTGGTCGAAAGGCAATAAACCAGCTAAACTTATAGGGGAAAGCAGCTCATTCTAGAATGTTTCTTAAAGTGTCTTAAACCAAGATGCTAGATCAAGTTCAAGGTTCAGCACCTAGGTCAGGACAATCCCTGATATCAACACAGGCTGAGGGATGAACAGATGGAGAGCAGCCCTGCTGAGATGAGAACATGGCCTTGTGCACTCCCAGCCCAGAGAGCCAAATGTGTCCTGGGCTGCATCCAAAGAAGTGTGGGCAGCAGGGGAGGGAGGGGATTCTGCCCCTCTGCTCTGCTCTGGTGAGAGCCCACCTGGAGCCCTGCATCCAGCTCTGGGGTCCCAGCATAGGGAGGACATGGACCTGCTGGAGTGAGTCCAGAGGAGGGACACCAAGATGATAAGAGGGATGAAGCATCTCTCCTATGGGGAAAAGCTGAGAGAATTGGGATTGTTCAGCCTGGAAAAAAGAAGGTTACAAGGTGACCCAATTGTGGCCTTCCTGTACCTGAAGGGAACTTACAGGAAGATGGGGCGAAATTATTTACATGAGGATATAGTGACAGGACAAGGGGTAATGCATTCAAATAGAAAGAGACTACGTTTGGATTAGATATTAGAAAAAAATTCTTTGCTATAGGGGTGCTGAGACACTGGCACAGGGCCCTGAGAGTCTGTGGATGTCCTATCCATGGAAGTTTTCAAGGCCAGGTTGGATGGGCAGCCTGGCTTGATGGAAAGTTTACTTGCCATTGATAAGTGGGTTGAAACTTGTTAGTTTTCAGTGTCCTCTTTCAACCAAAACCATTTTAAGATTCTATGATGATTCTGTAGTTAGGAAATAGCTTTTTAAACTTTGTATTTAGGTGACAAAAAGCCCCCCAAACAAACAAAACCAAAACCAAAACCAAACAAAAACCCACAAAAAATGGAATAAAGTCAGAAATATTGTGGAATGAGGTTAGGCACAATGGAGTTTGTTGTTTTACTGCAATTTGTTCTGATGTTCAATTCCAGCTATTCCATAGCTCTGTGAATGTTAACTTGATCCATTAGTCAAAAAAGGTTCATTGTGATTTGGGAAAAGATAGGAAACATTTTTCCAGTCAGTATTCCAGATGCCAGTGGAAGGTAAAGGGACAGTGTTCTTTCTGAATTAGCTAATATATGGTATTTGCTATATAGCTAAATCACATTGCAGAGAGAGGTAGTTAAGATACAACATTCATAGCATGAAATAAGAACACATTTTCAGTGCTGAGTGTCAGATGATGGCATTGCAGCTGGTATTCAAAAAATCTGTTCTAGCATGCCTTAAAATATGACTTTAAACTAGATTTTTTTAAATAAATGCATTAATTCAAACCTGGGAATTTTGAAATGAAGTGAGTTGCTTTAACTCATCTTTTTTATTTCTAAATATAAAAAAGATGCTTGAAGCTAATGTTTTTCATTTTCTTAATGTGCTAGAGATGCTTGAATAATAGGGAGGATTGGAAAAGGTTATTTTGACCACTTCAGTGGCAATGTCTGATTAAATATGGAAAAGAATCTATAAATGGGCTCCTTATACCTTTATTAATTCTCTGCTACATGCATATTGCATATCATGTTTGTACACCCAACAGAAATGGCTTTTTGACTTTGATTCTGGATTTGAAATTAAAAAATATGTTTTTGTAGGGAAATAATTCTGATTTGTTGACTCTTGAGAACTTAGGTAGTGATTTAAATTTAAATAGCCTTTCTGCAATTTTTTTTTCTTATGATTTCTCAAAATTCCGAATTACTCATATCTTTAAGGATAGTAGCCTTGCAGCCTCACGTTGTGTTACTGTGGTACTTTGAATTCCTTCACTGTTGTGTTTTTTTGTGCGGGGAACCTAGACTGCAACTTCAGCTCTTCATTTCTGCAAAGGAAAGTAGTAGTCAAGTAATGCATAGCCACTTCGTTTCATTCTACCTGGTGTGCAAGTAAGCTAAAGTTAGCCATAGGTATTTGACTATTTTACTTACTTCAAGTATAATAATTAAACCAAAGAATCTTGATCATTCAAATAGATATGCAGTCTATCATCACACAATTACATTCTTCACTGCAATATTGCAGTCCTGTCATGGTTTGACACTGGCACAATGCCAGTGCCTCTATGAAGATACATTCTCTTTGGTAGCTGCTGTGAGATGTGACCAGGAATAAGCAAAGCAGGCTCTTACTTAGGAAAGAAAAGAACCAGAACTTTATTAACTACTCTACAACTACAAATAAAAAGGAACACACACATACAGGGAAAATGAAAACCTCACAAATGCATTTCCTCCTCCCCCCACCAAATTTCGAACACAATACATTTGTTCTTCAAATCACCAACTCTCGGTCCAGCATCACTTTTTAGACAATCAATCTTCAGTTCATCAAGAGGAGAGGAGTCCTTCTTGTACCATGGGCTTCCCCTGGAAACACAGTCGAAGCTTCGTGTGTGTCTGTGTCACTTGTGGCACCGCCCGGAGTGCATCTGCTGTTGTGACTTCTTCCTTTCCATGTCCAGTGCTCTCACCACTGAACATGGACCAGAACTGCTTCTAGGGTTGTCTTTTTTTAAGGATGCTCTGTCCCGTTCCAAAAAAAGCACAGTCTCTCTTTTGGGACACCTGTCCCCACAATCTCTCTTTTGGGACACCTGTCCCCCCCATATTTTCACCCCCTGGGGCTGAGGGGCATCAACACTGAACCCTCTTAGTTCTGAGGCCATTGCTTCCCCCTAGAATGCAGTCTCTGTGTCACAAGGAACATGGTACTGTCTATGGCTATACAAAAAGAGTCCAGCCAAAGCCACTCCATCATTTCTTCTCACTAGGATTCTTCTCTATTCTTCTACTATCTCTCACTCGCCCAGACTTCTCTCACACTGACCCATTTCCTTCCTCATCTTCTACTCTATCTTCTAGAAAAGGTCAATGTTCTGTAAAGTTCTCATTCTCCAAAAAGGGGTTAAAAGCTCCTACAAGCGGCCGGCTGAACCTCCCCCTCTTCTCCATCTCAGCCGTGCTGCCGGCGCAGGCCCATGTTTATCAAGTCTCAAGGTTACAGTCCTAGGCAGCGGCTCTCTTTCTCTCTCTCTCTGTATCTCTCAGGAAAGGCTGCCCGGTGGCTCCCGGTGTCTCTCTCTCTTTCTTTCTCTCTTTCTCCCTTCCACCCTTCCACCCCGGGGCTCAGGCCTACCTCTCTTGGCCACATGGTTTTCCCCTCCCCCTGCCCAGCCAGCAGCTGGGCCGGGGGAGAGACCCGAACTCTTTCCCGCCGAAAACCCAAGAGGACCTTCCCAGGGGAGAGCTCTGCTTTTAACCCCGTGTTCTCAGAGGCATGTCCATGTCTCAATGGTCAGGTTAAATGCCAATATTAAAATCTGAATATCCATTGGCCAAAAACACAGCATCTCAAAAAACACATTTCCTGTCAAACCACCACATTCTACCCTTCGCTTCTGAGAACACACTTTCTAAAATTATTAACAAAATTACAAAACACTTCAACACTTTTACAAAACAAGAAAACTTTCATCTCCAGATTTTAACTCAATACATGCTTTGTTCTTATTCTTCTTTGGTCTCATCTCACAGCTTTACTCACAACTTTATCTTATCACTCCTCCAAAATTCGATTCCCCGGTCAGGGAAACCAAAAATGTCATGGTTTGACACTGGCACAATGCCAGTGCCTCCATGAAGATACATTCTCCTTGGTAGCTGCTGTGAGATGTGACCAGGAATAAGCAAAGCAGGCTCCTACTTAGGAAAGAAAAGAACCAGAACTTTATTAACTACTCTACAACTACAAATAAAAAGGAACACACACATACAGGGAAAATGAAAACCTCACAAATGCATTTCCTCCTCCCCCCACCAAATTTCGAACACAATACATTTGTTCTTCAAATCACCAACTCTCGGTCCAGCATCACTTTTTAGACAATCAATCTTCAGTTCATCAAGAGGAGAAGAGTCTTTCTTGTACCATGGGCTTCCCCTGGAAACACAGTCGAAGCTTCGTGTGTGTCTGTGTCACTTGTGGCACCGCCCGGAGTGCATCTGCCGTTGTGACTTCTTCCTTTCCATGTCCAGTGCTCTCACCACTGAACATGGACCAGAACTGCTTCTAGGGTTGTCTTTTTTTAAGGATGCTCTGTCCCGTTCCAAAAAAAGCACAGTCTCTCTTTTGGGACACCTGTCCCCACAATCTCTCTTTTGGGACACCTGTCCCCCCCATATTTTCACCCCCTGGGGCTGAGGGGCATCAACACTGAACCCTCTTAGTTCTGAAGCCATTGCTTCCCCCTAGAATGCAGTCTCTGTGTCACAAGGAACATGGTACTGTCTATGGCTATACAAAAAGAGTCCAGCCAAAGCCACTCCATCATTTCTTCTCACTAGGATTCTTCTCTATTCTTCTACTATCTCTCACTCGCCCAGACTTCTCTCACACTGACCCATTTCCTTCCTCATCTTCTACTCTATCTTCTAGAAAAGGTCAATGTTCTGTAAAGTTCTCATTCTCCAAAAAGGAGTTAAAAGCTCCTACAAGCGGCCGGCTGAACCTCCCCCTCTTCTCCATCTCAGCCGTGCTGCCGGCGCAGGCCCATGTTTATCAAGTCTCAAAGTTACAGTCCTAGGCAGCGGCTCTCTTTCTCTCTCTCTCTGTATCTCTCAGGAAAGGCTGCCCGGTGGCTCCCGGTATCTCTCTCTCTTTCTTTCTCTCTTTCTCTCTTCCACCCTTCCACCCCGGGGCTCAAGCCTACCTCTCTTGGCCACATGGTTTTCCCCTCCCCCTGCCCAGCCAGCAGCTGGGCCGGGGGAGAGACCTGAACTCTTTCCCGCCGAAAACCCAAGAAGACCTTCCCAGAAGAGAGCTCTGCTTTTAACTCCGTGTTCTCAGAGGCGTGTCCATGTCTCAATAGTCAAGTTAAATGCCAATATTAAAATCTGAATATCCATTAGCCAAAAACACAGCATCTCAAAAAACACATTTCCTGTCAAACCACCACAAGTCCAAATATAGATGGGAAGGGAGGTCCATCAGTATTAGGAAGGATAATAAAAAAATCAAAAGCATATTTTAGTGTTAGATCCTTGCTACTGTCTCTGAGCATGGACTGAGGTTTGACAGTTTTTCTATAAGTCAAGAATAAATCTACCATTTTTGCCATTCCACACAGAGCTAGTGCCAGTGAACATACCTTTTTTTTCTCAGTCAGTTAATATGGTCTTTAACAAGCTGTGGACAAAATGTTGATTTCACCAAAGCAGTTGGATTCTGCTGTTCCTGGGACAGCATTTCTGTATGGTTTAACATTTTTGGATTGAACACTTCTAAATGTCTGTGGCCTATGAAAAATTCAGCATATTATGGATTTTTTCTTTATGACAAACATTATAGTTTACAAAAGTGAAACAATGTTCAGCCTCAAAGCTAGAAAAAGAGTGCACCTTTATGGTTGTAGTTTTCAAGAGCTAAATCTTAAGGTGGTTTTGTTTCATTTTATTCCTGGACAATAAAGTTGTTCCTTCTTATCATTAATTCTGCCTCTAGTGTCTGATTGATTTTTTCATATTCAAGTCAATTAGTCATTCAATTTTGAGTAATTACTTCCAGTGTATCACCAGTTAACAGGTCACTGGCTTTTGTGGTACCCTTGACAAACCTGACCAAAATACGTTTGGCTGGGAATTTTGGAGACAGCTTAGGTTGGCTGCAAGTCAAAAAAACCCAGACAATGTTAATCTCCAAAGATGTGGATGAGAACAATTCACATAACTAGAAATACCTACTTGGATACCTATCCTTTCCGTTTCTTTCCCTCTCTCTGGGTGCAGCTCTCCTGGGTGTGTTTATTCATTCTTTATTTAGGTTTGCTGTTGCAAAGTATTGTGCAGACTTAGCCAAGGTTGTTCATTAAAATGTAGAAGAGGAGATGAAGTGACAAGCAGTGGTGACAGCAGGTTCCTCTCCATGACAATGTATTCTTGTCAGTGCAGTATTTAGATGAAGAATACATATGAAAAGGTGAAATACTTCTAGACATCTTTCAGTACAAGGGCTGAATATTCCCTTGTTCCGAAGACTTGTGTGTATCACAATTATGTTGTCTGATTGCGATGTGTTATCTCATAAACAGAGAAATATTGTCACATTTCCTTTGTCTTAATAAGTCTTGTGTAGACCTTTGCCAGGGGTTAAGTCTTTGTGGTTGAAATTGCTTGCTCACGTAGCCAAATAGAAAAGAAGGAAGAGGAATAAAGAGAGCATAACTCATGACTTGGTGGGAGGCAGTTTGTTTGGTGAGTTTAGATTGATTTATCTGAATTGAATACTTCAATATTTTTCAGTTTCATATTGGCTGGAGTACAGTAAAAAGAAATACTTTGGTTTTCTGCTATAGAAAAATTTTGAGTAACCTAAAGAAAACATCCTCGGTGCACATTTGTGTTTCCACTGTTCCCTGCTACCTACTTTTTCTATTTCCCAGCTCTAAGTGCAATGCTGACAAAGGTCAATCTCCTTGTCCTTTTCGCAAAAAGCAGTATTTTGTTCTGTTGTGTTGTATGGAGAAGCCCACACAAGATGCTTTGTGATTGTGAAGATGTAGTTCTACATGTAAGGATTCATGATTCTTCAGATTAGGTTATATTGAAGGTCCAAAAAAGTGACTGGGAGAAAAATGCTTATTAAAAATGTTTGAAGGAACTTTTGTCCCTTCAAGAGCAGAGCCTTGCAGAAGGGCAAGGCTGTTCAAGTTAGGAGGAGCAGTTCCAAATCAAACACTATTAACAAGGAGGATAGTCCTATTTGGGAACCACCCAGTGGGTTTTCATGGCAAGATTTTATTTGAGAGATGGGGGGCTACCGGGGTTGCTTCTGTGCCAAGCTTCTAGAAACTGCACTTTTATCAGATGGAGCCAGTGCCAGATGGTTCCAAGACAGATATTTCATTTGCCAAGGTAGAGCCCATCTGTGAGAGAGACATCTCTGAGAGCACTAGCATCTTCAGGGATAACCTATTGAAAAAGGGGAAAAGCTGCTGTGGAAAATAGCCGGAAGAGAAGTGAGAACATGTGAGAAAAACAGATCCATAGACACTAAGACCAGTCAAGTCGGAGAGAGAGGAGGTGCTCCAGGCACTGGACCAGAGGTTCCCCTGCAGCCCTGGAGAAGACCAAGGTGAGGCAGGATGTTTCCCCTTAACCCGTGAAGATCCAAGGTGGAGCAGATAAACACCCGCAGCCCATGGAGGACCCCCTTCTGGAGTAAGAGATTGCATGTGACTGTGTGGAGACCCCACACTGGAGCAGGCTCCTGGCAGAACCTGTGGCCCTGTGGAGAGAGGAGCCCATGCTGGGGCAGTTTTACTGGCAGAATTTGTGACCCCATGGGTAACCCATGCTGGAGCAGGCTGTTGCTGAGGGATGAACCATGTATAAGGCACCCACGCTGAATCAGACCGTGAAGAACTGCACCCCCTGGAAAGGACCAGCATGGGAAAAGCTTGTGAAAGACTGTTTCCCATGGAAGGGACCATGCAGTTCATCAGGAAGAGAATGTGAGGGGTCCCACCTCTGAGGAGGAAGGACCATCAGAGACAATATGTGATGAACTGACTACAGCCACCATTTTTCATACCCCTGCACCACTCTGAAGAGAGGAGAGAATCTGACAGTGAAGTTTTGTTCAGAAAGAAGGGAGGAGATGGGGAGAGGATGTTTTAAGATTTGGGTTTATTTCCTGTTATTCCACCCTGATTTTTTTTTTCTCTGAGTTAAGTCTGTTTTGCATATGACTGTGAGTGTAAGGGTAATTGGCAAGGGATCTCTCCCTGCCCTTATATTTACCTCTTCTCCTTCTATTTTCTTTCCCCTGTGCAGCTGAGGAGGAGAGGGTGGTAGAGCAAGTTTGGTGGGGACTTAGCACTTATGCAGGGTCAACACACCACACCTTCCCACACTATCGTAGATGAGGAAAAACAATTTTTCTGATCCAAATCCTAATTTATTTGAAAAAAAATGAATAGGGGGAAGAAAACTGTCAAAGTTTGCAGTGGTTTAATGTCTGTCTGATTCCTAGTAATTTCATAAATGAAACAGTGATTTTTTTTCTCTTTTTTTTTTTTTTTTTGCTGGTAACCTGACATAGCTGAAGTATTTATTTGCTTTAAACACTACCACTAAGATTGTTGTCATCTCTAATGTGACCTATACATCATCTACTGAAAATAAAATCAATTTTTTCTCTGCCTTTACTGGTCTTTCCAAGACATCATTTCTTGCCTTTAATAAGTACATAAATATCCACCTCTGGGTTCTCTTAGAGATGTAGCTGGAGCAGTTTACGTATGGTACTTGCTCTGATTCTTTAAGGAGTGTTGTGGGACCTTCCTCATCAGATCGAGCTAGCTCAGCTAGCCCAGAGCCATCCCTGCTATCTTTTGACCCGGTGATGTCTAGAAGATGCAGAAACCCAAGAGGTACGAAGAGCGAGGTTTCTTGGCCCTTGACCCTTTGCGTTTGTTTGACTTTAAGTTATTGGAACACTAGTAGGATCCAATGTCTTGAAAAGGCTACTTTTTGGGTCTTTTCATATGGAGAAATTGCAACAGTGATTGATCACCTCTCATCTCTTGCTCCTTGCTGCACCCCTCTGCCCTCTAGGAAATCAGGGTTTGCTTGAATAAGCCCATGTGGAAGCAGCATCAAATTTTCCCTTCCTGCAAGGAAGCAAGACTTCTGTACTTTATGCCTGTCTCCTAGCTGTAAGTGTGTGAGATCAACAGTAGCAGTAGCAAGAGAAAATAAAATAAATAAAAAAGAAAACCTAATCTAATAGGGTTTAACTCTGCTTTTGGAGGAGGGATCTCTAGGCAGCAGCTCAGCATTGCTTCAGGGAAATAATTATCTGAATTTCATTGAGAGGAGGTCTAGAAGGAAAATTCGTGAATGAATGATTGCTTCTATTTCAGGATGTGACAGCAATCTTTTGACTGGTTTCTGTGAAGACTCAAATTCTCCTTAATCCTGCAGAATATTAGACAGCAGAACATTCTTCAAATTTGACCCTTTTTCAAAGCAGGTTTTTCTGTTTCTGTAACTATTTCTGCTGCATTGCCAGATCTTGCTTTGTACCCTCCATATTTGAAACATTCATCCATTTTGTCAGTTCTCAGGATCATGGAAAATCAGAAGTGTTTGACAACTCAAAGAGGATAATAAAGCATTTTTAATGTATGGCATTTTTCCAAAGTGATCTCTTTTAAACCCATCTCCTTGTTAATTTTTCTGAGATTTTCTGCTGATTTTCTAGAATACAACAGTGCTTTCAATAAAGGGGATATATATTGTGAAACTATGTGAGACTGATGTTAATGAAATGCAGCAGTTATGAGCATCTGGATATTCTGTGGGTTGCAGCTTTTTGGTATTAGGTAGCTATCATCTGTCACAGGATGGCAAAATGAGACAGATTTTCTGAGAGGAGAAAAAAAAAGCAATGGAGGGACAGAAGCACTCTCATTAAAATCCCAGACAAAACAAACAAGACTTGACATGACTTTTTCTGGGGTTTTTGCTCAGGATATATCTCCTGCATAGCACAGTGTGCCCATGTTTGAGATTCCTGGATATTGCCATAATCTATGTGCCTGTAAATTTTTGAAGGGTCCAGAAAGAGTGGCACCATATTTTTGGAAAATGAGACCTGGCACCTACATTCCCTCCTTGGTTTCAGTGGTGAGAGGTACTTCTGATTTTGCAGGTGAAGGATGACAACAACATTGAGCATGACGAAACTATTTTCCTCCTATTGTTTTGTGCTCATTCTTCAGTCATGGTGGTGCAGGATGTTATCTTGCTTAGCGCCCACAGCCCAACATTCTCACACCTTCCTTTCTTCTACCTTTTTGTGGGCAAGTCCTGTCCAGTCAGGGGGAAAAGCCTGTTGTAAGAGAGCAAAAAAGAATGGTGGCTTAAGCTTGCAGAAGAAATTCAAGAGGAATGTGATATTTCCATTAAAACCCCAAAATAAATGCATAAGGGTGATTAAAGCACATCATAACTGATGCAAAACAAACTGTATAACATATTGATTTCCTGACACAGAAAACTCATTTAAGAGGCGCAAGTAAGAAACAGGAGAATTAAGCACAAACCTGCTCTTATTCAGAATGCATCACGCACAACTGATTCTGACATCAATGTCTTTTATAGACTTTCAGAAATGGTTTATCTTGGGGATGAAGCTGAAAGAAATACTGTAAATGGCTTAAAAAAAAATATGAGACCAAATGACACACAGAAACTCTTTATGCTGCTTTATGCCCATTTCTTCAAAACATCTTGACAAAAAGAAGCAACAAAGAAAAAGAAACAACAAAATAGTAACTGGATGAAGTATGAAGAAAATGAAAAAAATCATTAATTCATATTGATAAGATCCTACTCCCTTGCCTTGCCTTACTTTGCCTTCCCTCTCCTTCCCTTCCTCCACCTTCTTCTTTTCTCCTCTCCTGCCTTTATTACACTGAGGAAACTGAATTATTGGGACTTAATTAGACTGAGTGCTGCATGTGAACAGCAGTGAAAGAACTTCCATCCCCAAAATGCTGCTGAACTAGGAAACACAATTTATTTATAAGTGTTTCCATCTGTTCAGTGAAGCTGGGGAGGCTAGCAAAAGTTTCAGAATAAAGGTTTAATTTTTTTTCTGGAGTAGTGAGGGGGTGTGGTAGAAATATTTTCACTAAAGGACAGTGAGATTTGAAGATAATACATGTTGTTTAACATCAGGCTTATCTGTTGATACTTGCTAAGCATCTCCTGAAAGAAGCAAAGTTAAAAAAAGGTTGAGGAGGCCCAGAACTCACTATGCTTCTAACATATATCTGTTAGAAAAACAGATGCTATGCTATGCTAACACTATGCTTCTAACATGTATCTGTGCAAATACCAAAGTCCAGAAATGGAACACTGAATCCAGTCAGTGGTGGATATGCTCTATCATTCTGCTAACATAAGCTCTGGAGCCAGGAATCAGGCAAGCACCAGCCAATACAATGTGCACAGCTGGACCCTATAGGATTGTGATCCTAACTGGAGCACAGGATAGGACACAGTCAGCTGGAAAACCTCAGGATGGAGGAAGCATGTCCAATTTGTTGTATCCAATGTATGCACTGGAATTTCAGTTCTTTCTGTCTGTTGCCCAACTTGTTAGAGTATTTATCTAGCAAACAATCTATTGTTTTGTTCTATTCCCTCTTTCAGGGATAAATCTTAATTTTAAATTCCTATAAAATGCTGTAAGGGCTTCATTGTGATTGTAATGATATATTTCATCAGTGTCTTCAGCTTTAAGCTGAATCAAGAATTGGGCCACATGATGCATAAATTACCATGTGCTTTCTCATAATTTTTTTGTTTCATCAGAGGTTGAAAAATCAGACTGTTTCTGCAGTTCACTGAATTGACCTTTTATAAACCACAACACACTACATAGAGCGAAACATTTTCCCCTTTCTTGAATGCATTTCTATAGTAACACCAAGTGCAAGTTGTCTATCTTACTGCTTTTGGTAACTCTGCAGTGTATTTCTAGCACTTTCTACTGGAGCTAATTTAACAAAACTCCTTCTGCCCAGAGGATGGGAGACACAGTAGACTGTGGTAGCAAGTGCATTCTTAGTGTATGAATTTATAGAAATTTCATACCTTTCAGACTTCAGCATCTATCAGATTTTTTTAAAATATTTGAACAAGATATTCCAAACTTTTTGAGGATAGTTGCAGTCAGTTACAATCAATATGGTGGCTGTGAAAACAAAGCTTATGGGAGGAAAGTTGCAAATCTTTAATGTAAAAGGTGAAAAAAATATTGATCCATAGATTGTGCTGTATGTTATATAGCTGTACTCCATATTAGTTTATGAACCTGTTTTTTTTCTGTTGGAGTCCTTTTGATCCAGTCTAAATCCAAGTCATTAGCATTTTTCAGAGTTGCTGACTAGATTCTAGACTTTACTGCCATTTTCTTCCAAATAAAAATGTTGTACCTTATTCTAGCTTCATAAAATGACTGTTTATGTTACTTCATTTTTATTTTTATGACTCTTAATTTTAGTATCATTTGGGTATTACTTCCTTTAAAGAAAGTCATCAGTGCAAAATTTTATTTAACTCTGGTGATCTGAATGCAAGACATTTTTATAGTTGTTGACATGAGGTTGACATAAGGTACACATAATAAAATTTAAATATTAATTTTATTTATTTAATATGTGGAATATTTCCACATCTGTGGAATTCCTTTAAAAACTTTATAGCTCTTTCAGTCAACACAAAACTCAACTCAAAGATTGATGGTATGAAACTACAGAAGACAAAACCCAGACCTGAAATCTCTATGTTATAGTCTGCCAATCAAAGCAACAAAATATATTCCTCCATGAAAAAAAAAAATATGCAGTCTTAGATTTCCTTTCAGACTCACAAGAATTTTATCAGTCTCTAACTGTAGTGAGAAATAGAGTCTGTGCAGGAATCCTTGTAACAGAGATAATGAGAAAATCTCTACTCTTTTTATGTCTAGAAGGCTTTTCCTCAAAATAAGTGTGACTTTTTTTTTTACTTAAGAATTGTTATTTTGTTGCACATCTAATCAAGTTACAAGTAATTATAACCACCCATAATTTAGAATTGAATTTGTTAAGTGCAAATTTGGTAGTTTTACATGAATGCCCAATATTCTGTTTCACATTTTGTTTCATATTTTGTTTTATATTGCTATTCACAGGTTTTTAATCTCAGAGATTTTACCACATCAAAGAATATTAAGTAAAATGCTCAGTAATTCCTTAGAAATGGTAACTTTAACCTGTTTCTCTTATTTGAAGACAGGTTTTGTTTAAGCAGCTTGAAGATGTAGCACAGGTCATGGGAACAAATTAGTGATGACTGGAATGAACGTTTTTTCGTTCCATCTTCCACTGGAAATCACATTGTGCACTCAAATAGTTTAGCTTGAAGTGCGCATTTTCTGCTGGATTAGAGTTCAGAGATCTCTCAATCTTTGCTATAGATCATTTGTTCTCAGCAAATGAACAAATGAGTATCTTCAGTACTATTTCAGCAGGTCTTTGCTTTTTTTTTCCCCAGGAAAATATTTCACCTTGGTGGCAGCAAAACTTATGATTCATAGAGAAATGATTGAAACATTTATGTTTGTTTTTAATTTTTTACTCTTCCCCTCTTCCACCTTTTGTGTTTGTGGGTTTATTTCCCACCCTGTGAAATAGTATTCTAAGAAATGATCTACGTTTCAGAAAAGCATCGGTTTTCTCCCAAATTCTGCAATTCAGCAAATGCAGTAAAAAATGCAATAAAGTAAATTACCTGCCTCTATGCAAAACTGAATAAGGTAAGGATTTAGGTGAGAGTCCATGAGGGTTTCTGTGATAATGCCTTCTTTCAGTCTAATATTTTCAGTTGTATCTAGTGACCAGTGAATCAAATAATTTGAGTCAGTGGATCTCATTAACAGTCTTTGATAATCCTTGGATGGCAGGCCTATACTGGCAGTAATTAATATTGGCAACCTGAGTATTAATATTTGGTTTCCAATGACAGACAAATCATGTTTAGGTACACTTAGAAGGTAAATAGTGACACTTCTGGGGAGTTTCCTAACATTCATGTGCTTTTCAGAGCATTTTTCTGAAGAAGCTGCTCTTTTCCCACTCTGCAAAAGTAACTTTGAAATTTGGTACCAAATCTAAAAATATTTTCAATTTTATCCAGTGTTAGATACCATAATTGCAATATTTCTTATAGCTATGCAGCTTTTCAAGTTTTCAGGATGAAGTAAAACCATGAGCGAGGATGAAAATAATATCAGAAAAATTCATAGGTGTTGGTTAAAAAAGTTGGATAAATATTGTTTTTATTTTGCTTACTATGCTGTGTACAGCAGTATATTCACATGACTTTTTTTTAAGAATTTGAGGAAATCTTCCTAAATTGAAAAATAGTCTCAATTCTCTAAAAAAAAAGACATTGTTAGAAATTTGTTTTCTTGAGTTACAGAGCTGATATCAGAATCTGACAGAGTACCCTATTGCAAGGACGAGGATGATGGCATAAGAAGGACGGCATAAACTACCAGTGTCAAACTCCACACTGACTTTCTCTGCATAGGAATCTGGTGTCCTGAATCTTTTAATTTTCTTATAATACTTTTCTATTGTGATTACACCCACAATCATATCTCAGGCCCCCCCCTGAGGTACTAAATATCTCCACAGTTCTCTGAGGACCACAGAAGAAACAAACACTTTTTTGATGAACAATCCAGCTACAACAACTAGTTACAGCAATTGTGAAATATTTGTTTTGGCTGCTTTCTGTCCTGGCTCCAGGGTAGCCTAGCTCTTCTGTGATTTGCCTAAGAAGCCTGTCCCGCCTTGCAGCAATAGAAGCAATGGATTTCTCTCAAATGGTATCAGAGCTGGGGAGTAGATTAATTGCTGTAAACTTGTAACCCTTACCATGGTGTTGGGGTCCAATACGCAAAGGTAAATCCTGAAGAAGTGTACATTTCACTGGATTGTTTAAGGCTGTGTCTGGAACATATTCTAGTGTATAATAAAACTTTATTTCTGCAACAATTCAGTCCCAGCAAAAAATAGCATGTGGCAACTGGCAGTGTCCTTTCTTGCCTGCTAGTGACTGTATGTCAAGATAACGATGCATGTCGTGTGCATAGAGAACAGAATAAGCATTACCAGCAAGCTGTTACAAATGTGTAATATAACCGTTCTGCTCTAAAATTTTAATGCATTGCCCTCACCACACCAGTCTGCTCTTCTAGGTGTGCTTCTCAAATTTCAGCTCAGGGTGCATTATGGATGATGTATAAATGCATATCTGTCAAATTGCTGAGTAAGTGCTGAAGGTGGAGGGAGTGGAAAGAAGGTTTGCAGCAAACGCCAAGCTAAAAAGTTGAGCCTTACAACTTTTAATTAACTTCCTGATCATTTGTATTAGTGTTCATGATTCCTAAGGCAATTCACCCTGTTTCAGAGGAGTTTATACTTAATCTTCCCATCATGTGAGAGATTGTACTTCAACTGCCAGAGTGTCTTCATGCCATACAAGTGTACGGAGCATAGATGTACTTGCAGTCAGCTCAAAAGTAAGAAGCGGTACTTATGGAGCTAATTTACCTTTTAGAAAGGCAGGGGTTGGAAGATAAGGTACGACCCTGATCTGACTCTGCATTGTACTTCAGAGGGGCTGGGCCACCATTTCCATCAGCACAGTGTTGCAGTGCTCCACAGGAGCACAGCTTTGGAATACTGCATGCCTTTTTCTGCCATACAAGATAGACTGGCCCAAGTCACAGCTCATCCTGGCAAACCATTCCAGCCAGCAGAGCAGGCTGGCTGCAGCTCTTTGTTAGTAAATCACTGCTCATTTCCTAAACAGACAATGCTGCTGCATGCTTTTTCAACATTTTTTTCCTCACAGACACATACATTGGAGGAAAGGGATACATTTACATCATTTGAATACATTATATGTCTAATGAGGAAGAAAAGTAAGAATTATTGGCACTCGTTCAAAATATGTACTAAATGTCAGCAGGAAATAAATTTAAAACTATCCATTTAGTATTCTATAAACGTCTCTCTGCCTTCAGTCCATTTTGAAATGGGGAAATACTGCTGAAGACAGTGAAGCTGTTACTGACTGAAAAATGATGAAAGGGCAGAAACTGGAGTTTCATGTTTTCCAGAGGTAGAAAGGCATCTATTTTTTGTAAAAAAGGGTTTAACACAAAAATTCTTCCATATTAGTGGCAATCCATAGCTGAATGTGATTATTTTAGGCAGCGGATGTGGGAAGAAACATAAGAATAATTCTAGAGTTATACAGAATTCCACGTGCTATCTTGTCTAGTGAGATTCTTTGTTAAATATTCCAACTATAATGAATGCAGAAAAGGGTTAATCCAACACATACCCTTGGAAAAATATAGAACGTGATGGGTTTGTACTTGACACATCATGCTTTGAGGTTAGTTAGAAGTGGGGAGATCTGTTTCTCTCTTTTTAAAGATAATTTCTGTTCCACTGCACTGCATTTATGTTCACCTGATTTGGTTTAGTTCCTATTTAAATAGTAATGGTTGCAGAACATTGTGCAACTAATTGGTCGGATTTTACTCTATATGTTTAATGAATACAGTGGTAATGATTTGTGTAAATAGTTAAAAGAGTATCCTAGGTGTTCTACACTTTTTAAATTTGATTTTATTACTTATGAATAGAACTTTTCAAGAGTATGGGACTGGAACTCTCAGCGTTCTGGAGAACAACTGATGAGACTGATGAGAACAACTGAGAATGACTGATGAGAAAATGGTTCTTTCTTTATTTTTATTTTTTTTCTTCTCACAGACAAAAGCCATTCATGAGAATGGTTCTGATCATTTGCAAGAGTAGAGAATATGCCCCAGAGAAGCAACTGTATTGAAGATCCATTTTTAGAAAAATTCAAGAATCTTAGAGTGGCTCTCGAGGAAGATTGCTCAATGAAGAAGATGCTTGAAGAGTAGGCTTCCTGACAGTGTAAGACTCATTGATTCAGTACAATTCTGCAAAGTTAAGAAGAAATTTCTTATCTAAAAAGGGATCTGATACAATTTCTCAGTTTGACTGCTTGCAGTTTCTGTCTGAAACCACCGTTTCTTGCTTGAAATATTGTTTTCTTGATCTGACTCTGTTCTCTCATATAAGAAATCATTAACTGTATTCATATATGTCCAACTGAGTTAGATCCATTGGAAATAAACCAGTTCAGATTTATTTTCCCCCAGCATTCATTTCACAGTATTCCAGAAGGCTGCCTAGTTTGTCCACTTCTTCTGGTGTACTGCAGAAAATCTGTTTCATCTGTCCTTGGATAGATCATCACCTGAAGGGTTTGGAGCAGGCTCGTGAGGCTTCTCCTTGAAGATCAGGGACTTAACCTTCTTCATTCTGAGCCAAGTGGAGGAACATCTTGTCATGCAAATGGAATACGGGTATTGGTTGGTCCACATCACATTTTATTTCCAGATGTTAACAGTTAATTTTCATTTTTTCCTTTGAACCACAAAAGTTTAATCAACTAGTTTATTGCAGTGTAATCACAAGGAAAAAATTTAAACAATACAACCTTCTAGTAGGAGCAATGACTTTTTTTTCCACTACTGAATCCAAATCTGAAAAGTAGGTGATTTATGTGAGGAAAAAATTGTTTTTAAAAAATGTGACAGAAGTGTTGTAAGAACTCAGGCTGTGGGGGGATCTATTGCTCCTCTCTGGAGTCACGGGCAAATGTCTATGGACTGTGGTAAGGTTATGATGTTCTTTGCATTTAAGTCACTTCTAGTACTCTGTTATCAGTAAAGCTACTGTCTTTCCACTTCATTTTCTACTACTTGACATGACAACTAAGTTCCTATAAGGCAAATGATAAACATTGACATAAATTTATCTATTTCAGTGGAGCTGGACCAATTTGTACTCTCTGGAGGGATGACCTTTGGTACATAAATATATTACATCTTGCAAAATTTTATCACTGGCATTTTGGTTCCTGTAACAAATGAGCATCTTGGAGATGACCTTTTTCATGAAGCAAAATTCCAAGTATCACCATCAGAATATCTCATTCTCTTTCTAAAATAACATATAGGCGAACAAAACAAACAATGAAGTTAATAAATGTTAAAAAAAATGGAAGAAAAAAAAAAGTCATATGACAAAAATGTTTAAACAAAAGTTTATAAATATCTTCTATGTACATGCAGGTATTTTCATCTAAAGCATCTTCTCCCTTATTTTTGGTTCTTTGGAAAATCATAATATATTTTCTGTATCCGCACAAGAACAATGGATGTACTATTTCTTTACCAATCTAAATCTCTTCAGTTTTTCACTGTTCAAAAAACATGTATTATTTACACTTTATTTCTGCTTTTTCTGTATAATGTCTCACTCAGCTTTGTATACAGGAATCTAGACAAAATACTCAGAATGTTCTCTGAACTACTTTTTCCTAAAGGTGTGCCATAAATTGAAATGATAAGTTTCTGATTCTGTAATATAGACATGTCAAGTGACATGTCAAGGACATTCATGTCTTTTAAAGGAATATTTCATTGGATTTTCAATTTGGACCTAAAAGAGTTCAGTTGAGCTTCACAGGGTTCTTGATTTTTCCCCTTTCCACAAATCATTATGTACAAAATCCAGTTAATTTCAGTGGGGTTGAACACAGTGAGTGAGAAGGTGGTTTCAGAGATCATAATTTTATGCATATGAAACAACTGCTATGAACTTCCTGTGCACCAATGGATGGTACAGGCTATCACCTTAGATACTTTGGAAATACTGAAGTTGATCAGATCCCTTTTTTCCAGTATCTTTCAATGTTGTTTTACCTTTCTCCCACTCATACTTGTTGCCAGGAAAAAATTCCTTCTGTAGAATTGTGGAGCCATTGATGTTGGAAGAGACCTCTAGGATGAGCAGACCAAAAATTAGCCCACAACCACCACATGGAAGTGAATGTTTCAGAGATTACAAAATGGATTGCTCCAGATGTTAGGTATTGTTCATCCAAAGAAAAATGTAGAAAGTTTCAGACAATTTTAACATTGTCACCATAAGTAGGACCAGGACTTCATTCAAAGAGACAAATGTACAGATTTGACCTGCGGGTAAGCAGTATTTATGTTTCTCATCTCCACTCCTATATAAGTCAATTTGGTCTCAAAACTTGTTGTTAAGACTACTCAATTCTTTGCAAGAGAACAAAATAAATGTGTCTTTTTGAAAGCCAGTTACTTGATTCAACAGCAAGATTTCACTCTAGATCAACTTATTCCCAGTTATGACTTTCTGAATACAAAACTGCATTTTCAGTGGTCATTCAAACACATGACTTTGACATTTTCAGTGCAGGAAAAAGCTTATTCCTTTATGTCTTACAAAGGGGAAAGTAAAAAATGTTGAACAAGTCAGTTGGTGCTCTTCCTACACATCCCCTCTGGCAATATGTGGGTATTGATTTATTAGTGAGTAGCTCATGTGCTGCGAAGGTGAGCTCATTGTCGCCACTTGTATCTGACTGACCTGGATGCAAGATGGAGTTAAAGTGTGAATGATTAAAAGAATCCATCTGATTTGCTGAGACATACAGGTAAATTTGGCAAAGGAGATATAATCTGTATTTGAGCCTGGATGACAAAGTGATATTACATTTATCAGAGAACAGGAAATATTTGATTTCACCAATTTAGGTCACTTTATTAGTTTAAGGTGGAAGATTCATGTATAGCTGTGTCTTAAAATACAAGAGGTTAACATCCAGGACAGGACTGGGAGACAACAGCTCTATACATTACTTTACAGATAGAGCAAGGACTCCAAAAACAAGCCATGAGTGATTAAATGGGATTCTGAATCAACAAGACAGACTTCATTTAAAAATTCTCTTGCCTGCTAAGTTTATAAAAGCACTTGTACAACAAAGGACATCTATTACCCACTCTTCTGTCATCTGTGCTTTATCATAAGACCTGAGCACCCCATTATATTTGGAAGTTTTATCATGGAAAAAGAAAAAAATAATCCATAGCTCTTCAAACTTTGGTAAATTAATTCTTTTCTGGAGAATCTGTGTAGAAAAATTCTGGAGAATATTTTCAATTTAATTTTATGGATTATGCATATTGAAAGAGGAAGCAGTCACTTGCCAAGATATCTATACAAATAAATAAGTAGTATTTGTAATATGTAGTAATATGTAGTTCTTTCCTTGTCTTTACTGGATTCCATATTTATAGTGGATTGTGTTGCACAGAGCAAACTCTAAATACTTCCTCATTTGTGTAGATCGGAAGAGACTGGCTGGGAATTGAGAGTAATGCTCTCTACATCCCCAGGCATGCCTGGTCTTATCACTGGACCCACACAAAGAGGAAAAGTATTGGACCTTTCATCTAAATTTTCACAGCCTGTATGTTCTGGGACCAAGATGCCAAACCAAAGTCTGTAAGCAGCCTTCTTCATATTCTTTCTGTGTAGGTGTCCGTGCTGTTGCACTTTGCCTGTGTGCAAAGAGAAAGGTACATAAATCAGTGCAATGGGCCTGCATCAGTCCTAGGTATAAATCAGTGATCACAGAAACATAGAATTGTTTAGATTGGAAAATACCTGTAAGATCAGGAAATCCAGTTGTACATACAACATTGACTGATCATACAACAAAAATCAGCTTTGGCTGAGGTACAGTCATATAAACTCTCTTTTGGGCCAGAGAGGTTTCAGGACTGTTTATAATCTCTCTTTGATGCCTTTCTGGTTTTGCTGAGTATATCAGGGATGCTAATTATGCAGATGGAAAGGAAATATAACCCTGGATCAGGGCCCAGCAGTCCTTACTCAATTTTCCCTCTATAATTCTGGCTCACATGGAGGCAGACACGAGAATGTAAAGGTGGGATAAGTTGTCTCCAGACAAATTTGATATTTCTGAAATCTGGTGATTGAATTCGTGTGAGAGAATTATATCTGTTGAAGCAATACACATTAAACATTTTTATAAAGTTTTTGTGATACTTTTCTTCCTTGGAGTTCCAGCTTATTTTTAATAGAGCTCCATTGCATGGTTAGATAATTTATTTGCTGATGTTTGGTTCTTCTGCTCTATCATGTCTTTATTCACAATTTTTAAAACATCAATACTGAATGGCTTGATGCATTTCCAGATCCAAAAGAAGACATATTTAATTCTCAGAAATTTCATGTCTAGTACTTGTGCAAAGCCAACAGTACGCTCTGCCGAACAGAGTTTATCAATATCTGATCATGCCAGCTTAGCTCTGCCAGTCTCCTAAGCAGTTTAATCATTAGGAGAGCACCTCTGCATATTATGGTCACTCAGAGTTTGTGAAAATTTCCTTAATATTTTGGGATCTTTTGGTATAAGAATAACTATGGCCACAAGTAGCAGAATCAGACTCTGGGTTTTTTTGATATTCCTATTTTGTATGGAATGTGATTAAATCATCAGTAATCAGCTCTGATGATGGTTGCATTAGGTCTTTTCTAGTATCACTGTGCAACATCTCATTGTCAGAATTTACATAACTCTGGTGTAAAGATGAAACAGAATCCAAGTTTATTCCTCAGCAAAGAGACTGTTTGTTAATGGTCATAATATCAGAACTATTAGAAGAAAATTCATCCAAATCTATTGAAAGAAATAGCTGCTGTGAGTGTAGACTCTTAAATAGTTACAGCACCACTGATTTATAATTTTTGGGAATTGTACAAATTTCTGTAATTTTAAATGCAACATATTAACTGTGATTTTTACATCTGTGTTATTGAAGAAAAATATGTATCTTAATGCAAACTGAAAGCATAGAAGGTTCATCTGTTTATAGTTAATCTGTTATTTCCCTAGTCTTCTACTTATTTGCAACAAACATTGAACATGAGCATCTTCAACACATTTAAATGGTCACTGCTGCGTCCCTGAACTAGATATGAGGTCAATGGCTTTAGGGAGGCCAAGGGAGCATCCTGCTTCATTTTGAGATAACCTGGCAATAGATCAGCTCCAAACAGTTTTAATTGCTTATTCTTCTATTTAAAATGAAGACCAACTTTAACAAAGAAGAAAAGTAGTAAGCCAGTGATAGTTAGCATGGATTTTGGTTTTGGTCTTTTTTGGGTTTTTTATGTGTGTGAGGGGTTGGGGTTATTCCAGGTTATCTGATACTTCTCTTACTTTTCTGCAGGTAATACCCAAACAAAATGTAAAGCCAAGAAACAGCAAAAACAACAGAGAGCTGGCTCTTAGTGTACTTACTGATTTAACTCGATTTAACACAGAGAGGTCTGCATTATTTTGAGATTTACGTATAAACTTTCTTTAATTGCTCATACCAGAATAAAGCAGTGAATGAACCATGACCAGTCTTGTATAGATAGGAAGTAGAAGGGAAGGAAATGGGAAGGTTCTGGGAAGGTTCTGGGAGGGGAAGATTCCGGGAAGGTTCCGGGAAGGTTCCGGGAAGGTTCCGGGAAGGTTCCGGGAAGGTTCCGGGAAGGTTCCGGGAAGGGAAGGGAAGGGAAGGGAAGGGAAGGGAAGGGAAGGGCATGGGAAAGGAAGAGACTGTGGTAACAGGAAAAATGAACTGTGGTAACTGAAAAAATGAGGGCTTTCTTCATCTCTAAGAAAGCCCTCCCTCGCGGTGACTTGCATGGAGTAAGCTGCCACAAAGATATCCCTTTTTATCTCTCCTTGGTAATGAGAGACATTCAAAGTAAAAGATTTTCCTGGAAAAGCTTGCTTCAAGTACTTTCCTTTTCTCTTACATCAAGAAATGTCAAATTTAAATGTCATCCCATTTGGCAGCAGTGAAGTTGAAGAGCAAGCTTCTGTCAGGTGGAAGGAGGACATTCAGAGTGATATGGATCAGGCCAAAAGCAGCAGTTTCATTTCTATCTGTCAATGATAGACAGCCTTGATCTGAATGAACTTTCTTGTCTGGCCTTCTGTCTTTGCTGCTAGGTGGTACACTGGGATGCTGGCACCTGGGATAAGGGCTAATGTCCTTGAGTGTCTGAGCACATCACAGATATTCTCATGGTGTGCTGGCTTTGAGCAAAACTCCTGTAAGATTAATATCACTTTATTTTCACCTTTTCCTTTGGCTTTTCTAGTGGTGATCTCAAGTGGTTTCTGTCTAATTTCTTACAGAAACATAAAGAAGTGTCCTTGTGATCTTTCTGAAGATTTTGTTTTTGCTTTGTTTTCTTAGTGGCAAAAGTGTATATTTTGCTGTTGTGCTGCTTCACAGTACTTTTGGTGCCTTAGCATTTGTGACCCTATGAGACCTCCCTTTGCTCCCTCCAGAGCACATTCTTTTACTTTGCAATCTTTAATCCACCCACACACCCACCCACAGGACTCCTGGCAGTGCTCTCACCCTGTTGCTCAGCTGCTCTCTTCCCTGGGCATTGATCCTCTGAACCTTCCTGACTCTCGTGTCTTGTGGATAGTAATTGCCACTGATGTTTAAATAATTCTACTCTTTCCCTGCATTTTTATCTATTTTTTTTCAAGGTTTTAATTGATAATTGTACACTAAATTTCCTTTAACTGCTTCCTCCTAGTTTTTAGTCTATAAGTTCATATTAGAAAATATAGTGACTAGTAGGTAGGAAATGGATCATGTCAGTTTCTAGTAAATATTATCTAATATTTGTAAGTAATAATAATTAATAGTAAATAATATCTAATATCTAATAATGCTTATCTCCCTTTCCCTTTCCCTTCCCCTTCCCCTTCCCTTCAACTTCCCAGAACTTCCCTCTCCCTCCCCCTCCCCTTCCCTCTCTCTGTTTTCTGTTGCTGTTTTTGTTTTTTTCTTAATCCCTGAGGTAACTTTGAAGCTGATGTATGCACCCTCCAAATCTAGTATTTCATCCTGCCCTCTGACAGCTGGTGAGTCTGTGGAGAGTGGGAATTCGCCTGCACGAGTTAATGTCCATTTAGTCAGTTTGTTGCTCTTACAGGGTCATCATATCAAATTACAGAAAAAGGACCTTCTAATGTTTTCTACTTGGAAAATCATTAAAATTATGTTTTGCTGATGTTGACTCTTAGGAGTCTCTTCAAGGCTGTAAAATCTCTGCAGACAAATTTCAGATTAAATAATTCTTCAAACTAGAAAATCCTTCTCTGCAATTTTTGAGTTTAAAGCTATTGCAAATAATTGGTTTTCTTCAGCTGTCAAAGAAGATTGACAACTAAAATGTGTTTTACACACAAACCATTTTGGACAGTCACACACCTGAGAAAGAAGTGTGCAAAACAGCTGTATACAAGATACACTTAGTTATATTTTTCATTTTGATCTTGGAAGAGTTTGAAGTGACATTATGTGAGGCCTCTGGCAGAAGGGTGATGTCAATTTTCACAGTAGCACTTGAACACATGGTGACCCCCATCAACCACCTGGTGGGGTGGCAGAAATGAATGTCTGCTCCATCTTCATCTCCAGACATTAACAGTCACAGGCAGGTGTTATTCCATTCTGCTGGTGAGTTTGGTCTGAATTAACACAATGGTGGAGGGGTAAGCTCAGAGGGTAAAAGGCAGACCGCCAAAGGGACCTGCCTGCCCATGGTTTCTGCTGCAGGTGGAGACACTAGGGATGAAGACCAAAAGGTTGTGACAAAAGGACATTGGATTTAGAGGTCTGTCAGTTCCTCAACCTGAATTTCCTTTTCTATTTGCCCTGAAAATATGATTTTAAAATCTTATCCAGTTTTCCACTCACTAGAAAGAAAGTGTTCTGGCAGATTTAATTTCATGTTTGCTGTGGGTGACTGTTAAGTTGGCTTTTTGTTATCTTAATTTTGTTTTTTCCTTGGTACAAATAATACAAAGGCCTTTTACTGTCAATAAGAGATTTCATTTGTTGATTTAAGGAGAAGACTGTGTTGTCTGTAATATTTTTTATTACCTTAAATTAGCTGTTTAAATAAAATTGTTGACTTAAAAGGATCCAATAATACAAGAAGAGAGAAAGAATGTTACTCTGTTACAGTAATGGCTATTTCTGTTTCAAATTTATTGGTCCGGAATACAATAAGAGCCACAATGGATTCCTTAAAATCATTCAAAGAACTGTTAATACATTAAAATATGAATATTTTATGCAGGTCATTAACCTTGATAATTTACCTTAAAATAACTTTGAGCTGGTTTGATTTTGATTAGTTTCTAATGGAGCTTGAATCATCTAGATGTTAGTGTTCCCTGTACAGCTGCCAGGTTGTTGAGGCATTATCAGATTGGTAATTATTCTTTCATCACTCTTGTAAACTTGAGACATGCTCAAAGGAAAGAATAATTGTGCCCATACCACATTTATACCTAGGGTTCTTTCTTAGTAATGTTTTTAAAAATATCAAGGACATGCAAGTCTATGATGTCCCCAGGCCCCCAGGCAATTGACCTTGGAGCTTGCCTAACCCTGAGAGCACTGAAGTTTTCCAAATTTCTAAAATTTCAGCTGTGATGCTGAATTGTTTTCTTCTTATATTATGCAAAATCAATATGGAAAACATACTGTTTCAGTCCTGTTTTTAGGGGCTTTTGTTTGGTTTTTTTTGTTTGGTTGGTTTGTTTTTGTTTTTTTTTTTACACAGACTTATGTGCTTTTTAATAGTACAATTAATTTGGATTTGCTTTCCTGACTGTCCTCTGTTCTCTATGTTGAAATTGTTTCTCTAGCAGGACAGTCTTTCTCACAGAATCTAGAATCCAAGCCCATCCTACAAGGTGCTCATTCATGTTTTGGGATTAGTTTAGGACGGAGGCATTAGCCTAAGCAGACACCAGGGGAAAGGAAAATATGTTGGATGGGAGACTTGCAGTTCTGTACAGAAAACACCTAGATATTCATGATATGCTGTAAGTTTGTTTGATTTTCATGTTATTTGTTACTTTTATGGTAGGAAAATGTGGGTTAAAAAAAAGCTATCAACTGTCATTTTATAGTAAACATGGAAAATTCAATTAAGGAAGTTTTAAACATGGGTTGAGTTAGGGATATTCTTACAAGGACATGATTCCAGTTTAAAGGAAATGTCCTGAATTAGAATAAACAGAGAGAAAGGTGGAAGAAGCCAGGAGAGAAACACTGACAACAGGAGGTCTGACCAACAAAACATCACCAATCATCACAGATTGTCTTGTGCTGGAGACCAGTCAGCCTGTGAGGAAAGTTTTGTGACATCTTCTGTCCCTGGATGTGTTTCTTTCTACAGGACTGGAATGTTTACAATATTAAATTAGGTATGCAGTAGCAAAATGAGGAAAGTATTTGTTTACAAGAAGAAACAGTAAGTAGAGAATAATAGAAGATATAGAATTAGAAAA
This sequence comes from Molothrus ater, assembly GCF_012460135.2. Lineage (NCBI taxonomy): Eukaryota > Metazoa > Chordata > Aves > Passeriformes > Icteridae > Molothrus > Molothrus ater. The sequence goes on from NC_050511.2 coordinate 48,138,919, forward strand.
TGCATTTGGATATGAAGTTTTGATTAGCAAGAACTCCACGTACCTCATCATGAAATGGTAAATTATTATAACTGATATCAGAAAAATGTATTCGGAAAGAACTAGGTATTTTTGTTTTACTCCAGGAGATCCTAAACTCCTGATTGCCAATATAGCATATTATGTAATCTCAAAGAATATGGAAAAATACATTTTCCCACCAAGACTTCAATTTCAAAGCAGAAAAGAAGGAAGAAGAAATAAAAATTTTAAGCAGTTTATTTTTAAAGTATTTCCATTTGATTAACATGAACTGGATTGATGCATGAGAAGAATTCATTTGTTCAGTTGTACAGCTAGGCTTTTCTGGAGCTGAAAAATTCAGCCTAGGGATTTTGGATCCCAAAACAGTGAGTTAATTCTACCTCAGTTTTAGCCTTCAATAAGATTTTGTCCTTCAGCATTATCTCACTATTGAAAGGTTAGAAAACGTTTCATTTTCTTAGCAAGGTCCCCAAAAGCTCTGTAGGCTACATTTCACAGTAGCCATTTCTCTTAACCATCTTCAGTCTAGGAAGCTATTTTTGATTAATTTTTTGTGTGGTACTCCTTTTTGCATAAGCCTCTCTTTCAGCCCCAGGATGTCTCTTTAGGACTCCACATTGTGGTTGCCTTTTTTTCCACCATTTTGCTCAGTGAAGGACAGTGTACCTAGCTAACACTAGGTGGTATTGGAGTTCTTTTATTCTCATGAGTGCATTGAAATATATTGCTATCACCATGTCTCATGTATAACCAATTTAAGAATAGTCGTATGACCTAAAATTATTTATCATCTCTTTGAAGAATACGGTTTTACTCAGTTTGAAGTAGTTTGCTAACTCTTTCACCATTCAACATCCTTCTTGCAAACTCAACAAACTGCTCTAAAACCCTAACAGTCATTTTAAATGTGTGAGCATTGTCAGGATAACAATGAAGACAGAGAAGAAAAGGTTGGAAGATTAGATGGAGAGAATGCAACACTTGAATTTGGCTGTACTTTTAAGTTAATGAGAGGGGAGAGCTACTGAAGCACAAAAGAATATCAAAAGTTGTTGCTATTTGATAGGTGTATTCACCCTAAGTTTTCTACAGATGGCTTCAGAAATATTTCCTCCAACTGTTGTTTGAGGGATAAAACACAGGATCAGACAGGGAAACCACAGGCTAAACATTCAGAAAGCTGCCTTTGTTTGCTCTTGATTTTGCTTGCCAGGATGCATGGTAAAATGAGATCTTTACAAGACTGTTTGATGTTTAGTTTCAGAGAAGAAGCAGGTGATTATGACTTACATTAAGAATTTAACATGGTGGGTTATTTCAGCAGGCTATCATGACAAAACTTCAACATGACTGACATTCTCATTGTGCTTGAGAGTGATAGGTGGGTGGCATCCTGAAAAATTGTTCTTTGTGCTGTTGACATGATACCTTTTAATTGATATATCATTTCTTTCTCCAACAGCAATCCAAGAAATGATACGAATTGATTAAAATCTGTTCAGAAGTAGCTGTTATTTTAGAAAACTTTGATTTCTTCCACATAGTGGTGTCTAAATAACATATTCCAACTTAATGACCCCTCTTCAAGCATACAAAATATCTGAAAAGCAGAAGAAAAAAAATACATGTGAGAGCTTTTAAGTTACAGGTTCAGTTTCATGTTTATAAAAGTATGAGAGGCAATAAAGAGAGTGAAAAATGCTTTATATATCTGAATGCTTTATATATCTGAAATATTCCCCCTTACCATGGCAGTGATTAGATTTTCTGTGTTAAACTTTCTTATATTGTTTTGTAGCACAGTGATTTGCATTACAAGGTGTGATGATAAAAGTAGAAAAGTAATACTGAAGTGACCAGCATTCTGTATAAAAGTACAGTGAAAAAATTTTGGAAATTTCCTAAATATGCCTTGCTATTACATGTACTCTGTTTATCACATCATTTTGTCAAAGAAGTCAAATTTCCTGTACATAAATGGCCATGTTTGTCATGAATGGACAATTTTCATGCTCATAAATGTCTTGTTTTTAGAGTTTCTAATGGAATATTTACATTTTTGCTTTTCAACTTTTTTCAATTTTTTCCAATCTGAAATTAATGACAATTCAATTAAACCTCTTTCCTCCTCTGGCTTCTTGGAAAATCTCCATATCCCACCATGAAAAAAGGGGACACACGATTCTGCTAATGTTCTTGGAAATAATTCTCTTCCTTAAACTGTTGCTTAACCAAGATATTTTACTGAGATTTGACACAAAAACATCAGCGAATGAGTGACCATGGGTATATGGGATTATGTGCACACTCTGGAGAGAAAAAACACCTATCACCTCCACAGCCCCCAAAGATATTTCTGCATCTACTGTTCTCACTCATTTAAAGTTTTTTTTTGTTTTAAATTTATTTTTCCCCAACAAAAAACCCTGGCTGCCCTGGTTTTCAGTAGGAATCCCCTTTCATTGAAGCTTTCCACTCTCTGGCTTCTTGGGAAGATCTCTAATGTCCCTCTGTGAAAACCTTTGCATGGAACCAACCTTTCCATTCTGTTTCTTTAACACACCAGTTAACCTGTAAGGAAAAATAGATTGGCTTACGCCACTGCATTCAGCCTGACAGTTTTTTGAAATATGGATTTTCCATTTTTTTGTCTGCCCATAAGAAAGGCTGTCTTCCTTCAGTATGTGAAATGCAGAACCACAATAAAAAAACTAGACTTCTGCTGAAGTGCCACTGTGCAACTATAATTCATTTGTAGTCTGAAATTTACACTTTTTCAGAGAAAATAGTTAGACTTGTCCTATAGTTGCTTTGGATACCTCCATAACCTCATTATCGAAATCTGTTTTCAAAAAGCTTGTTATTACATCACCAAAACACGAGACAGACTTTTGTATCTTGCTGGGACTCTGACTGATTACAGCAGCCAACTGCTGAGGATGAGGATGTCTACAGCTTGATCTCAATATTAGATGTGGATCTTTTTTTTAGGGAACTGTAAAATTGGAGCATTATAACAATTTATACTGTGGAAATCCTAGTCACCTATTATAATAAATTATCAGGAATTGGCTTGATAAATCAGGACAGTAGAGGATTCTGAGGGGTGAGAGAGGTGTAAGCATTCAAGTGCCTCCTTATGTTTGCATTAGCTATTTTTGCATTGTACAAGATAAATTCATTTACATGTAAATAAACAGTATTAGGACATTGAAGGTAAGTGGGCATAAATGAATCAGATTGAAAAAAACAGATTTAAAAAATCCTGCAAGATGTGTCAGGTATTATATGAGTTCTCCCAAAGTTTCTTTTAAAATACCCTTCCTTTAACTTGAAGTCCTGTTAAAATGACCTAAATATTTTTCAGGCATGTGAGCTTCTCTTCTGTTTTATTAATGGAATTAATAAAAGCTTATGATTCTTCTGTAATAAAAGCTTTTGCTCAAAGAAATTATCTAGTCCACGACTGTTTTTTTCCTTGATGTAATTATCTTAGGGTAAAATTGTTGAATGAAGAGACAAACCCCAACAATTTATAATTTTACATATTCTTCTTTGCAAAGATATCTTCTGGTGAAAATTAAAATGTCTTCTTGTGTCCAAATGTGTTTCTAGATTTATATAAAAATGTGGAAGGAGAAGATGAATGGCTCTTCCTTGTTTGCCCTCTCATACACCAGTTTCTTCTTTTTCCCTATTCAGATAAAAGTAATGAAATAAGTCTCATACTATATAACTACTATTCATAGCCCAGTTTCATTCCAAAGGGTTTTTTTCATTCCAGAAAGACAAAGCAAGGAAACAGAAATGCTAGTTGGAAGGAAAAGTGGAGAAGACTTAAACGAGGAGGTCAATTTATGACACTTTTACAGGGCAAATGCCTACACAGGTCTTTACTGAAGTAACGAGCTCTTACACTGATTTGTGTGATTTTCACAATCTCTCAATATTATTTGTGTTTTATTTATTTATGATGCTAGGAGACCACAGTGGCCAAGAATTTAAAAAATAGGAGGTCTGCTAATAAATGACCTTTCAGATACATATAACTTTGAATCTTCACTTATACCCTTTAACCTTTAATTTGTTATGTAGGAAGGGCTTTTTTGACATAAACAAGATTTTTCAGCACTCTGAAATTTATCTCTAATCTTTTAAAAAGAAATATGCTGATATTTTTAGAGAAAACAGAAATTTTCTGCCTGTCAGAACTTTGAACCTGACCATGCTCACAGCTGCAAGCATGCCTTCAGAACAGCCCCACAAGCTGTCTTCCAACCTGAAATGAGAGAAGCAGGATTTGGCCCCCCACAGTTTGATACTTAGACACTGGTGTTTTTTCAACATTGATAACGGATGAATACCATTCCTGAATCAAGAGCTCTATTTCTAAATGTAGTACTGTTTACATATATAATTTACTAAAGTTGTTTTTTACCACCTTAACAAAATTCTTGTGTTCTCCTATCTCGTGGTCATTTTAACATATATCAAAGTACATTTTTTCTAGGTTATGATTTTCTCTTTTTTCTCTTTTAAAAGACATTTTTCCTATGTCCTGCTGTAATTTAAAATTTTGTTACATTTCAGTAATACTCATGAGAAAAAAGGTAAATCAAAACTGAAGAGCATTCTGCTGTGGATTTTTCCTTGGAAAACTGTGACGATAATGACTATTACCAGGGGAATCTAAAATAGTAAGCAATTTTCCCTTATTTTTTTCCGAGAAAGATGCAGAGTCCAAAAATGAGAGTTGGAACTTTACACAGCTGTTAGAGGAGAAGGTTTATTTTGGTGTCTTTTCTTTCATGGGTAATGTCTTATAAAAATTTGGAATTTTTATTTCATGGAAACATGAAATAAAATTTAATTCTTATCCTATGTCTGTGTGTCTGTACTTTGTTCTGACCAAAGTGGTTGAAAAATAAATATGCATACTTTGAAATTTGTTATGAAAATCTAAGAGTAAAAGATGGTAAGATTTTTTTTTAAAATTAGGAAGTAGACATTTTTCAACTTTTTTTTTTTTAACTTTGCTTTACTTTGTAAACAGGCATAAAAATTTGCAGGTTTGGAACTTTTTCATCTTGATGCAGTTTTATGTCAGACTCCATCAATGCAGAATGAATATATTACTTTTCTGTGTGAGTCTTTTTAGTACACGTTTTGAAGAATGTCTGTACAGCCCAAGAATAGGAAAGATTGCCTGAGGTAGCACATTTCAATGTGCATTTCCCAGAGCTTGAAAAATCCATCATGGGATTATTTTTTTTGGTATTACCTCATTTTTTCAGAAACATAAAATTTATATGTATCTGTATGTCTGTAGAGTGTCTAAAATATTTTAAAAGTTATATATTTCTGAGCTTAAAATCAAGTATGGAAAATTTTTTGTCATCCTCAACTTTGAGGAGGGATTTTCATTCACCAGAAATTGTATGTTTGCAGTAAGAAAAGCATGATGTTGACAATGGTAGATACTTTTCAGCCATTAGTGTTGTGAAAAGTGTTTTGGGAATGCCTCTCTTTGGTCTACATTTCAATATTTGGTCCAGAAATCCAACTGATCTTTTTCCCAATTTACATACTCATCATGGAGAACCACAGTGCGTGATCAGGCTCTTAATGGCTGAATCCATATTCTGTCTCTTTTATTAACTGGAGTGTCCAGGTTTTGCCACTTCCTTTTCATCCAGGTTTTAAAATGTAAAATTCACCTGTTCTGGATGAAGCTACCAAGAGGCAGAATCTTGCTAAGGAAATCTGTTCCAGGACCTGACATTCTTCTCCCTTCTTCCATTTACCCACTGTCTATTCATGCTGAGCTTAAACTGTTCCTTTTCCATAACTGATATCATACTCCTTTCATTTTAATTTGGATGGTTTAATAAAGCCTTTGCTAATGTCACAATCACTTAACAAGCCACCAGTGTCACTCAGACATGAACATACTATATTAAGATTGAACTAGTAATTCTGGTTTCAATGGAATAAAGTTATTTTGGTATCTATTTTATGGGGTAACACTTGACATATGAACCTTGTAGTCTAATTATTACTTTTTAATTATTTGCTATAAGTAAAAATTAAAATGTCTATTCATGTAAATGTACTTCATGTCTATTTGAAAGGTTGTACCTCATGAGATCAACAGTTGCAGCCTTTTTGTCTGTGTGGTGTGTTTGATTGAATTTCAGTCTCATCTCCCACCCCCTGTATTTTGTGACCTGAGATATATGTATAATGGGGTCAGTGAGGTTAATATTATTGTTAGTCCAGAAACACAGAAAACCTTAACTGAGTTCAGCAGTTGGTCCTGCAGAATCTCCAAACTCATTGACAACAACTAGATGAGACTGTGTCATACATCACAAGTAACTGTATAGAAATCCACATAGCATGAAACACATCACTGCTGGATCTATTTTCATAGATAGTGGTCCTTGTAGCCTCGAGGGAACCAATCCAAGAAAATACTTTTTCAGATATACTATGGACTCATGACTGGACAAAATTTGACTGTTCATACCTTTGGTTACAGGCAATACTTATGTGATGGGTTCTGCACTCACTCCTTTGTTAACTTTTGTTAACTCTTGTAAATAAATCCCTTCTTATTGATACTGGCGACATGGCATGGAGGGCAATGGACAGAAGGAAAACTTATTAACCCCTGATCTCACAGGTAGGCTTCTGCAAACTGGCTAGGAAATGTCTACCAGCATCATGCTGCATTCTTTGTAAATACATGAAGTGATAATCACAAATACATATCTACATGCACATTCATAAAGTAGAGAGATCAGTGTTTGTAGGACTGCAATAGGAAACAGTTTCCTGTGTTACCTGTAGAAGACAAGAATATCTGATGTTTGTTATTAATTGCCATCTTTGTTCCTCATGCTGGAATATAGCCCTTTGTAGAAGTGCCCACTATACTCAATGCCTTTTTCTTCAATTGTCAGTTCACTTCCCTCTCTACATTAAACATGCAAACTTTCTACTTTAGCTAATATCAGCAGTCATATTTATACACAGATTTTATCCTCACCATGCTGAGGTTCCCTTCCCCTTCCCCTTCCCCTTCCCCTTCCCCTTCCCCTTCCCCTTCCCCTTCTCCTTTCCTTACCCCTTCTTGTGATAGTCCATTACATAAAGTAAATTTTCAAAAATATTAAAATACAGCAGTGAGCTTCTTTAGCACACAGATATGAATATCCTCCAATTTTTGTTTTAATATCTGATGTTTTCCTGCCCTATTATGTCAGGTATGGTTTAGTTGTTTTATCTCATTTTTTACTATCCTCTCTCAAGTCTTCATATTTGCATACCTGTCAAGAGTTAATCTTAACCTGACTGCTTAGGTAGAGACATCACTGACATGGTTTCCTCTTTGTTCCAAACTTTCCACCTTCTTAATATCTCTCTTTATATTTCTCAACTGTTAAAAACAACATGACTGAAACCAACACTTTTATTGCTAGTTTGGCTATTATTTTTTTTAGGTGGTGGTCTTTAAAGGAGTGTCCTCTAAAACATGGCAAAAAGACCAACTAAAATATTTAGATTGTTATAGTGTAGCTTTGACTGCTGATGCCATTATTTCATAGATCACTCAAGGTCACATACAGCTATAACTTAAGTTCAAAGTGTTTTCTTTATTGATTTTTCTTTCTGTCTAGCTAATACTACACTAAAAGCTTTATTTTCTGGACCATATTTTGCTACTTGGTGTTGCAAGAAAAAAAACACCCAAACCCATGGCATCAGAGCTCCAGTATAGATGTTATGCATTCATACAGGTGAACAAATGGAAAAGCAATACTGAATTATTCTTTATCCCGTTCAAAATTACGTGTCTCCACATGCTGCCATTAAATTCCGTGCAGTCACACAGAGGATGTGGTATACATGCAGCGTGCATTCAGATGTATACTGCAGAGCAAACTGCGTCTCAAACGCATCGTTACATACCGTGCACAGTCTTCACTTGCTTGACTGGGGTCACTCTCAGAACAGAAACAAACCCAAGTCAGCTGTCTGCCTGGGTTTTCTGTAAGAAATTTTTTTCTCATTCCCCAAGGTTGTGGTAATGATAGTAAGGTCATGTGAAAATATTTTTCAAAGAAGTGAAAAAAAATAGCATCAAATTTTCAAACTAAACCAAAGTAATACTCAGAAAGAATGTATAATTTTTTCCTGTAAGGAGTAAGAAAAATATGAAAATGTCTGGTCAAAGATATGTCAGTCAATTCTTAAAATACACTAAGACTGGTGTATATTTGTAGAATATATGTCTGTGATATTCTATATAGAGTTTATATATATTCTATTTTGTTATTTGAATGATTAATTGAATTCCCTATTGCTAAACTGATCTAGCAGCAATCAGAATGGAAAAAGACACCATTAAGATAACAAAATCCCCTGGCATAACAGACCCTTCCTTGTCATATCCTTTTAAAATCATGCTGGATAATGAATGCAAGTCAGGAAAGCAAGCAAATTAGTTTACGACTTTTCATTATTTGCTTTTATAAAAAAAAATTAACATCAATTAAAGGAAGTGTTCCCTTTTAAAATTTAGAAGGAAAATGCAACAAGATATTCTTTAAAAGGATTTATTTCAAAATGTGTTGGCATTCATGTAGATAAGAATATTAATAATTAAAAAATAAATAAAATAATTAAAAAATAAAAAAAAAACGCAGCTGAAAGAAACTTAGAAGGCAGCCTGTCCCAAAATCAAAATATTTTTTGTTTGTATTATTTTTGACAGAGCTCCAGAAAATTCCTAATAAGTTCTGTATTTCATTCCTTTGAAATGAAGGCATTGATACATTTTTTATCTAACATATCTACACATTTTGTTCCAAATTTAAAACAACCAAATTCTGGCTTAATCTACATGTCTGAAGAACCATTTTTTTCTTGTTTTTCCTCCAAAAATGCCAGCAGAGACTGGGGGCAAGGCAACAAGTCAGTCCTGTAGAGAGTGAGACAGCTATCTTCTCCTGCATGAAAAAGTTAAACACTTAGTTTTTACCAGACTCTAGCAATAATTCCTTCTACCTCATTGCCTTTCAGGTGAGTATGAATGATTTACTTGATTACCATTTCTGGACTTTCTAGCAATCAAATATAAGCAGCCTGACCTATAGCTTTCTGGCTTATTTAACTTATTTCCCTTCCTCTCCCAGCATGAGCACCATTAGTCTCATCTGATTAACAAGTTGATTTTTTTCAGGTGCTTTCTAATTAACTTTTGGTGGGCTTTTTTTTTTTTTTCATTATTGTGGTTGTACAGTCCTCTAATTTTTAGTGTTGCTGGCCACCAATCATTCTGCAGCTGTACTATTTTGAGAAGGTACAAATGTAAGGGAAAGCGCTAACTTTTGCCTTACATAATCCATTCATAGTCTTCTGTGTAGACCACTTCCCATGTATTCCTTCTATGACAAGGAGCAAATTACCATGTTGTACACTCCATGAGCACTTAGCTTCTAATCTCTTCTAAGCTCTTTAGCTTTTACCAGGACTATTGCACAAAATGTTCATGCTTTGGCATGTAAAGCAAATGCTGAGAGAAAGAGGGAGAGCAGAAAGCTATTCAGGCAGATATAGCATACTAATTCTGTTCATGCTCTCTGTAGTGTTTGATATTAGTGAAGAAATTTCAACCTAGATGCTGCTGATAACTGGTACTAAGGTTTCAGTATCTGTATATTATCCTTCACTAACCATCACCCAAACGCAGAGGAAAAAAAAAATACCATGTCCTCCTCCACTTTTTTAATGGTTTGATCATGAAATTAAATTAAGTTTTCTTTGAGGAACCTGGGCAACTCAGACTTACAGCATACTTTGGCTAATCATGACTAATTGTGATATCTTTATGGTATGGTATCTGTACCCATCTGGAAGTACCGTTTTCTGTGTCAGTGTAGGTTGTATAACATATGTATGGGAAATGTTAATCTGTTTCTTTCTCTGTGTCATTTGTCCTGTGATTCTCTTTTAAAGCTTTGGGGGAATTCAATTTAACTGGAATGTATTTAGACTCAGAGTGACTTGTAGTCTTCTCTGGAAGACAAATAAGCTACCTAATATTGTTAAAGTCTGAAAAGAAACAGATAGCAATACATTTCTTGCAAGAAATTTGTTATCATAGCAGTAGTCTTGAAGTACCTTTCTAAAATATGCTCTTTGTTTAAAATCCTATAATTTTTCTAAGAAGTCAGGGAACTTCCACTGTATGCCCAGATTTAACAATACCATTTCAAAAATGTTTATACAGATATGTTTGCCTTTTGAATGCTGGGAAAACAAAACAAAATGGTTCTCTGCATCAGAGAATTAGATGTTCTTAAATATGACTTGGAAAATACCTAGGATATTGACATACAGCAAAATTTAATTTTGAGATGAGTTTACTAATAGTGTCAAAATAAACCATGAGACTCTGGAGAAGTCTGGTGCTCAGCTCTACATTTTAGAAGTGGTTTTGCTCAAATGATATCTTAAATGACGTACAATTAGAGACGGCATGAGAAGAGAAAAGAAATTTTGTATTATGAACCCCAGACAAGAAGTGGAGAGGAAAAAGGAATAGATAAATGACAGCACTAGAACATCTGTATTGCATGAAGATGCTTAGTAACAAAGTATTGCCAAAGGTAATGCCCCAATTTATGAAGGAAAAGATAAAGAGCTCAAGGGATTAAAACAACCTCTAATGAAATATGGAGGTTATTTTGGGAAGAGTCTTGAGAATTTTTTTAACCATAGTAAATACTCAATGATATGTGAAATAAGAATCTTGGGGCTTCTTTTGTCTTTTATTTTAGTTATATAGAAACAACATTTTACTATGAGAACATCAATTGCACTAATATAAGAAGAGATGTGAATATAACTTACTACTTTTAAAAGTCTTCTGTAACTTTTTTACATGTAAGAACATGTTATTATTGAATAATTAAAAAGAGGAAAAAAAATCTGTTACTCTCTCACTGAACAGCTACACATTTCCTATAATTATCAACACAATTTCCAAAACATACAGGTTTTGCTATTGAAAGTAGAAGAGTTTTCTTGCATAAAGCCAAATACTGAACCTTCATTAAAAAAAAACCCTATTTGTCACTCTGGAGACTTCTGGCATTTCTTCAGAGCAGATGACACACATGAAAATAAATCAGGTACATATATTCAGCTGGAAAAAATAGTTTCAAGGGAGAGGAATATTGCTGAGATCTAAGTTGAATTCTTTATGGAAATAATGAACATATGTAGGTTTATGAAGGTAAGAACTAAAGTTCTTCAAAATTACTGAAATCTAGTTTGTGAAATGTTAACTCCAAATCCATTACATTTATATTATTATATTATTATAATAATTTATGGATGAAGATTTTGTTTTTTCTGAGCTGTCCTAGCCTTGGGCAGATTTCCACCATGAACAAACAGTGCATAATTTTTATTCAATCTACTGAGGAAAAAGTTTATATGCGTATTTACTCATCTGTGTGGCCTGGTACAACATGTGATTTTAGAGGTAATTTTATGTAAGGAGCACTGTAGATAAAATTCTAATTAATAATTTAATGTAATGAAGGACATAGATCAATGAGATTTTTTATTTCTAAGACAGTTCAAGATTAGGCTGGTGTCACAAATTGTGGGATAACTCCAGATTTTAGATAGAAATGTGGCCCCTTAGACTGTGTATAGTTTTAATTTTTTTGCTCCTTTTTTCATAACTAACATAATTTAGATTTGTGTGCTGTTGCAGGAAGGGAGGAAGCTGGATAAGGGGTATAAGGTCTGTGGACTGCAACAGTTTGAGAACCTAAGGATGAATGCTGTTGGAGTCCCCTATTACATATTTTCTCAACACATCTGTATCTTTTAATCTCGTATTGAGAAACACAGACATAAAGCAGTCTGGGAAAAGTGAAGGAGGAAATAAGAATCAAACTGAGAAGACTTTAAACCACTTTGTATTATTAGACAAAAGTTAAAAGCAGTAACTCATTCAAGGACATTAACCATTGTGCTGCAAATATTACTAAGTTCAGGTCTGTCATTTCATAGAGATTATAACGTCAGAATGTAACCATCCATGTGGAAGATTTTCAGTGCCGTTGTATAAATAATTTTGCTGGGATACGTAACAAGTGTGACTTTTTGCTAAGGTTTTCATCTCATTCTATAAACTTGGGAAGAATTGCTGATCTCATATACCAGTAAATTTGGACATTTTTGTCATTCTCAGATATCTTGCAGTTGTGAACAGTATGAATGTATTCAAACTGGCAAACTTTTTATTTATTTTAATATTTTTTTTTAAATTATTCAATTAAATTAGCTATTTAAACCAAGGATGGAACAGGAAAAGAAATTCTAAGTTTTCCAACAAAGTGCATTAGAAATTCCAGAAACTACACTAAAAGTCACCTGTGCACAGTCTGAATTACTTTTTTGGATGCTGCCTTGGAATACTGCAGAATTTATTTTGTGTGCAGAAGAGCTGTTTAAGAAGTCAAATATTTCTGAAGTAGCTTAAAACCCCAAAGTTTTCTTTGATGATGAATTCTCTGCTCCCTTTCATGAAAATAATTCTAATGTTCTTTTTCCATCCAACACTTGGTGGATCTCACATTTCTCAACATATGTATCTTCTTTCACATGTGACTAAAAAGTTTCTCACCTTCCAGTTTCCTTACAGACTTACAGTGGTGAATCTCAATAACATAATTAGGGAATACAAATTCTTACCCAATAAGGGATTAATAATTAGACAGATGACTTGGATATCATCATGGCTAAATTCTATTTCAGACACTAATTCACTAGTCTGGCTACTTGTAGACATTTAGTTGTTGCTACTTGCAGATATTTATTCATATTATTTAGTCATATTCTCCCAGTGAAACAACAATCACTTTTGCTTATTTTTCGGAGTCATGCTGAAATCAGGGAAACATTTTTTTTCTGAAGTGAAATGCTAGTTGCTGTCTGATTCTCTGATTCTCTCTCTTTTTTCTGTTCTCATTTTTTCTTTTTTCTTAGCCTAGTAAACAGAATCTGTGGTGATTGACGTCATCATAAACCCTTAGAATATCACTGACCTTTGCTGTTATTGCTCAATACTAAAAGCAACAGAATATAATACTAAATCATATATTAAAAATGAGAGAGGTTAAGATCGAACAATACTGAATACCAAAAAGCTGTCTTGAGTTGAGGACAATTTTTATTGCATGATACATAATCACACTGAGAAGGTATTGTAAAGAAGAAAAGTTCTTGCTTCATCCTTCTCAGACAGGAACATTCACCTTGATTATAAGATATTAGATGGATACTGATCTAAAGAAGGCCGTTTATTTTCTCTTGAAAAAAGAAAATACTTCAGAAAAACAAGTATAATATTTATTAAGTATATTAAATATATTTTTACTAAAACTTTTTGGTGTAGACTAGAATTTTAGAGGACTTTAATTTTTTTTTGTGCACATATCAAGAAGGACAGAGGCTTTGCAGTCAGTCATCAATGTTTTGCTCATAAGATTTATATGGTTAGCACCTGTATACCCATGCTTACAAAGCTCATCTCTCTGCATATGTTCAAGTATCTCTGTGGTGCCCAGTGACAGGACATGAGAAAATGGTAAGAAATTGTGTCAGCGGAAGATTAAATTGGATATTAGGAAAAAGATTCTTCACCCATTGGTTGATAAGGCACCACAACATGTTCCTCAGGGATATGGTCACAAATTGAAGCATGGCAGAGTTTGAGTAGCATTCAGACAACATTTTTCAGACACATCGTGTGATTCTTGAGGTGATTCTATGCAGAGACAGGAGTTGGACTGTAATGATCCTTAGAGGTACCTTCCAGCTCAGGATTCATGATTCTAGAATACTTTAATATCATCATGCAAAATAAAAGGATGGGAAAATTACTATCTTATTCCCAACAAAGCTTTTCATAACATGTTGTCTCTTCTTCCCAGATCCTGAAGTATATTCTACTGAGGGCAGCCTTTGTATATTGTACTTGTATTTTATTGTGTATTGTATTGACAGACATGCTGCCACCCAGAGTATCAGGCACCTCTTGGGGGATGGGGTCAGTAAAGCCTATTAGTGCTCTCAGGTCTCTGAGATTTGCAACTTGTACCTGATTTTGGTCTTTTCAAATGCACCCTGTTCAGTGAGTAAATAAATCGGCATTAATAGGAGGAAGCACACTTGAAGATGTCAGAGACCTGAGGTATTCTGTTACTGAGTGATGTGTGCTTGCAGATTCTAATGCTGATACCTGTCTGGGTCCTGTGAGTTGTGTAAACACACCAGAAAGCCAAGGCCAAACTTTATTTTTTGTTGTGTTTATTATTGTGCTTGTGAAACTCTGCTTTGTAGTTCAATTTGAAATTTTGGAGGTTTATTCTTCCTCTTCATCCTCTAGGGTAAAAAAAAAAGTCCTTTGGCTCTTTTCTAAGAGAGGGTTTTGTTTGCTTGCTTGAATTCTCTGTTTTCTTCCTTGTTCCTGAGGAGTAAACTTAGTGGTATCTTCCTCTATCCATTCATCACACACTTGTGCAGTGTGGTATGAAAAAATTCTTGTAGGCAAACTATTGCAAAATAATGACTGCAAAATTTCTCAAACATGGAAGGTGTTCCCTGCTTACCTGCCACAAAGAGCACTCTTTTAAGTTAATTTCAGTGGCACATCTCTGTGGTTACTAATTTGATTTTTTTGGGCTTCTTTTAGGTATAAGTTGGTGCTGGTTTTGAGAGTGCTCTCGAAATCTAAGAGGCTGTGACAGATCTACTAGATCTGTCACTAGACACTGAGACTAGAAGCATGAAAATCCTCAAGGGTTAAAATTTCATAGTCATGATTTTCAAAGTTCTGTCTAAAATAAACCCAGGAGTTTTCTTGTAGAGACAGATTATCAAGATACATTGGAGAATCAGTTGACTGGTTGTTTTTTTAATTTGTCCTATGAAAAGTAAGTGCAAGTTAGTGCTTATCCAAGCCTTACAAATAGAACCAGCTATCTTGTAAACCCACACCTCATTTTGCCCTGCAAAATAAAATTTGGTTGCACTTGTGAATATTCTGAGAAAATTTCTTACTGGAATATTTCTCAGAAATACTAAGTTAACCACTTTCCATTAAAAGAAAAACAATCCAGGAGATATACAAATAGTGTATAAAATCATTGAGAGGGTTGGCATATTGAATTACTGTCTTGTTGAAATACTTCTTGATGCAGACAACTATAAAAGATATGCCTCTTTCTGTAAGCACCTGTTCCTGGTAGAAACAAGAGTTATATTGATTTATTGCAATTTATTTTCTTCCTGGATTCTGGTTTTGACACTGTGAGAAGATTAATTGGAATTAATGGCATTTGCACAGCTAATTAAAGTCACTCTTCCTTCAGTCAAATGAATTCCTTTTATCAGAGACATAACAAAGTCTTGCTTAGCTCCTGCAGTCTGCATGTAAATGTTCCTTGCTTGAATAAGCATCTCTGCAGTCATTAGTGGTTGAATACAGACACTATTAATGATACCTGGTAATTTCTTCAGCACTTGAAAAGCACAAATAATATACCCATTTATTCTTATAGAAAGTGCAACAAAATCAGAATTTTTAAAAATTAAAGTTAATAAAAGACAGGGTGTATTCTTACTCCTGAGAAGGATTCTGGTGATGAGCATAGTAGTATCAGAGAGTGTACTGTCAGCTTTTCATTGTCCTAACAGAAAAAAATTGTACAGCTCAAGGAAATTAATTCCTCCATATAATCCAATGAGGTAATCTCTTGGTCTAAGCATGATGCCAAAAAGCTTATTAACAAATTGCTATGTAAAAAGGTGTTGCATGGAAAACATAAACGGGGTGGGGAATAGAACAAAATTAACATGCTGCTAATCTGTGTGTGGCTACTGAAAATTGAGGAGGTATACCTTTTACTACAGAGTAAGGCTTTGGAGGAATATTTTTCTTAAACAAATCCATATTGCTAGCATAATGCTTGAGCTGCACTAGACTCTGTTGGCAAACATGCAAGAGAACTGCAGTGGCCCTCTGAATTGGTATTGAAGTCTGAACAAATAAGGACCAGCTTCTTTTTTTTTTTTCCATATAACAGTGGATTTATGGTTGTATCACAGCTGCAAAAGCAGACTGTTAAAGTCATTGAATGTATTTCTTTGCTTTAAATAAGCCTTCCATAATCACTTTAAAACAAATTTTTAAGGAGAAGTTGTAGTATTTGTGTGTCTTGGTTGCTGGGTCAGTGAAGTAGAATATTAAATTCTGGTCCTGTACAGACATGCAGAAGAATGGTTGTTTTACAGAGAGAATATAAAGTAGTGCATTTTGTCTGCAGAGAGACAGCCACAAGGCCTATTCAGGAGGTACCCCAATTTTTGAGGCAATAATTTCTACTCTAGAGTACAGTGGTCTCTGCCTTGAGGTTGTTGTGTGTGAATGGAGCCTTTATATCATATTGCAGGACTATAGCATGAATTGCTAGTTGGTTTTAGATAATAAAACTTTAAATAATGTACAGCAGGTGCAAAAAGTTCTTTTTCTCACATTCCTACAAAATTATGTTGATTCTTTGATGCAGATTGGGGTTGTTCAGCCTGGAAAACAGGTGGGTCTGGAGAGATCTTATAGCAGCCTTCCTGTACCTAAAGGTGGGTTACAGAAAAGTGGGACTTTTTCCGACGGTGGGCAATGACAGCACAAGGGGGAATGGCTTTCAGCTGGAATAGGGCTGTTTTATATTAGATGTTGTGACAAGAGTGAGAATTTATTGTGAGAGTGGTGAAGCACTGGGCCAGGTTACCCAAAGAAGTAATGGATGTGCAATTCCTGGAAGTGTTCAAGGCCAAGCTGAGTAAAGTTTTGAGCAATGTATTCTTGTTTGAGGTGTCCCTGCCATGACAGGGGGGTGGAGCTAGATGATTTTTAAGGTCCCTTCCAATTCAAACTATTCTTCTATTCTTCTACAATTCTATGAATTTATATAGTCAAAGAAAAATTACAGGAAAGGATGAACCCAAAGTCTCCATGTCTGAGAAAAGCCAGTCTTTTAACCCTCACCTGGTACTAAAAAACCAAAGAAAAACAAACCAAATAGCCAGTAGGCTAAAAAAGCCTGTGTTCTTTTTCTGAGGATATTCTAAGCAAGGAAGGACTCATGAAGCTCTTCTTCCAATACTTACGCACATGATGTTGAATTCAGTTCACCCTCAAGAAGTATGGCAAATACATTTTGCTGTGCTATTTCTTCCCAAAACTGCAAGTTGGCACTTGTATATATAGTCTGTTCAGGGGATCACTGTATTCATAAGGAATGAAAAAAATTATACACTTGTTTCTTGTTTAGATAATTTGATGCTGAAGTGTTTTCAGTTATAATTTAAAAGCCAGGTTTTGAGCCATATGAAATACAGACTTCCATTACAAACATAGTTTGGTAAGCTAGTATGCTTTGGGATGAATGACTTATTGAAAACTTCCAACAAAAATTTGGTAGTTGTGTGCCAAGAAGGTATTTTTCATTCTTCAATTCACTGCTGAAAACCTTCTGAACTGATACAGAGGAAACGGCAAATATCTTTCAGATGCCATCGTCTTAACTCAGAAAATCCCTACAGTTTTCATATAGTCTTTGAAAAAGTCACTTTTGAGTTATCTGAATTTGTAGTGAAAAGACAAGTTTCTCAACCACAACACTATTTCAGCTGTGTTTTGTCATGATTTAACCTCAACTGACAACCAAGACTCACATAGCCACTTTCTCATTCTCCCGTTGTGGCATAGGGGGAAGAATTGGTAGAGTAAAAATCAGAAAACTTGTAGGTTGAGATAAAAAGAGTTTAATAATTTAAATAAAATAAATTAAAAGTAACATTAATTAATTGTAGTGAAAAGGAAATTAACAAAGAGAAGAAATAAGACCTAAGAAAGATAAGTGATGCAATAGAATACTATTGCTCACCACCAACTAACAGATGCTCAGCCCGGACCCTCAGCCACAGGACCCCTTCAATTTTCCCCCTCATTTCTTTGCTGAGCTTCGTGCCATAAGGTTAGGATATTCCTTTGGTCAGTTGAAGTCAGCTCTCCTGACTGTTTCCTGTGCCAGCTTTTTCCCTTTCCCCAGTGCCTCCCCCATTCTCCTTGCTGGTGGAAAGAGAAGCAGAAAAGCCCTTTTGCTCATTTGTAATGAAAACTTCCCTGCGGTATCAACCCTGTTCAACACAAATCTAAAACACAGACCCATACTAGCCCCTATGAAGAAAATTTGCTCTACCCCAGACAGAAAAGCAGGGCACACTTTGATTAGCAAATTTTGCCTTTCTCTAAATTAATCTAACAGAATACATTGCTGCCTGTTCTCTTGATTCTATTTAAAACTATTTCAGATTAGCAGCAGATTGAAGTCCTCAAATAAATTGATAAGAAAATGAAGAGGTTGATGCATTAGTCTTTCCCAGGTAGCACTTTGAGAAGTCATCTTTTTTTGATGCTCAAATGCAAGTGAGTTTTGTAAATGCATGTGAGTCTGCTGGAGCCAATGCCTATTTCAGCAGTTTATAGATAAAAATTTCTATACACCATTATTTTATTTGCCATACTGCTCAAATATTATTTAATTAGAGCCAAGTAAATCCCCTACTCTTCAATGTATTTTACTACTCCAATATGTATAGACAGCTTTTAAATGCTGATAAAAAAATCAAACTTGCAAACTTCCAAATAGATTTTTTCTCCTCTTAATTGCATTGAAATTTTATACACAAATGTAATAAATTTATATAATATGATACATGTAACTCATTAGGATATTATATAGCACAAAATAATATTACATGCATTTTTTAATCATAAAATCTAATATAATTATGACAGATTGTGTAATGAAAATTATCCAATACTGAGAAATTAAGCTTTCCATGGGTTTCAGAGCTGATGAGAATTATTTTGTCACGTTTTGTTTTGTCAATGAATTCAACTGTCTTCACAGATGAATGCATTGGAATGCATCTCTTCCCTCGTGAATTCTTTACTTTAAAGCAGTTCATATGCTTCTTAAAGAGCTTGGCTGCTGTATATTGTGTAGAACACTTCTGTCAACATTCTCTGCTGAGCTCCTGCCTCCAGAGAAGCTTTCCCTCTCTCACTCTGGAACAGTTAACAGCCTGAATCTCCAAGTAGTTGCCTGCTGAAGCAGGGTGGTAGAAGAAGTAAGTTTGGCTTGACAAGCAAGAATGTTGATATCTGAGAAGAAAATCTGGAGAAACTTGGCTGGAAGATGGTTGGAGGACACAGTCAAGGCCAGGTCCTGTACAGGTGACCCTAAAAATCAGGATACAACTTTAAATATGTGAGCCAAAAGATGTTTCAGATGTAGTCTGAACCCAGTTTTGTAGATAGAGAGCTCCTGCCTAGTACAAGTAGCAAAAGCCAAGCCTTTCAAAAATGGGAGGCTAAATTGTAAGTTATCATAACAAAGGGGACATCAGGGAAAATGAGTATCAAAATGGTGCAAAAATGTGTTTGGAATGCTGTTGCTTACACAGCTAATCAGTAGAGGGGAGGTCACTCCAGGCACACTGTCTGAGTTGATGAAAACTGTAAAATTGCTTTATTTTTATTTTCTCAGATTCTTATGGTTTGAACTCCTAATTCTATCTACAGAAGTGCCTTATTAGACAAAAATTAAGAATGCTAGTCAGTGCAAGTGACAGTAAGTCATTCAGAAGAAACAATACACTTCCTCTTGTTTTGAAGACAGGAAAATATTAAGTTCAACAAAACAGCAGTGAAACTCAGACAGGGAAGCAATGTTGAGAGAAAGGAGTTGTTGCAAACCTGAATGTGGGAACCCAGGGCACTGGGAATATTTCTCTTCTCTTCTCTGGGGTATCCTGACCCCCAAGGGAGCACTGACTTTGACCCTCATTCATGGAGAAAGTTTCCTAGACTTCAAGATAGACTAGAATCCACAAAAGTGTGACAGAGATTTTAGAGAGTAGTGTAGGTATATCACTTGGTGAGAAATTTAGGTTTTGGGATTTTTAGTATGTTGTGGATGAAAGCAAGATGGAGGGCACAGGGTGTCATCCTGGTTTTCTTCTTCACACTTCTTTTTCCTTCTTCTTCTTGGGTTTAGGTGGCACTTTTTAATTGGGCGGAAAAGTCCACACTGAGGGTTCTGTGGGATCCATTATTGGGTTAAAAGAGAAAATAATCTAGGTGTCAGTTCTTTTTTGGATAGTGTAGTCTTAAAAGACCTTGTAACGAGATTGTTAGCCATTTTGTGCCTTCTAATGAAAAGCTGCTGAACTCACAGTAGTGAGACTATTTTACTGATAAGAAATAATAAACACTTGATTCAAAACAGGAACTGCCATCTCAAGCACCTTCAATCCAGACCTGGAGAAACTGATAGCTGAGGCCCCCTCACACCTGAATGTTCTGGAAAATTTATATTTGTAAGCTATGTTGTTAAAATCTGCAGTATTTCAGTAACTTTGCTTTTGTTGCATGGTTTGTTTATGAGTACAGTAAAAGTCAGCTGCTTTGTCACAAAATCTGGACAGAAAGAAGAAGCTGCTTTTTTTCACTTCCTGTACTGCCAGCTGTTTGATGCAGACATTAAAGGCAGAAGTAATTGATGTCAAAATTTACTGAGGCTGGTGTGAGCTCCTACTTGTGTGAAAGGAAAAGTACATTGTATCCTGTACTTCTGTTTGTGTGTGGAGCACTTGGAATATCAGACTTGGAGAGTGCTAGTCAGAGGAGGAATTGGCAGTGCTTGGAGAGATGTCTAGAAATCACAGGATGTGGTGGTCACTGATGAATACCTGCCACTTGGAAAATAAATGCAGATAATATATCAAAAGTTACCAGGACCACTTTTTCCTTTACACATTCTGAATTTCATATATCAAACAAAACTTACAAATAGAGAATGATGAGCAGAAGATATATAGTTATTTTACAATTCTTGAAGCCATGACACCTAAACCATAAGCTCTTGCAAGTGCTAATTGATGTCATCAGCAGTGAACTAGGCTGCTTTCAACTCATTACAGAGTTAGTGAGCTGTCTGGATAGTTTCTGGACAAGAAACTGTAAAAATGCATGTGCATCCCAAATAATTGTAAAAACAGGGAACTGAGTAAAATTATTCTTAAAATGAAAATTTTCTTTTTTAATGGCTAAAAAGTGCTATGGTACCCTGTGGAACATGGCTGTTCTTTCTGTGTGAAAACATTAAATGGTGCTGAATTTTATAGGAATGGTACTTCAAAAGTAACAAAGGAATTTTCAGTGCAGGGAAGAATCATGGACAATTGAAAGTTGACTCCTTCTGTCAGTGCTGTCAAAGCAAAAATGATGTAAAGAGAAATGAGTTATTCAAGAGAAGCAGTAAGGACCTCCACAAAAGTGCATGATTCAGAAGATGAAATTATGCAGCTGGATGGTGTCGTGCAGACTCTACTGGGTTTGTGTTGAGAACAGGTTTCGTGTTGCTGATGATGCTTGGTACAGAGGAAAATTTTATTTCACATGGCAAAAAACTACAATTCAATACACAACTTTGCTCAAAGTTCTATGCATAGAGATACCAGGGCCTTCTCCTCAGAGCTACTTCTCGTCCCACTGGCATCACTTCTGGGGGTCTGCCTTCTGGAGGCAGAGGTGCAGGACTCTGGCCCAAATATCATTGAGGCCCTGTTAGCCCCCTCCTTACAATGATCTCAGTTCCTCTGAATAGTGACTCTGCTGTCACAAGCATTAACTGGTCCCCTGCAGTTTGGAATCACCTGTAAACATGAAAGGCATGCACCTTGTCACCTATGCAGGTAATTGATAAGAGGCTGCTGTGGGAAATCTCTTGTTTCCAGTCAACAAGCAGTGAATTATCCATCAATCACCCCTTTTTGAGTGAAATTATCCGAATCTTTTTCTCATTCTTCTGATGTTGCACCCATCCAGACCATAACAACTCAACTCGGAAGAATACTGTGGGAGATGGTGACAAAAACCATGCTAGTGTCAAGGTGAAGGACATCCACACTTTTCCTCTTAGCCACAAATACCTGTATGTTATCACAGCAGGCAATTGTCTGGGACTGACATGGTTCACCCATAGTCAGTCTATGCTGGCTATTTTGTGCACCGTGAGTTGTGCTCCAACAAGATTTCTTCCATGGTTTTCCCTAGCACTAAATTGTCCAACAAGTCTGTAGTTCCTCAGATCTTGCCCTTTTGAAGGTGGGCACAATCCTTGTATTTTGGGTTCTTTCTGTGATCACCAGAACATTTCTCTGGTGCTAGAGAGCAAGCTTGCATGGATACCAGCCACCTCCCTCAGCCTCAGCCCTGAGTGCAGCCTGTCAGCCTTGATCCTGACAACACCTTGCTGTTTTCTGCAGAGGGATGAGGTGTGCAGTAATACCTCAGTAGGGCAGGTAAACTTAGGCATGCTGCCTCAGTGGTGCAGATATCTGCTGCTGATTCCAGAGTATCTGTCACAGCAAATTTGAATACCGCTGCTCTACGACACATGAGTGCTATGAATGCATTTTCCTGGTTTCTCCTTTAATACACAAGGGGCTGCCACACTGTCCACGAATTCCTTTATGAGCTTCTGCAGCGTTGTTGTACTTTTGGTAGGATCAAAATGCGGGACATGGTGACCTCTTTTGCAGAGGTGTGATCAAGCTATTGGCTTAAAAGATCAAATTATGGTATTATTCTTTGTTATCGTAATGGCTTTCAGGTTCTTTGGGATTTAAAATAATTGATAATGACATCACTTGCACTTCCAGTTTCATATTATTTGCCATTATGTAATTTGCCACTAGTGTTCAGAGCTGTGTAAAACAAATAATTTGATCAGATCAGATATTTCTATTGCTTTCTGATTGGAAATTAAGAATATTTACTTTCTGCTTGACTACTTTACTTTTCTTGATTAATTTTTCTTCATTTACACATATTTTTCAATCATGGTCTCTTTTAAAAATCTTTTTACTGTTCTAGTGCTTATATTAAATTAAAGTAGGATTCAGATGCATACATACCCTCTTTAGTTTCTGAAAATGGTCCAGTTATTAAACTAAGTGAATCTATGTCTTGTTTGCATTTACTTACTTGAGATTTTTCCCTCACCAAAACCAGCCTAAACCAAATTAGGAAAACAATGAAATTTCACAATGAATAATTCTGGCTTAATTTACTAAGTAAAGCACATCTAGTGAGAAAAAGGAGCTAGATCATGTAACCAGTTAAAACCATTCAAGTGTTGCCATTTAATATTCTGATCAACCAGTCCACAAATGTGTGATAGAAAAAGAATTTTTATTGTAACTCTTTGATGAATAGTTTTGAATTACTGATATCTTCCGAGATAACTGCAGTAAAAAACTGTAGGCCAACCTAACCTGGAAAATTATTCCATACAATTTATTTCTTCACTTCTAATTAAAAACAATAAAACCTTCTTCATGAATATTTAATCTCAAAAAAAGTCATACCAGTTCCATTACTGTTCTTTGGAAATGTTCATGTCAAGAAAGCATATGATCTCCTATTTCTCTCTTTTTTTTTCCTTTAAATGCATGAATATTTTAGAGCAAATTAGACTATTCTTTTCCTGACAATAAATTTGGCCTATGTGTTAATTTCTTTAGAGATAAAAGTGTTCCAAGAGGATAAAAAGCCATGAGTATAGATATTTTTACTCCTTATATGGAAGGGAAAAGAGAACAAATTTTCTAAATGAAGGTCAGGATCACTGATCTGAGGATTTCTTTATAAGTGTGTTTCAGATGATAGCAAATAATCAACTTTATGAATCATTGCACCTGATAAATTGCTGAGCTAAAAAATTGTGTATAATCTTGATCATTCCCCAGGAAGAGAGAGTCATAGAATTATAGAATGATATGTGTTAGAAGGGACCTTAAAAATCATCTAGTTTCAGCCTGCCTGCCATGGGCAGAGACATTTTGCACTTCCAGCTGATATGGCCTTGAACACTTCCAGGGATGGGGCATCCACAGCTTCTCTGGGAAACCTGTTCCAGTACTTCATCATCCTCATAGTGAAGAATATTTCCTAGGTTCTAAAAACCTAAACCTACTCACTTTCAATTTAAAACAATTGTCTCTTGCCCTGTCACTGTCTGCCTAAATAAAAAGTTGCACTCCCCCTTTTTTGCAAACCTCCTTTAGGTACTGGAAGGCCTCAGTAGGTCTCCCTGGAGCCTTCTCCAGGCTGAACAATCCCAGCTCTCTCAGCGTGTTTTTGCAGAACTGCTCCTGGCCTCTGAGTTCTTTGGGGCCTCTTCTGGACCTCCTTTAGAATGTCCATGTCATTCTTGTGTTGAGGATAACACAAGAAAGCATAAACACCTTTATGTTGGGCTTTTGCTGCTTTTGGCACATTTATAGTATTTTGCAGCTCTTCCTGTATTGCCAACTTAACATAATTCAGTCTCTTCCTTGAAACCTAATATTTCCATGCCTTTTCCTGCTCATTAAAACAATGATCAAAACATTACTTTCCAGACTGTTGTTTGTAGATGAACCTACTGAAAATTGTACCAAGGGTCAATTTAGCATAATAACTTGACAGACTAAGTCATATTCACTTGATTTTGACTGGGTTTTCCAGAAATGAAATATCAGGCAGAATATGGGTGCTTATAAAGACTAGACAAAAGGTTTGTTAAGTTTAGGAAGTAAAAATTGGAAGGTTTTCCTTTGTATAGAGAAAGCCTCATTTGTTTTCTTTCATTATGAGATGGACCAAAGAAAAAGGACTTCAAGCATGACATATTTGTTACATATTTTACTGCTCTGTACACCAGATTGCACCAAAACAGATAAATCTTGAATGTTGTGGTGCTGAATAAATTCCATTTATATTTACATTCAAAGTTATTTGAAATTATTGTATCAAGAGTGGGATTTTTTAGCAGCCACCAGGACCTTTCATTAATATAAAAGATATTGTACATGTTCTAGATGATGACGGGATTGAGATCAGCCCTGTGGAAATAGACTTGGGCATACTGCTGAGTAAAAATTAGACATGGTCTGGCCATATATACTCAGCCCAGAAAGCCAAACACGTCCTGGGCTGCATCCAAAGCAGCGTGGGCATTAGGGGACGGAAGGGATTCTGCCCCTCTGCTCTGCTCTGGTGAGAGGCCACCTGGAGCCCTGCATCCAGCTCTGGGGTTCCAGCACAGAGAGGACACAGAACTGTTGGAGTGAGTCCATAGGAAGGTTCTGAAAATGGTCAGAGAGCTGTAGCACCTCTCTTAAGAAGAAAGGCTGAGAGGGTTGTGGTTGTTCCCCCTTGGAGAAGAGATGAGCCTAGGGAGACCATATTGCAGCCTTGCAATATATAATATGTGGACATATATAGAAAGATAAACTTTTTACTAAGACTTACATTGACTGGACAAAGGACAACAGTTTTAAATGGAAAGAATATAGCTTAGATTTGGCATAAGGAAGTTTTTATCACAGGGGTGGTGAGATGCAGGAAGAATTACGCCAGAGGAGCAGATGGTTCACCCACAGAAGTGTTCAAGGTCATGTGGGATGTGGCTTTGAACAGCCTGATCTAGTTGGAGAGATACTGCATGACCTTTTAGGTCATATGCAACCCAAATCATTGTATGATTTGCTAATTGCTACTTTTGATTCTCTTGCTGAAGTAACCTCTCAGGGCTCATTAAACTTTATACTTATTTTGTTTTAGTTCCATTCTTCAATTTGGTTCATATAATGAGCAACTGAATTGTATACAAAACTTTAATTTTTTTCTGTTTCTGCATGTGTTTTGTCATTTTCGTTTCTCTGCTATAAAGCATTGTGCTTATATTCATGCCTACAACAAACATAAAAAGAAATTTTTCATTAATCCCCAGAAAATGTATTCAAATAATAAGACTATTTTATATTCTCTATATGGGCCAAATGTAAACTCTCCAAAATAATTTTGGGAGGGTCCAATCCTCAATTATTTTCAGTCTTCTGAGCTTCATCTATAACCTAGCAAAAGAGATGCATTTAGAATCAGAAAAAAACATCATGTGCAGTTTTTCAATACTGAATGAATGCTGTCCAGACATAAACCAAAATATTTTCTAACATGGCTTGTGATAAGTGAGAACTACTCAGCCTCAGCCCCTATGCTAGTACTAATTTAATCACAGTGTCCAAATGCTGAGATAATTTGTGAATATATTTAAGATTCAAGTTCAATATATTTTTTTTCTCTCCCTATTTTTGTACTTCTTGGACTAATCACAAAATGCTGATTTATACATTTAAACTGGAGATCTCCTGCAGCTCCCCAAAAAAATTAGGTTCCCAGAGCTACCATGTTTTGGAGAACTCTACTATTGTGAAAGTCCCTTTTTTACCTTCACAAAGCTTGATCTGTTTCTCCACATAGATTTAGGTGTGTTTTTGAGTACAGATAAGATGTTCTGAAATACCGAAGAAAACATTAAGAGCTTGAAATGATTCCCTGTGTTTTCCCCGTACAATTCCGAAATTGTAATTTAAAGGAGAAAGGCATTTCATGCCTTCGGATCTCTGAGCGAAGTGAAGACAGAACTCAGGGCTGTGGAGATGCAGGGAAAGTACATCCAACACAATATGAAGCCACAGAGCTTAGTCGAAGTCTGAAGAAACTGATGAAATTTTCCATGCCATGCTCTGAATCTGAGCCTCCATGATGAGATAGCAAAGAGTGAAATGTTGGAGAAGGTGGAGAAAAGCTAAAACCTAGTGATGAGGCATAAGGGAAGCTCTGATCTCTGGTTCTGATTGGATGGTAAAAAGTGCTAAGAAAGAACAGTGAAAAAAGGATGCGGCAGACTCATAAGGGATGGCTCTGTGCAGAGTAAATATGCTTTAGAGTGTCCTAAATGCAGTATGCTCTCCCAAAAGTGTTTTCTTAGAGGCCATTTAGGAAAAAAAATATCTTGCTTTCTGCACAAGAGATGCTTAATGGCACTGAAAATGTTCAGATAATTAAGAACTCACCAGGAAGGATGGTGTTTTTCCTAATATTCCTTGTAATGTCATAAATTATTGACTTTTGTTCACATTCAGAAGTGAAGAACTCATTTGCATCTAGAGAAGAGTAAATGACATCCTAATAAGACTCCTTTTTACATAATGGGCTATCCTCTTCTCTCAGTTTGGTGTAAATCTGAAGAAGTGTCATCAAATTAATGTGTTGAGGTTTTTTCTATAGTTGCAAAAACTAATAAATATAACCCTGTCAGGGAAAGATCTGGAGGACAGTTCTTGTAATATTCATGTAGATGATCTACATAGAACGTATCATGTGTTTCAAGAAAGCTAATTCTGATTTCCCCTCTGAAAACAAAGGAAGAAAATATATCTCTATCTTCCAGCTATCCATATTTTCCAGTAGTGATGTAAGTACAATGATCTTTCCATAAATATTTTCTAGTTTGAAATAAATAAGCATAAAAATTCCTTAAATAAATAAGTGCAAGATTGCTACAGTGAAAACATATTCTTCTACCCTTAAACCCTGCCTATGCATGCCCTTTCCTTTTTCTTTCCAGAGCCCTGCATGGTTATGGTGCCTTATATCCACAGATCTTTCAGGCCTGATGTAGCCAGGATGTTTTCAAAACAAATGGTTGGATTGAAGCTGTAAGTTTAGGTTGACCTACTCCCAAAGCAGTTTTCAAAATAGGCCACCATCAGTCTGGTTCATTCAGAGTTATTCAACCCTTTATCACTGGGGAAAAGACTGATTATTGTTTTGAATTCTGCAGATTTGATCTGAAAAATGGCAAAACAGCATTCTACCAGTAAAGGGCAAATTCTTGCAGTTCCTGGCTGTTTTGCTTCTCTGTAAGTTTGGAACTGGTTTTCTGTAACTTTGCTGGCCTTAGATTGATGAGTCTTTCAGATGCCTTATATAGTGCTTGTCAAAGTTGACAATCAGAATTCCTTAGGAGAAACTCTGTTTTCTTTGAACAAGCTTGATAAAACTGCTTAGTGCTCTTCAGACTCATAATGCCTCAATACAAAGAAAAAACAGGCAAGTATGAAAGCCAAAATAATGGTTATATATGCAATTCCAAAACTATATTTCCTGACTATGTGAAAAAAAGATTACTGGACAGTCTTCATATTGACTGAAATGTTTAAAGATTTGATCTTGCCTTAATTTGTTCCATTTTTGATTTAATATTAAGAGTATATTTTCATATTTTGGTAGTTAAGAAGGTCTCTTGCTGCAAAATTGAGCCTGGTTTTACTCATTATCTGTTTCTGATCTTAACGTTAATACAGATTTTAATTTTGAATATGTAGAGAAATCATTTGTATTTTATTATCAAAGGTCAGAAGGTGATATCTCAGTATTAGTCTAGCAAATAAAACCTACATGCAACCCAATCAGTGCATGAAGAAAAAAGGAACAGAGTGATTTGGATATATTGAAAGAAAATGAAGAAAAAAGGAACAGAGTGATTTGGATATATTGAAAGAAAATGAGACCTTTTATACTAATTTTTTGGTTTTGTTTTATTTAAATCAGCAAATTACCTGAGCTATCCATACTCACAGAAGTTTACATAATACTACATAGGCCTTGTAATGACTTCCATAAAGTGTAAATGTGCAAGTTTCCAGGTCCATTGTGCGCAGTGTGATGAATTGTGTGATAAACCAATTTATCACCATCTTGCAAAATCTGAAGTGCTTCATACATGTTAAAAAATTACATGCAGCTATTCATGTTTTGTTTGCTTATTTTATGTCTCAGAAAGTAATCTGATTTTAACTGGAGTAAATAATTGTATTGATTGCAACAGTGAGGATTGTATTTAACACTTGCATGATAGCCTTGATATAGGAGACACTTGGCATTATAATTTACAACACCAAATGGCCACATTTAATTCCACTGTTTTAAACATCAACACAAGAAGCACAACAAAATAAAAGCTATTGTGGTAAAGAATGAGCAAATGAATTATCTTTCTCTTCCCAAGCTTATTTGAATCTAACATTTGAAATAGATACTGCTTATAATATGCATAATCAGTGTAATTAATGTTGTAATTGACTTAAGTTCTCAGCTATACCTTGTGGTTCATTGTATTATTATAGCAGATAATGTTCAGTTAAGTGGTGTGTTCTGAACAGAAAGTTGTCTTTATCTTGCTCATCCTATAATGTCATTACATAATGTTTCTTGCCTTCTTCTTCAGAAGATAAGAAAATTAAATTTTATTCTGTGGTGTCACACATGAAATATATCCCTGTACTTTTTTTGCCTGAGTTCCTTCCTCACTTCCTACCAGTGGGCTTGGAGGAAGAATCAGAACTATAAAAGTGCAAAAACCTCTAGATAAAGACAGTTTAATAGAGAAAAGCTACATATGTATGCAAAACAAAGGAGAAAAATCAGTCACTACTTTCCCTTGGTAGGAAGTTTTTACTCCTGTAGTCCTTATCTTGCTCTCCATCCACTCAGAGAGGGGAGAGAGGTTACCATTAAACACTGCAGCAAAAAAGTTGTTGAGTTCCTCAGCCTTCTCCTCATTTGTTGTTACCAGCGTACCAGCATTGTCTGTCAGGGGACACACCTTCTTTGACCTCCCTTTTTTGGCTGGCATACTTTCCTGTTATTCCTTGTGTCCCTTGCCAGGTTCAGTTCCAGCTTTGCCTTGGCCTTCCCCACCCCACCCCTACTATGCTCTTCCCAGGATACGTGTCCTTGTTGCCACTGCTTCTCCATTTGCTTATTTCCTTTTAGTTTGACCAGCAGTGCCCTGCTGAGCCATGTCAGTCTCCTCCTGCCTTCCTTGTCTGATTCCTTGCTCCTGGGAATTGCAAGCTCTTGCTCTCTTGTGGAGATTTGACAGCTCTGTTCCTCTCCACTACCCCCGAGGATGATTTCAGGAGATTCTATGGACTCTCTCATTGAAGAGCTGGAAGTTTCCTTTCTTAGATCGCAGGGGCCAATCTTTACCTCTTTCCTGACCCATATCTCTGTGGACTATGAACTCTTCCAATGCATGGTCACTGCCCCCATCCTGACATTCTCAATTAGCTCACATTGGTAAACAGTATTGAATCCCCTCTGGTAAGGCTCTGTATTACTTGGGTAGGAAGTTTTCCTCCGTGCATTCCAGGAGTCTACTGGCAGCTCACCATGTTACTTTCCTAGAAGATAAAGAGGTAGTTGAAGTCCTCCAGAAGGACAGGAGCCTGCAAATGCAATGCATCCTGCAGCTGAATCAAGAAGGTTCCATCAATAGGCTCCACTTGATCAAGGGGCCAGCAGTAGATACTGACTACAGGGTTCATTTTGTTGCCATGGTTTCTTATTTTTACCCACCAGACTAATAGGTGCTATGAGAGAATGTATTTACCCACGTGCAAATGTACAGTTCTAATCCTTTTTTTCATACTTTTTTCAGTGATTGGTGGGTGTAGATAGAAGGAGTTTTAAAGGTGTAGATAAGAGTATGTTAAAGGAGTTGGGTAAGTGCTACTGTTCTAGCAAAAAAAAAAAAATCAATAATTCCTATAATTTACTATAAAAGCAGGACAAGAGGGAATGCTAGGAAGATATGTGGGGTTTCTTTTTTTGCTTCTGTAGTGAAGGATGTTTTTTATGTTGCAGCTAAGAGTATCTTCTCCAGGAAAGGTTTTTGTAAAGAATCTAAATTTATTTCCATGAATTTGTTATGTATTGGAGAATTTATAGAAAGTATATTAGATCTTCTTTTGATCTTCTGTAATTCTTCTGAAATCTTCTGTAATTTTGCAAACTTCTTTTCCTTTTTGTGATAAATTAAGTAATTCAGTCTAGCAACGAGAGGCATGAAAATGTCCTATGTTCTGTTCTCTCCTCACTTCCATAAATTTAGCCATTGAAAAATCCTAAAGCAAGTAAGTGCATTTAAAATACAGTTCTGATACTGATTATTTTCCTTAAACAAATCTTCTAAACACCAAAATTTTCTTTACCCTTCTTTTCAGAAAAGGCTCCATGATGCTTTTTGGGCATTTTAACAAACATTTCATGGTAAAAGTCTGAATCTTTACAATTGCAACATGTTGAAAAGATAAAAAAGTTTGCCCAGGGTCATCCTACAGACTAGTAATAGGTGTGGTCAGGACCTATCAAATCCAAATCCCGTAACACATGAGTAATTTCGCCATCTTTAAAACACAACTTGTTGTTTTAGAAAATTATTGGAATTAGAAAACATCACAGAATAGCATTACAGTACAAGAGACACAGGAAAATCAAATCTATTGGTTGCACTGTCTTACATATATTATTGCAGCACACAAAAGTTTTTAAGAAGGAATTATTAGTAAATATCATTGCATAAATAGTAGGTTGAAACATAAGAATTTTTGGTGTGTTTCATCCCCTTAATATTCCCTGGATATTTCATTCCCTTTAATTTCCCTATATTTCAACTAATCACAATTACCTACTAAAGATGGATGTGCACAGAAGTAGGTTTTCCTGATACCTTTTCTATGTATTTTATTTAGAATAAGGAAAACAAGAGCAAAAGAAGCATGCTGAGGTTTTTTGAGGTGGTGGTTCATAATGAGTCTGATGCCTTGAGAGGCTACCTACAACAGAGGCGAGGCAGACTTAAAGGAATAACGTAGGTATTTATTAAAAGGCCTTCAAAGGATACAGTTTGGGCAGTACAAGAGCCTGGCCAGGGCTACACCTAAGGTAGACCCAAGATGGACACAAGATGGACACAAGATGGGTTACACATTTTCACACTTTTATAAGTTTTGGTCTATTTACATATTGGGTTTAATTGTCCAATTACAGCTTCAGGTCATGAAGTCCCATCCTCCCAGATTGGTCTCCTCAATTTGTTGTTGTTTATACTTTTTGGGCTTGAAGCTGCAACTGTGTCTTTGGTTCTTGGGTTGGAAAAGAATTGTTTTGTCTAACTAAATTGTGAGAACTTTTTGACACTTTATAAGTTCAGAGTTATATACTAATGCAGTACAGAATCTGGAAAATGTGAAAGCTAAAACTTAAGGTGTCAAGTCCAATGTATGACCCTTTTTTCATCTTCTAACACCTACAGTCTCACAGCCATTTATGTTTATATAAAAAGCAGAAACCTCCATCTCGAAAAAGAGGCACTAAGACCTGATGTAAAAATGTCAAGCTAGACAGTTTAGTCTGACTTTCTTATCTGATAGTTTCTATCTCTTCAGCTGGCACACGTGTAATGAATTTGCTCACCTTTAATTTTTTTTTTTTTTTTACTAATTTTTTACTGCCCCATTCAGAAAATACCCATGTAGAAAGGGAGGAATGTCCTTGTTTTTTTGGTTTTTTTATGAATTAAACGTTGCTATGATCTGTTTAAGGCTCCAGTGTGACTTTTTACTTATGGATTGATCATGGCGGGCCAGTGGGATCACTGGCAATTAGTTGAGATGCCAGTGGCATCAAATGCAGCACTATGTAATGAACACTTGGGCAGCTGCCTTGTGCTGGGCCTCCTATAGCTGCAGTTGGACTCTGATCTAGGAGTGCAAAAGATGGGCTATTCCCTTGGTATAACTTGGACTATCAACCCAATCCAGTTGCAATCTTAACCTTTGAATGTGGGTTGCAAGCATTTAAATTAAATTATATTATCAACTCTTCTTTAAAGCTAAGTAAGTAGATCTTAACTAAGGAAAACGAAAAGCTGCAAAATTTTAGCCCATCCAGTTTATGCTATTGACATAATATTGGCTTAGGACTCTATAAAAGCCATGAAATCATAAATGAAGAAATAGCAGTCTAAAGGAACGATACATAACTATTAGATGAACACAGCTAAAAATGATCAGGTTTACAGCTTTAACAGCAGAGTGCATTTAACTACTTCTCTTCCACCCCATAAGCCTATGGACAACATATCAAGCAGACCTCTATATGAGAAATGAATGTATGCTTACTGAAAGATTAAAGCATAGCCATGAATTGGTGTGTGGTGAAAGAAAAAATCTGGTTTTCATTGTGGCTCTACTTTTAGGCAAGATTTTTGTGCCTAGATTCAGCTTACCATTTTGTCTATATGTCACAAGATTTATTGATAGCCTTCACATGTCAGCCTCCAGATACGAGTATTGCACATGCTAAATTCTAAAAGTGTGTTCTGCAAAGATTTATTTTGCGTGTTTCTAGCGGCCTCAGTAGTCTATTTTTCTTCCCTTTAATAATTTGATAGAATCATAGATACATTTAATTGTAAAGCCTGAACCTAGCTCTAAAATTTCTGCATCATCTTGACATAGAAAATGTTTTAAGTGTCTTAATGGATCATCATTACTTGCTCCATCCCTCTTAAAAATCTGTGATCTCACCTACAGTGAAAAGGGTATTGATTCTGGGAACTGTGACATTTTTTATCTCTGTCCTTTCCTTTAAAATCTTTGAACATGTGAACATCTTTTGAGTTTATCTTCCAAGAATATGTGCCAACTTGATGGCTGTCTTGTGCTTTAATGTATCAACTTCTTTTTACTGACCTAAGCTACTGTTAAATTTTAATGATCACTCCCTTTGTTGATCTTTTCCTTAATTCTAATTATCTGTACCAACAGAGATGTTTGAGGTTATGTTGTATCCTACTCTTTTAGTGTTTCAATTTTAAACCTTAACCACATCTCAAAGCTCTCCAGTTACACCAACTAGGTAAGTGAGGTGTCTGAGAGGATTGAAAACCCATCTGGCCAGGAAGATATATTTACTGGGTCTACCAGAATATGTGTAAAACAGTAGTAACTGTCATCTAGGCTAAGAATTAAAGGAAACAGTGGAATAAAAAATAGAGACTAATTTAAGTATGAAACTCTAAAGGTATAGTTTATGACATCAGTAAGATTGCATAATATCTATATATATATGTCTCTAAATGAAGTGTAAGGCTGTTTGAGCAGATTGTAAAAACAAAGAATTTGCACAGTTCTTCATAGAAGAATTTTTGGATGCTAACTCTTTGGCTGGAAAATGTTTCAGTGAATGTCTGGGTCAATGCCAGTGAGTTGACAAATTTTATTGGGATGATTTCTTCTCTTTCTCATGTACCAGGTAGAGACATAAATTCTAGTTCTTTGATTTCTTTCCATGAAAATATCAGAGCCTTGACATACCTGAATAGCTCTAGTTCCAATTTACAGAAGATGGAATTTGCAACTAACTCTGCAAGTTCACCCTAGATTTTGTACATTGCTTGCAGGCCAGGTTTTACAAGGGAAATCTTGTTTATATTTTTTGCATTTGAGTTACACTTGTATATAGGTTTTTTTTTGGGGGGGGGGGCAGGGAAAAGATGGTATTTTCATCAAAGATATTGAATTTTGCCTATATCTTATATAACTTTTCTTATCCAAAGTGTGTGTGGGAGGGATGGGAAAATATAATCTAAAATAAATTTCAAAAGAAAGCCAAGTACCAATTTAAAAGTAATCAAAGTGAAAATTCATAGTATTGAATGAAATTAAGCTGTATTTGCTACTGATTTTCTGACTGAATATCTCTGCTTCCTTTTTCGTCTCTACCTAATGATAAAATATCTGCTTTTATTAATGCATAGCTGGTCTAATGCAAAGAGTTATAGGAATGTTTTTGTCAATTCCAGGAGTTAAGAGGTAAAAGAAAACAAACACAATCATTTCCTTTGTGCCACATGTATGTAATTTTTTCCCCTGTGGTGTTTGTTTGTTTGTTTGTTTGTTTGTGTAGGGTCTTTTATATGTTGGTACCTCTAAGAAAAATGAAGTTACACTGTGGGTAGTGTAACTTCAAACACATCGAGATAGTCTTACATTCAGATGGTTGCGCTTTCTCTTCTACTACTATGAGTAATAGATTTCATTTATCTGATGTTAAACACTAATTTATTTCTTAATCCCTCCTTATTCTTCTAAGTGGGATTTTTTATGGCTTCTTTATGGAATATTGGTCAATGAAGCATTGCTAGTTTCATCTGTTGAGGCTATTAGAGTGTACATTGCATAAAGTTCAAACAGCTTGCTTAATATTCACCTGAAAAGACTTTTTTTTTTAAACCATACACAACTGAGAATAACCACATTTGAAAATTGTATATTTTATATTCTATCAATATTTAAAAGGCGTTTGAAGGGAAGGACCCCAAAAAGTAACTACTTTCCTAAGTACTACTTAAAATTTAGTGCAGTACAATTTAAAATAATTGTGAACCACAAAACTAAACCAGATTTTTTTACAAATATTACATTAATTGTCACTTTTTTCCTGAATTTTAAGAAGACAGATATTTTGAATACTCTAAATATGACCAGCGGTGTGTTTCTTCCTTTAAATTGTACATTTGCAGTTTGTCCCTTGTAAAGTGAACACTTCAGTCCCTTTTTAACAAACTTTATATTCAAAATTTGTTTAGAAATTATTGAGGGCTTCTATGGAAAAAATATTTGACCAATTAACCCTGACAAATTACAATGGAAAGTCTAATTTATGCAGACAGAGAAAGCTTTTCTTAATAGCTTTATGTGTTGAATTTCTTCTTAACATTTCTGTACTCAAGCAAAAGAGCCAATTAATCTCTTTTATAATGTGTAAAGTTCATACGGCAACATTATGGCTGAATTTGGTGAATGAAGTGTGCTTCTGCTATCAGTCTAGATATCCATCTATACTATCCATGTAGATATACTGTAGAACTACTATTTAAATTACAACCAGAATTTATGATCTGTTCCATATAAATTCATATATTTTTATGTTGCACCTATTCCCTGTTCTTCAACATCTTTACCTCATCCTGATTTACATTTTCTGGGGCATGGCAAAGCTTATTATTTGATATGAGAGAGAAATTGCTTCAAAATGAGTTATTTCTGCACAATATATGTGAATGTATGTGATTATGAGAACAGATATATTTATTGATTGACTACATAAAATATGAAAATAAATATGATGAAGGGATGGTCTGAATATGTATTTAAATACATTAATGACTTTTGTTGTACAGTTTTATATAGAAGGTCATATAATGGAGTTAAGTAGTTCTCCCTCCCTTTCTCTCCTACCTTACTTCCTTCTTGGTTCTCTTGGTCTTATTTTTTCTTTCTTCCTTCTCCTTTTAGCATGGGAAAAAAAGGATAATTGCTTGTGTTTGTAGATCAAGTTGCATTACTTGTATTGAATTACATACACTTTAGTGGAATACCAACTGAATCAATGTCTCATGCGGCCAAAATACATTTATAGGTATCCTATTCACTAATTCTGGAAGAGTAAGTAAGGTAGCCTGCGTCCTACAATGGGTTTAAACATTTATAACTTTCTAATTTTACTTTTTTTTTTTTTTATTTATCACAGTGCAGGAATAAAACATTATTTAGGCTGTTCAATTCACTAGGCTTTTGAAAAAAATCTTCAGCAAGTGAAAACAAATCTTCAACCTCTGTAATTGAGGAATAAACCAAACAGGTAGAGTAAATTTAGATGAATTTACTATTCAAGAAAATGTGAGACTGAAGTAATATATGCAGAATTAAGGATAGCTTAAAATATAGAAAATCTTCCAAACTTTGGAAGAACTTTGGCCGCATTGGTCTGAACAATTTGTGAGACAGGCTTAACTTTCTGAAATAGACTGGATGCACTCAAATGTTGGCAGGATGTGGTCCTTCAACTGGCACAGAATGTACTACAAGTTTTTGTAAAATATATATTCACGTCAATTACAATTTACAGTTGTAGTTAGAGTCCAAAATGAGTATGAGAGACAGGAGAGAAAAAATGGCCCCTGAAGATATCCCAGGCTCTTTGCCCAGATTCTTGATAGAGGTCTTTTACACCTCGGACAGATACTTTTAAGATATTTCAGAAAGTGAATAAGATCTGCCAAAATAGAATGAGGCAGAAATCTTAAATACATGCTAAACTTATAAGCATATACAAACATTGAAGTATACACTGTCTGAATAAATTTAGAGTAACAAAGAATGACAGCATTCTTTGTTTTTTCTGTCCTATTCAAGAAAGTGAAGTAAATTAATTTCACTATTCTTAGATCTAAATAAATATTGCACTGAGCAGAAGACATTGCATTACTGAGTGTGGAAACAGAGTCTTTGGATGTCCTCTTGTATAAAATCCCTTTCTATGCCAGGAAAACCTAGGGCGGATTGTGTGGAGCAGTGTCCAGACAGTTTTTAAATATCTCTAAGGAAGTAGACCCCATCACCTCCTTGGGCAACATGTTCCATTGTCCAGAAATGTCCTACATTTATTTGGTTTAGTACTGGTGAAATAAGTTAGTTTAAACTAATGACCATTATAACATTTTCAAATGAATATTGTTACCTATTTTCCTTTTGAAGCATGGTGGTGTATCAGCCACAACTAGACTTCTTTACCTCCTCACTGCTCTGAAATACACATGTGAAAGAGGCACCCTAACTTTTCTTCAATAAGAGATTGAGATTATTTTCTTCAAG
Source organism: Molothrus ater (assembly GCF_012460135.2). Classification (NCBI taxonomy): domain Eukaryota; kingdom Metazoa; phylum Chordata; class Aves; order Passeriformes; family Icteridae; genus Molothrus; species Molothrus ater. The sequence goes on from NC_050511.2 coordinate 48,176,563, forward strand.
ATGAGATTGAACTATATAGATTTTGCAGATGTATTTCTTTGTTTAATTTTCAGTATGTTCCATGAAAGGTTTTTGAAAATGTTCTCTTTCAACTTTCTGTGATCACTTTTATCAAAACCTTCTTTCATATCTCTGTAGTAGGAGGTTCCTCACTATTTAAAATCAGCACCTTTTCCTGGAAAAGTTGGGCAGGTATAGCCTTCTCTGGGTTAAAAAAAAAGAATAGATGGATGGCAATGCCCAGAGATTGGAGGTGAATAGTATCACATTCCAGTTGGTTGCCAATAACTATTTGTGTTCCCCGGTGATCAGTGCTGGGGCCAGTCCTATTTAATATCTTTATTTATTATCTGAAAGATGGGACTGAGTGAACCCTTAGTAAGTTCATGAATAATGCCATATTGGGTGGTAGTGTTGATCTGATGGAGAACAGGAAGGTTTTGCAGAGGGATCTGGACAGCCTGGATCCATGGATCAAGGCCAGTTGTATGAGGTTCAACAAAACCAAGTGTCAGGTCCTGCCCTTGGGTCACTACAACTCCGTCCAAAGCTACAGGTTGGGGCAGAGTGGCTACAAAGCTGCCCAGTGGAAAAACTCTGGAGGGTTCTGGTCAACAGCACCTGAAAGTGAGCCAGGAGTTTTTTCCCAAAAAAACCCAGGGGGCCAAGAGACCCAGTGGCATCCTGACCTCTATCAGCAATAGTGTGGCCACCTGAACCAGGGCAGTGATTTTCCTGGTGAGGTCACACCTCGAGTTCTGTGTCCAGTTCTGGCACCTTTCTTTAAAAGAATACATTGAGGTTCTGGACTATGTTCAAAGGAGAGTAACAAATCTGGTGAAGAGGGTGAGTCATATGAGGAGCAGCTAAGGGAGGTGATGTTGTTTAGCCTGGAGAAAAAGAGGGACAACCTTATCATTCTCACTACCTCAAAGGACTACCTCTCACTACCTCATTCTACTACCTCAAAGGAGCTTGTAGCCAGGTGAGGGTCAGCCTCTTCTCCCAGGCAACCACTGACAAGACAAGAGGAAATTACTTCAAGCTGTACCAGGGGAGGTTCAGGTTGAACATCAGAAATTATTTTCATGGGAAGTGCTGGTAAGCACTGAAGTGGACTGACCACAGAAGGGATACAGTCACCAGCAATGGAGGTGTTTAAGAAAAACTGTCCGTGGCACTTAGTGTCATGGTCTGGTTGACAGTGCCATGGCTGCTCAAAGTTTGACTCTGCCATCTCAGAGATCTTTTACAGCCTAAATGACTCTGTGATTCTCTAAGAGATTGAGTATCAAGCACTGAACTGTGAGTAGAACTCACGTTACACTGGGGTTTTTTTGTATTGTGCCTTCTTTCTTTTCACTTGTATGAGGAAAATGAGTATATTTGTAAGCCTGGATAAATAGATGACTTCTCAAAACATCTTTCTGAAAAGTGGGTAATGGTATTTGCAATTAGGCTCTAGCATTGTCTTCAATGGAAGCACGCATGAGCTAATGCAGCATACTTCATGTGCCTCAGCAAATCAGCAATTCACCTGCTACCTTGTGTGTTTTTGACACTGCTTTAATAAATATCATATTAATCTAAATTCAAGAACTTCATAAGCTTTGTTCTGGAAAGATTTCCCTTTATATTGTTTTTATCTTAAGTAACCTCTTTTCTTTCTGCTTTTCTTTGCTTACTAGGTAGACAAATTTTTCAGGTGAGTTGCTATAGAAACTATAAGCAGATGCTTACAAGTATGTGGCCTAGTGATTCAACAAAAAGGAAGTCTCAGGAGGTACACCCCAAAAAAGTGAGTTCGGTGACAGCTGACCTGTACCCCAGGAAGAGGTATCTAACATACCACACAGACATTTCCATTTTTAATTCATGGGGTGAAGGAGATAGTTGGTTGTCTTTTTTTCCCTATTATATGAAAAATATCCATTTTCTATGGGAAAAGAATACCCTGCCCCTACATCTTCCCTCTTAAACAGCAACTGTGAACATAATGATATTACAGTGTAATGCCATCTGCCTCAGTGTGAGGCATTGACAGCTCAGCATTCCTATGGTGTTGTAATGGTATTCTAAAATTGTGTGGGGGAGCCGAGTCAGCTCCTTTTCATTTGTAATAAAATGTGTTTCAATGAGAGATGAAAAAAATGTGCAGGAAGTAGACAGTTTTGGAAAAAAAATCCTATCCAAAAAGTGCTTAATGATTCATAACTTGTGTTTCATACAAATAAGCAAGGGATGGCAAAGAAAACATTCCTGCACCGGTTTGAGCTGTGATACAGTTAATTTTGTCCCTAATAGCTAGTATGGGGCTGTGTTCTGAATTTGTTCTGGAAACACATTTGATAACACAGGGATGTTTTAGTTCCTGCTGAGCAGGGCTTACACAGAGCCAAGGCCTTTGCAGCTCCTCACCCACCCCTCCAGTGAGGAGGCTGAGGGTGTGCAGGGAGCTGGGAGGGGACACAGGTGGGACAGCTGACCCCACACCACATGGTGCCACACTCAGGTTATGGGGGAAGAAGGGGTCATTTGGAGTGGTGAAGTTTGTCTTCTCCAGTCACTGTGAGGCCTAACTGGGGCCCTGTTGTCCGGGAGGTGGCTGAACATGTATCTGGCCATGGAAACTGGTGAATGAATTTCTTGTTTTGCTTTGGTTGCATGTGAGACTTCTTACTCTTTCTATTAAACTGTCTTTCTCTCACCTCAAGAATTTCATAGTTTTTTCCCTTCCAATTTTCTCCCTTATCCTGCCAGGGGAGAGGCTATGCGATGATTAGTGGCTGGGTGACCAGCAACTTAATTGTTAAACCACAACACTTGCCTATTAACAGAATTCACTGTATTTACTGCTGATGGTTTTAATATATGTCTTATAACAGGTGTTCACCTAGAAAAGCTTTTTGTATTATGCAATCACTTTTCTCATTTTCCTATCACAAAATACCCTCCAACTTGTGATAGCACTGAATCATCACAGGCTACTACTTTGACAAACAATGTTACTTCCAAGCAACATTAAAAGAATCAAAGATTTTGCACTCATCATATCCGCTCCTTTCCCCTTTCTTATTTTCTTTAGTGCTTCTGTCAGCTTTTATCAAGTGTCTTTTATTAAGATACTTTATTAATGTATGTTTTGTTCTATTCCTGGTGATAGTATTTCATCTCCCCTTGTATTTTCTATTTTTCACCTCTATATGTACAGTTTGACCTGTGAAAGGTTTACAGTGGTGATTGCAGGAGGAAGGTAACCTTAGCTGGGATATCTAGATGCTATTCTGCTGTAAATACCTATTAAACATAACTAAACATTACTTTTGCAGTTGGTGTTGCTTTTACAAATTTCAGAGGACAGAATTAATGTCTTGAATCATACAGCTAAACTTTCTTTGCATATTTCCTTCTGTATACAACTCATTTAAATGTGTAAGTAAAAACGTTATCTACACTGGTTGTCATATGTGTATCTCCAACTCCAGACAGTCCAAGTCAGCCTTGTGACCTAGTGCATGTGGTTTCCAAGTTGCAGAATACAGAGAAGGAATATGTAAAGATTTTTTGCAGCTTGAGAAATGAAGGGTTTGGTTCTTATCTAGGTGATAGTGCACAATGGCCAGCAAAATAGGTTAGGAAATAAAAGAAAAAAATTCAGCTGAACTATGGCAACCTTCAAATGAAGTGTTGTTGATAACATCACACATGCTTTTAAAATGAACAAAGTTTTTTAGGATGCCCTATCCAGCTGTGGCAAAGCAAATAAGGAAATCGGGCACCATATTATTCTCTCTTTTGTTAACTGTTTTGCATTATGGCAGTTCATTAACATTTTATTTCAAAGAGAAAATGGAAAGTGATGGTAACTGGCGTTAGAGTTCAGTAAGTTCAGAGGCCCAGAAATAAGGATGAGAAAATATTAAATTAAAAAGGGATTTTAAGAACCTTCTTTGGCAAATGATCCACATCAGTGCGGTGAAGGTAATGTGAAGGTGGTATGAAGATATTCATATGTTAAAGTGGAGCCCATGTGATGTGGTCTTCTGTTGAAGGCCTAATAGATCTCAAAGAACCTTTTTTTTTGTAGCACTGCATTCTACCTTACTGAAGCAAAGAACTGTTTTCCTGTTCAGCTTGAAATTTCCACCCATCCTTGAAGAGAACAAGTAACCCAGTATTGAATATGTGCTAGTTTTACCAGAAAGATGAATGTTCTAGAAAAGCCTAAAGCCTGAAGACTGCTGAGCCAGAAATTATATCCATCCTGCATGCTGTATGCTCCTTTTCCATCTCTGCTGTATGGCAGCAAATTTATGTTGCTGCCCTTCTTCTTTAGCACCTTAGCTATTTATGGCTACACTTCAGGACTGCTAGAACTGTAGTCATAATAAAAACAGATTCCTGGTTTCTTCTGACTTCTCAAAATATTAGTGTAGTGGTCAGCTTCCTAAAATGGAATATCATTTTCCAGCTGTCTGGTCTCATTCACGCTGTTGTCAGGACTAACATAATGGTGTGACACGAAGGTCTCGTCACAGGTGTTTTGAAATTAGTGAATTGAATCCTGTGGTGGGGTGAACCTGGCTAGACACCAGGTACCCACCAAAGCTGCTCTGTCACTGCCCTCCTTACTTAGCTGGACATGAGAGAGAAAATATAGTGAAGGACTCAAGGATCAAGACAGGGAGAAATCACTCACTAATTACCATCACAAAGAAAACAGGCTCAAGAAATGAACTGAATTTCTTACCTATGGAATCAGAGTAGGATAATGAAATGTAACTCCAAGTCCTATAAACCTTTCCCCCCACCTCTCCCTCCTTCATGGGTTAAACCTCAGTCTCCATTTTCTCCATCTCTTTCCTCCCAGAAACACAGAGAGAAGGGGAATGGGGGCTGCAGTCTGTTCATCACATGGTGTGTCTGCCACTTCAAGCCTCGGTGGGATGGCTTCTCACACTATTCCCCTGCTCCAGCACAGGGTTCCTCCAATGGGAGACAGTCCTCCATGAGCTGCTTCAATGTGCATCCTTCCCAAGGGCTGAAGTTCTTAATGAACTACTCCAGCATGGTTCCCTTCCACAGAGTGCAGTCCTTCAGGAACAGATCACTCCAGCATGGTTCCCCTGCGGGGTCTCATGTCCTACCAGCAAACCTGCTCCAATGTAATACTCTCTTCACGGGGCCATGAGTTCTCCCAGGAACTTGCTCCAGTGCAGCCTGTGCACAGCATCACATCCTACTTTGGGTGTCCACTTGCTCTGGCCTGGCATCCTCCATGGGCTGCAAGGGCACAGCTACCTCACCATGACCTTCATCACAGGCTGTATGAGAATCTCTGTTCTGGTGCCTGGAACACCTCCTCCCCTTCTTTCACTAACCTTGGTGTCTGCAGGGCTGTTCGTCTCACACCTTCTCACTCCCCTCTTCTCTGTCTGGAGATGTTGTTGTGCCTTAACTTTTCCTCCTATCTTAAATCTGTTATCCTAGAGTTACCACCACTGTTGCTGACTGGCTCAGCCTTGGCTAGTGGCAGGACTGGCTTGAAGCTGCCATTGGACCTGGCAGAAACTTTCAGTAGCTTCTTACAGTAATCTCCTCTACAGTGTGCGTGTGTGTGCACTCATGTGCGAACCCTCCCTTTTTTTAAGCTTTTACAGTCTAAGCTCTTCACCTTATTTATTGCATTGACAGTTATACATGGGTAAATGGAATGTAGTCTCATTTAAGGCATTTGCTTTTCACAACAATTAAATGCTTAATAAATTTTTCAGGGTATATAAGACAGTGCAGTTGTAGATTTAACTAAAACCTACATTATCTTTTTGGGCTTTTAATGCCTTGCAATAATTAAAGGACATTTAACGCTTAGTAGTAAGTCTTGAAAAGCTATACTAAATTGAGAAATTCTTATTTATTAGCTGACATATTTGGCATAAATATTTGAAGTGTTTTGATGTAGATACTATGCTGACAGCTGAGTTTTTATGTATACAGGACAACCTAACAGGGAATGCAAACCAACCCTTGTTCACTGCAGTCTTTAGGCAGGTAGAATTTGTGGAGGAAAGAGCAGTGTGAAAAACCCCCACCAAAACAAAAATGAACCAAGGACACCTCTCAGGATTTCAGAAGAAATTATTTCAGGACAAAAATCATGCTTATGTAAAATTTGGATGCTGGGTTAAACTTCACCAAAGACTAGTCAGACAGCAGATAACTGGCAAGAAGATAAAGGATATATGTTTGGTTAATAAATTCCATCTCTGAGCTCCTACGGATAACACCTCCACGTGTGCATAGTATAAAACACACGCGCGCACACACACACACACACACACACACACACACACACACACACAATCCATCCCACTTTATACTCAATCTATTAACATTTCCAAAACACTTGTCAAATCACTTGTAAAATTTTATGAAATTAAAACACCATCATAAATATTTCACAAGTTTTAATTAATTTTCCTTATGCCAGACAAAATGATAAGCTTCATTTTCTGAAGAAAAATGATTGCTGCACTCCTGCTCTGGTTGTTTTATAATCCTACTTTATTGCTTTCACTCAGGCCCTTTGGGAAAGCTTGAGTTATGAAGCAGGTCTTATAAAATAATCTAAAGATTATAAGGTGATGACTTTTCTTAGATCTATTTCTGGAAGATATTTCAGAGTCTTGGACCTATGCTTAGCTGTTAAAATGTTGTGCGCTTGTTGATCACAGCAGTAACGGCCACAGACAAAAGACTTGAATCTGTGCCAAAGCAGTGCACTGCAACAACTGGCAGCTACAGTGTGTGAGAAATAAAACAAAATCCAAATTTTTGGAAAGCCCTTCATATTTTTCCTAAACAGTTCCTTTCCCAAAGTATAAAAAATTTATTTAAGAAAGCTTGCTTCTTTCCTAACTTTTGAGAAATTCATCCATCACTATCACCCAAAAACATATGAAATACAGCTATTCAAAACATGACAACTTCTTAACTTACTGGAACAATAAGATCATGCTTTTTTTCTAATCACAATGACAAAAGCAGTTCATCCAGTTTTCTTTTTTCATTCATTTTTGTTTTGGGATTTTGGCACAGTCTTTAGCCAAGCAACCAAGACCTCTTCTTTTCCTTTACTTTGGAGACCTCAGTAGCAGAGTACTCTGTACACAGAAAAATGCCTGTCTTGATCCTCTACCTCATTAATTTTGGTTTCACAGCTTCCTAATGAGCCAGATAGATCCATACAATAAAAGAATTCTCTGAGTTGGAAGGGACTTTAAGGATCATTATCTCCTACACCCCTTCCATGGACAGAGACACCTTCAAGTAGACCAGGCTGTGCAAAGCCCAACCTGACCTTGAACACTTCTAGGGGTGGGCATCCCCAACTTCTCTGAGCAATTTCTCCAGTGCCTCACACCCCTCACAGTAAAGAATTTTTCCTTGTATCTAATCTAAACCTACTGTCTTTTAGTTTGAAGCCATCTTCCCCTCATCCTGTCACTATATGCTCTTGCATGTAGAATCTCTCTTCATCTCCTTTGTAGGCTCCCTTCAGATATCTAATTTACTAATTCTGCAGAAAAACCTCAGTGGTGCTGAATTAAAGTGGACAAAGCAGAATAACGCCATGAAATAGTGAGCTGGGACATCCCTAAATGAAATGCTTACATTACATTACATGAAATCTAACATTACATCAAAAGTGCAAATTAATTGCCACATTATAGAGAACTGAAGGGTTAGATTTATGAGTATATATTATACCCACTATAGAATTTAGCATACATTATTATATTTTCTGAAAAAAGTGGTGTGGAACATTAGTCAATGCACTCTCATGTGATATGCAGTCTGCACTGCTGGTTTTCACTACAGTCTTATCTGTGTTATGATCCATCCCAGAAAGTGAGGGTAACTAACTCAGATTCTTTTTAATAGACCCCTTGGAGCAGATTAGAGTAAAACAAAACTGAAAATCCAGCAGATATATACATATATATGTATATATGTCTAAATAATAAAAAAGTCTGTGTATATGTACATATGTATATGTGTGTGTGTCTATACAAATATATATATGTAAGTTCTATTTGGAATAATTTAGTTGTAATGGAAAGGAGGTTATTATTGATGGTTATTATCTGTACTAATAAAACAATATAAAAGCATAAACACGGCTTATATAAGGGAAAGAGAGAAAGAGAGGAAGGAAGGAAGGAAGGAAGGAAGGAAGGAAGGAAGGAAGGAAGGAAGGAAGGAAGGAAGGAAGGAAGGAAGGAAGGAAGGAAGGAAGGAAGGAAGGAAGGAAGGAAGGAAGGAAGGAAGGAAGGAAGGAAGGAAGGAAGGAAGGAAGGAAGGAAGGAAGGAAGGAAGGAAGGAAGGAAGGAAGGAAGGAAGGAAGGAAGGAAGGAAGGAAGGAAGGAAGGAAGGAAGGAAGGAAGGAAGGAAGGAAGGAAGGAAGGAAGGAAGGAAGGAAGGAAGGAAGGAAGGAAGGAAGGAAGGAAGGAAGGAAGGAAGGAAGGAAGGAAGGAAGGAAGGAAGGAAGGAAGGAAGGAAGGAAGGAAGGAAGGAAGGAAGGAAGGAAGGAAGGAAGGAAGGAAGGAAGGAAGGAAGGAAGGAAGGAAGGAAGGAAGGAAGGAAGGAAGGAAAATATCACCACTTGTGGATCCAGTGACAGATTTGAGTATCACAGTTTCCAGGTCCACTGACTGAAGTAATGGTCACAGTCTTGGTCTGTCAGGAGTGGGGAAAGTCCACAAAACATAGAGTTCAATGGATTAATACATGTTCAGGTACATGTGGGATGTAGGAATGACCAGGTACTGCCCTTTCAGTGGGTCGGAGTTTTACACCTGATGGAACACTGTGGATAATGCTTGGTTTCTTAGTGGAAGGCCCCAAAAATGAGTCTGGGGGCAGTCTGGGTGTATTTGAAGGTCTATGACACCTTCTAAAACAAGACAGCTGCCTCTCATATCAGTGTAGTTGAGACAGTTATGCCCCACCAGAAGGGATGGACACCCTCAGGCCTATGTGTGAATGTCCCAGTACCTCCCTGGGGAGCTTTACACCTGAGCCAGTTGTGTAAGGTAGGACATTGTGGGTTTAAAAGCACTGTGGTGCTCAGCAGGGACTGCTCTGTTTCTTATTTGCCTTCTCCCTTATCTGTATCAAAAGCCAGCTTGTGTCATCCAGAGGTGGGTGTTCAGATGCTCTATCTGATGTGGATCAGAGCTTTCACCACCACACAAAAAACTCTCCTCCTCCCCTTCTTTTGGGGACAGGGGGTGCAAACCTGGCCTCAGCTAAGCACCCACTGTTTTTGTACATTGCCAATTGTTTGAGTCATTAATCATTAATGTTTCAGTTTCTCACAATCTGTAGTCTTAATTAAGTTCAGACCTGCTTTGCTCATTTGTAGTCTGCAGTTTTTCATGTTGTGAAACTTTGAATCCTGGTTCTAGATTGGTTTTGGCCCATGGGCTTCTACTGGTTTTCATAAGTCATTCAGCTTACAGAAAAATATATTCATATCCTTCTCTTCCTCCAAGGACTGTTGGTAGTTACATTTTAATTCACATAGTTAATAAAGTTTTTAAACAGCAGAGTGTGAACCACTGAAATTGCTCCAAAGAGAGAGCTTCATAAGAACTGACACTGTTAGTTACTTGAGAATTGGTTTATGTATTGCTTATTTCTAAGGGACAAAACCCTTTCTTCTTGTGTGAGACTCTCCATAGATGATAAGGGCTTTTTCCTGCAGAAACTGAGTCTTATGGATGCCCACACATTCACACATGAAAGCTATAATTTTTCTGCTAATTCCTGTCTGCTACAGTAGATTCTAATTTCTGATTGTCCAGATAATTATCTCTTTCACAGGGAACATTTCACAGGGAACACATGAAACATACGAATTTTTTTTTTTGTAAGAAAAACAAATCCATACAAAGACATTTTATTCTAAAGAAGAAACACAGTAGTTAAAAGTAGAACAGGGAATGTCCAAACATATGTAAATCAAAAACATCAACTGGATCTTAACAGCACCTTAAGCAGTTTTGGTTTTATTTTGTAGAGCAGGAATCCTGAATCTGAACTGCAACATTAGGATCCTAAAACAATCTGGCAGTATGAAAACTCTGGGTCTGGAGATCACGATAAGGACAGATAGTAAATGCAAAAATACTGTCTTGAGTCCTATGATGAACAAGTGGTTTTTCATTTGTTTGCTTTCTTACTTGGAGTTTCTTTTGTTCTGTTTTGTTTTCATGTTGTACAATTTAGACAGTTGGTTCAAAACATCAAATTACTTTTCTTTTTGGTGTGAAATCCTTATCTTAATTTATCTGTGAGGACTGTCTTGCATGACAATAAGGTACTATCCTCTGACTGGCCTATCTAAGTAGTGGCACTGGGGAAGACCAGGCTCAGGAAACATCTTGCCAATGTATATGAATAGCTGAAGAGATAAAACGAACAGGGCAGAGTCAGGCTTCTTCCAGAAATGTGCAGCAGCAGAAAAAGAAGCAATGGGAACAGACTAAAACAAAGGAGTTTTCATCTGGACACCAGGACACCTTTTGAACTTTGAAGGTGATGGAACACTGGCACAGGTTGCTCAGAGAGGTAATGGACACTCCATCTTTTGAGATATTAAAAAGTTGTCTTGGTTGTTTTGTTGAGTACTTGGATGGGAGGATTGTACAAGGCAAACTTCAGTGATTGCTTCCAACCTCAGGTATTCAATGATCTTCTGTAATGGAAAGAGAATCAAGCCTGTGGTCAATGGGGATTGAACAGAGTATCCTTCAGGCCAGAGCATCATACCAGAAAGAAAGCATACTGATAAACCTTTCTTATCTTTCTTTCTTTTTTTCTTTTTTTGTTTTTTAACCCTTTCCTTCAGTTTGGGCATCTTTGGCCAGTCTATGCAGAGCTCACAAAAGGAATAGTTCAGTGCACTTCCATTTCAGAGCTCTTGTGAGTTTTGGGTTTGATCGTCCCCCCAGCTGTAGAAATGCCTGTATGTGTACATCATCTTTATGACTTGCATGCTCCAGCCTATGTTTAGAAAATGGGACATGCAGTTTCAAATCTGGGGTGAAAAAGAGGACAGTCTTGAAATTATCTCTTTGTGCTTCTCTGTTCCCTATTAACTGTAAGCTAAGCATAGCAAATTTTTTCTTTATGAACTAGTGGGAATGATTATTATGTAGTTCATATGCATTGGTGATTTCTACAGCTTATCTCATTTATGCATGTCAAGAAACAAAAAATAGTTAGCCAGTAGAATTCCTGGAGCACTGAAAGCTGCCAGTCTTGCCAGCACCTCACAAATACTTCCAGAAGTTGATAAATGTTTTTGTTTTTTTTTTGTTTCTTATACTGATAAGAAGATGCAGTGAATGTAAAGGTAATGATAAGTATCAGAATCCTGCATACAATTAAAAATTTCTCTCACCCTTACTGTTTGAGAGACACCAACTGTTTTGGTTGGCTCTAGTTTTATTTCCAGTGTCTAAGTATTCTTTGCCTAATCCAATAACGCATTGACTGATTTCATTAAAATTGGACAGAGATAAGTACATCACGAAGATAAGCAAGTTTTTATGTGAAACTAGGAAGCAAAACTGTGGGGAGTGAACTAAGACATTTCAAGGATAGGAAAAGCAGTATTGTGACTTCCCACAGTTTAAAAACTGGAAAAATATCCAAACACAGCTAATGCTTCAGTCAGAGTCAGCAACAGAGTAAGAGACATAAGCATATTGATGAAATGTTTATGCATATTTTGGTCCCCACAGTATTATTTGTGAAGTACAAGGCTAAGTCAAAATCCATAATTTCAAGCACTTCAAAAAAAATCAAACAAAAACCAACCAAAAACTAAACAAAAAACCTGATTTGCCTCACCTACCCCTCTTTGCAAAGCAAAGAAACCCCTCCCCCCAAAAAAAAACCCAAAGCAGAAAAATAAACCCACCAATAATCTGACCCACCAATGAGAGACTTTAAATACTTTTTGTGTTTTGAATAGAAATTTGGATTTTGGCAGTCAGTAAGAGCAAGTTCACAGAAATTATTGCAAAACATTTACTGAAGGAATGTATGAATTAGCAGGATGAGAGTGAGCAGCAACCGACTTGGGAGATCAGAAGGCTGGAGAAAGAGGGGCTTATGGGGCAGGGGCCTTGTGACAGGAATCTAGATAGGAAGACTGCCACTTATAGCTAAAAGAACAAGAGAGAGAAGGATGAAGGAAACCTGGATTAAATAGAACTTGCATATGGGTGAAGTAGCTGTGAAACTGAACCACTGCTTCTTTTTATTCTGACTTTTCAGGTGTTTGATTTGTTCCCTTTCCTAATATTTTAAAAGTTATGTTTGGGGTTCCAGAAGGCAAAAACTAATGGAGAACTGAATGTATCTATAAAAATTGCAATGACTCATCCTATATACAGAAATAGTAAATTCATAAACCAAGATTTTAACAAACACCTGGCTGCCAGAATAAAGTAAAATAGATATTGTCATATGGTGCTGTTTCAGGCACAAAAGCTGTTCAGGGACACTCTAATACACTATGTTCTTGTGTACTGAATTAAAATTTATTCTCTTTCCTTATTTTTCTTAATAATATTAATATTAAAATGATTTTTTAAATTTAAAAGAAGCCTTCCTTCAAAGGCCTTTAAAATCTTCTTTAGAATAAAATTGTGCCCCAAACTGAACATGTATGCATCAAAATTAAACAGTCTGTGTGCCCAAATCCAAAGGTATGAGCAAGGACTGCAGATGAAGCGGTATCGCTTGATTCAAGCTTAGTTTTTGCTTTAAGTTTTGGTGTTTTGGAATGAATTCCATGTAATACATATGGAATGCCATGGTATGACTTTTAGAGTTGGAGATAAGCTTATTTTAACATTGCTTCACTTGTGGGACATCAATCAGTAACACAGAGTGACTGTGTGAATCACACAGAGCTCACAGGATAGTTTCCTCTGAACTCCTCAAGCATCATTGTCTGGTGAATGCCTCAACATAAAAGGCCTGAGTGCAAGTCAACCATGATGTCATTTTGTTGGGGGTTTTTCCCCCATAAGTCAGTTCTTTGTGTACACACTGTAGAAACAGTACAACAGGAATGAAGGACTGTGATATTTTTGCTCCTTGTCAGTCCTAGTGAACTGCAGAAGATTGTTGGCTGTTGCAGTAACTTTAGATTCCTGTGCTATTTTGGAAAAATGATACTGGTAAAATCATGAGGGACTTCTCTTTAAATTTTATTACTACTCTGTAACTCTGTTCTGCCTTTTTTATGCTATATCCATCAGGCAATAAATACAAATGCTGTTTTAAACTGTGATAAGAAATTCAATCCATGAGTTATTTTTCCATCTGTTGTCTTGCAGTACCTACTCAAGAAGTTAAAATTTGTCCCTTTACTTTCTGGTGTGATTAACTACAGAGATTTATGACTGACCAGGTCATTCAAGGAAAAACTCTGCAAGTGATGTGCTATTTATATGTGTCTGGAAATATTTGGTGTACCATTTGACTGCAAGCATGTTACATTACAGGCATCATGCAAGATTTGATTACAAAGTTTACTTATATGGAAAACCAAATTATGTCACTAGTTGCTTACAACTTTTTTCTTTCCTGAAGAACTTGCTAATATCTTTCCTGAAGCAAGCTTGATGAGGCTTTGATCAATCTGACCAAGAGAGGTGTCCCTGCTTATGGCAGGGGAGTTTCAACAAGAAAACTTTTAACCTACAAAATTGAACCAAACTAAACCAAAAAAAAAACACCGCAATTATGATGCTGCAACTCTCTATTTCTGTGCTACTGAATATTATTTAAAATTAATTCAACAAGATTTGAAAAGGCACTTAGGTGAATTCTGACCCTTGAAAACTTACTAATGTATGTTCTGCTCATGGTGCTAATGGTCATGTCAGGCTGGCCTGAACATTTCTCTGGTGTAATGACTGGTTGGTAATCTTTTTTTACCTCTGAGCCTTTCCCTAAAATGAGGAACTTTGCATGCCATTGTGATAAAACATTTATGTGAGTGCTTTTTTATCAGACAGTATGATCTTTGAGATTACTTGGGGAACCTGCCTAGATTTAGTAAGGAGATTTACTCTCTACCCCACCTTACCCTTTTTCAAGAAGCAGAAAATGTAATGGCAAATATCTTTCTACTAAAAGACAACATTAGGAAGAATTTTGCATAAATTTCCTTTGACATTTTCCATCCAGATTCTTAAACCCCATAATTTTACAGAGGCAGAATGATCCCTGAGTAGAAAGAAAAGTCTATAATAATCTCAAAACCCGTTAAATATTTAGCAGTGAGAATATTTTATTTTGACATTTACATGCACCATTGTAACAAAGAAAAAATAATAGGTAGGTGCTCATTCCCATTTATGGGGATCATGTCTCCTTATGGAAATATTGCTATTACCAAATGAGGAATTTATCTGTACTTTAAGAGTTACACATGTCCTTTGTCTTCCTGTGGAAGCATACATCTGAGTATGGAATATAACAGAAAATTGAATTTCTTCTCAGTGGTAGCAAGATAAAAACTTTGATGTCTTTTGAGTGCAAGAATTTATGTCCTTTCCCTGAGTACTGCAGAGCTGATGGCTTGGAACTGGTCTTGGTGCTGTGACTTCATATTAATCAACCCTGTGATTCCTGTCTTGTTTAATCAAGTACTTCATGTACAGTTTTTTGAGCTCTACTACCTTTCCACATCTTGAATCTATCAAATGCTGACTGGCTCTTGTGTTAAGCAAATTAAATTCCAGTTTCACACAGCCTTTGCTAGATTATTCTGCCATAGAAAAAAATTTTATCATTTACAGAACTTGATTGAAAACACATAGTTGTGTAGCTCTAATAGCTAAAATTTATACAGTGCATAAACTAATCTCTAGGTAGTGTTTCAGACATTCAAGTAGCACTTCATTATATAAAATCATACAGAAGTTTTTCAACAATTTACTTTTTGTCAGTTATTGAAAAGTGTGTTTTAAAATATGCTCTCTACATTTTAGTCATTGCTAAATGGCAGCTGATAAGGACAAGTGAGGATGTTAGTCTTTAATTTTTTCACTTAATTTCACTGTAATTATTCTTTCTTCCTTTTACTCTGTAGGCAAAAATCTGAATAACCTGGAAAAATAAATTATGGAGAGTAGTATGATTTGAATTTATTCAGGCTGTTATCTAATATACGACATGAAATTCTTTTATATATGTTTTCACTGTATCTATAAATCAAACTGTAATTGTTTAAAAGCAGATTTTTTTTAATACTACTGCAACTGGTAGAGTAGCTAGAATAAACTTTCTGAGACAGTCCTTCTAGAAATAGACTATATTTTTAAATTTAATCTTTTGGAAGCTTGGAGATATTTTTCTGAGAAAAAAATCTGAAAGGATAAACTCAGTTTATTTATTTATTTATTTATTTAGTTAACCATTAGTATCTTCTAGACTAGAGAGAAGAAGTTAGAAAAGAAATACAGAAAATAAATGGAAGTTGTTTATTTTGTGATTGCAAACGGTTCTGAAACACCATTGTAAAGGAATAATGGGAAAAACATGCACTTACAGTATAACTCTTTAGATAAGCTTCACAGAGGATTAATAGAAAGATGTTTTTAACTCATCCGTAGTTGTTCTGTTCTATCAAAGTTTTCCTGTTCCCATACTCCAAAGATCTCCTGAAAAAAACAATTCTTCAAGGTGGCTTTGAGCCCAAAATAATGTCTTGAGGCTTCATGACACCAAAGGTATTACTACATATGTAAGAACATTATCATCTATCATCTTGTAAGTTTAATTTAAATATATTTATGTAGCATGAGTTTAATTAATTAAGTTATTGGCTTTCAGTCAACACATGTTTGAACTGTCTGCTCACTCCCAAGAGACCTATGAATTTAATCTTTCAGAGAGCACATAAACAAACTTTTTATTCTTCTCTTCCCAGTTAGCAGTCCCTCCCATCCGCCTAAAATTATTTAATCAGTACCTGAATTTTTTGGGGTTTCTTAATTTTATTTTCCTTTTTTTTTCAGGTGAATTAACAGTGGGTACTGAAAAATACCTGTTGGAAAGTCAACTCTGATTTAACAGGCTGGCTCTGTTCTGTTCCATCTCCATCCCTTACTTTAACTAAGGGCATTTTTTAAAATCATTTTCATGATCATTGTTCATCTGGAAATTTTTCTACTGCTTTCCTCAGAGTCTGGTGGTATTTTTTAGTATAAGGCTATTAGCAGAGGTGTTTGAAAGAGAATTTTACTACTTGAAATAGACTGGGAACTAATATCTAGTCCTGGAGGGCATATGATGATTGTTTTTGGAATAGTCCTCCATCTGGGTTTTATTAGATTACTTTAAACCATGTTCTACCTGTGGGTAAGTTTAGTGAAATAATGACTACCAAAATATGTTGTACATTTTTCTTCCTCTTTCTTTTCATTCCTCAATATGGGCTGAAGAGGTGGCAATGGAATTCTTTTTCTCTCTCCAAAGACATTAAACACCCTTACAACATGGCCTTGAATTTTTTGCAACATTGTTGATATATCTGGGCATAAAACATGAGGTGGTTCAGCATAATAGGGATGCTTCCAGATAGGAGGTTTTAAGTCTGGAATCTAATTTGAACCTCTGGCATGAGAGCTTACTTTGAATTCCTCTGTTTCCTCCCATAGTAGGGCTTTGTTGAAATTCTCTTCCTAGTACTGAGCCTGAATATCTTCACTGATTTTGGAAAAGTTTTTGAAGTGCTTGAAGACAGGCACCTGATTATTCTTCTGCATAGAGATCCAAAGAGCTGCATTCAAAATTGTAAATACCAAACTTAATACAAATTAATTTGTGATATATTTGCTGGAAAAAAAAACCCCACCAAATAACAGCTTTGTTTATTAAATATAATTCTGATGACTCTGTGTCTTTTAGTGTCCCTCTCACACACCCATTTCTCTGTGGGCTGTCTAGTGATTCTTGCTGAAAGGCTCTGGTGCTGCTACCATCGTGGTAGGAAGGATTGGCCTAGCAGGGTGCAAGGCAGAGCTCTAGACAATCTCTATGTAAAGATAACTGCACCAGTGAAATTCTTCGGATTTCTTTAGCATTGTAGAATTTAGCATTTCATTTTACTTGGAGTTCTTTCTTGAGTGTCTTCATCAGCTGTATTGTGTGTGACATTTCACAAAGTGCCTTGTCTCCTTTACACACAGCACACTGAAATACGTAGAAGAGTAACAGAAAATGGCTAGATTCAAATGCTCAGCTGTTTGCCTAATACTTGCTACTGCAAAAGTGGGCTGGAATAGAGATTAAACTATAAATTTACACTGGTTCTAATTCCAGTAAGAACAGCAAATAGGCATATATGACTCATCAGCAGTGACTGCAGTGTGGACAACAACAAATAAGAAACAAAGGACTTTGGTCTCGATAAAACAAATAGTTATAAAATAAATTGAATGGGTTTATTACCTGTTCTTTCAGCTTTATTTCAATGATACTTACTTTTTTTTCAATTTGGATTTGAAAGATATTAGGTTTTGGTTCTAAAATTCTATCACATCTTAATAAATGAAAATACATAGTTTTTCTTTTCTCAGTAGAGATAATTTCATTTTTTATTTGCTCATTTTCAGCAGTCCCATTGAACCTTTCTGTTTCCTTGACAGATGAATAATGATAGGTCAATGAGATGAACACTAAAAGTTTAGAAACCCAACTTTTCATTTTGATAATTTAAATTGTTCAGCA
This sequence comes from Molothrus ater, assembly GCF_012460135.2. Classification (NCBI taxonomy): domain Eukaryota; kingdom Metazoa; phylum Chordata; class Aves; order Passeriformes; family Icteridae; genus Molothrus; species Molothrus ater. The sequence goes on from NC_050511.2 coordinate 48,194,389, forward strand.
ATTACATGGTGTATGTGTTTGCTTTAACCTTTTAGATTTTGGTGATTGATGTTGCAATACCTGTACACCAATGCTAAGATAATGGCTTGAATTTTTGTGCTCTCCTTATCAGCCACAGCTCAGGAAAAGTACTCAAACTTCATTCAAGTCCTTGAACAACATTCAAATACTTCCTAGTAACATGTCTTAGTTTCAGTCTTTCAAACTTTTTCAGTTCAACAGAACAAAGTTTTTGGCTGATGTCTAAGGTAATGCCTTAAAAACTGATAAAATACTCTGAGTGGTACTGCACACTTTTTAAGTGTCCTCCAGTGCACTTGCTACTAACAACTTTGCTTGAATGATAGCTCATACATGTCACTTTCATGTTACCAGTACCATTGAGTCACATTAAGTCATAAGTCAATACATATTACCAGTACTGCTTATCCAACTCACACACGCAGCATTGTAGTGGTTGAGCTACCCCACTTTACAGGTACCACCCAAATCATGTCCCAGCTTGAGAAGACTTTAACCCAATCAATTGTTTAACCTAGGGCTAGAGTGTTTTATTAATTAACAAAAATAATTTTTCTATGTCAAAGTCATGGATATGGTATTTCCCTCTTTCCCTGTTGTTACCTGGGAACATTGTAAGTCAACTGTTGCTGTTTTGGAGGCCAGCTTCTCTTGTATTTGTGGTGTTTCCTTTACCAGAAATTTTGAAATTGTCAAAAGTCCTCCTCATCTGTCCTGATATGAATATGGAACTCCTCAAGCAGTTTTTTGTACTGCTTTAAATATTGTTCAGTCATTGACATTTGTGTAAATGAGCACAAAGCACTCCGAAATTGGAAAGACCATTTCACATAAATTTTTCATAGATATAAAAAGGTACTCAGTGGGCAAGAGTCTGGCCGCTGAAAGCTAGTTTGTGTTTGCTTTCAAGGCTGTGTTTAACTCCACCATGTACTGTAAAACATGATTTTCACTCTCCTTAAAGCTGATGTGGAAGTGCTTGCATTACTAATGTATGACCTTGTGCTTTGGAGATTCAAATAATTAGTGAGAGCATCCTGCTCATCCATGGCAGACAAAAGTCAGTGCAAAGCCAATTGACCCATTGCAGCTTGGAGGAAGGCATTGTGGACAACTGGGATTTGCAGTACACCAAGCATTTATGTAGGTGTTTAGTTTTCAGAGATGTAGCAGAGGCTGCAAGGCCTTCAGTTGTGGAAAAAAGGACAAAAAATAACACACTCTTACAGATTTTAACTATAAGGACCAAAAATGGGCTGTTATTAATTGATTTTATGTAAAAAATGCCTTACTTTCTCAAAGTTTCTATATAGAGTTCTGCCTCACTTCCTGTCACTGTGCATTTCTGACGGAAGTAAGGCATTAAGATAAATCTTTAGAAAATTAAATCCATAGCACCTTTCTGCTGTAGTCTACAACCATTAAAAAAGAACCAGATTCCCAAGTTTTTTTAATGATTTTGGCACTGCAAATCTAATTAGTTAAATACAGATTTGTAAAATCAAGCATGGACAATCTGTGAACTGTGGTACTAATTAGGAAATGAAAAGTCTCGGGTTTTAAATAAAGACTGTGAGTTTCACCTTGACCTGGCTGTGACAGTAAAAAAAGAAACCCAAAAAACAAATCCCAAACTCTTGTTAATGGAAGACACTGTAAGAATTTGATATTGTTTTTGAAATGTCCAGGGGTTTCTATCTCTCTAATATTCATATAAATCCCTTCTTTGGAAAATGCAGATATTTGCTGGAGTAATTAATTCCATGTCTCTGCTTGAATAAACATTTGGTATTTGTCCCTCATTGTGATATACATATAAAATGAGATTTTCTGTCCTGAGATGGGACTCATTGCAGGGGAAAGGTGACAGGTATAACAATGGAAAATAATTTTCCTTGCTAATAATATCTTTCTTGAAGAAGGCAGGCTTTACCTAAAGACTGAAAATGTCTTTGCCATTTAGCAATATAAAGATCACATTTCAGTCTTTTGAGTCTCCTGTGATGCATTTTAAAAGAAAAAATGTCCATATTCTAATTTTGACAGCAGCTTTCTTAAAATATATATTTTTTCTCTCCTTTTGTTTTTTAGTTTAACCAAAGAAAATGCATTGATTGCAGAGTTTTTCTGAAGCAACTGTAAGCATCAGTTATTTCAAAGAGGTAGATTTTTGCCACCATATTCATTGGAAAGAGACAGTATAAACTAATTGCAATTTAAAACATACAGAATAAACACCTGATCTCTTTGGAAGGATGATGGTTATAAAAAAATTACCATATAAGGAAAAATATATTGATGCAAGACAAAGGAGGCATCTTTCAATATTTGTATTTTCAGCTGTCCACAAAAAAAATTGAAAAAGTTACCAGAAACCTGAAAGTACAAATGAAAATACATAGTAACAAATGGTGGCCTAGGTATTTGTTCACACTTATGTAGGGATCACAAACTCTTTACAGAAATGTTAATAACTCATCAGTCACTAATTCACATGGACATATTTTCATAAGTGTTAGAGTCTTGAGAAAGAGTTTTTAGCAACTACTTAGAAGTTGCTTATGATTTAAATGATCTTTAAATATTGTAGGGTTGTTGGGATATATGCTAGGAAAAAGGGATCTATGAAGTTTAAACCTAAAATGGTCGTTGCATTTGTATTATGTTTATCTGTATTAGGAGGTTTTTTTTTCACTTTTCACTATTCTTGAGCATTAATAAATAACTCCTCTACAGTTCTGAACATACAAGAAAAACTGTCTTAGACTATTTTTCTCTAAAAAATGTGACTTAAATTAGAAAAAAAAGATAAATGAAAACATTTTAGAGACCTTTCAAAAAAGTAAACAACCCTGTCTCCTCAAAAACCCCCAACCAATTAAACAAACAAACCAAAAAAGCCATACATATCTTAGTTTGGTACTTCACGTTTTTCAAGCTCTCAAGAAAATTTAATCAAGGAATCACATAAGGCTGTATTTTTTATTGATATAAAAAAATTAAAACTTAATGGCCTTTGCCATAGTGTATTTCTTTTGCCTTTTGGTCATGGGAAATTAGGATTTTCTAGTGTAATTCAGGGCAAGTCAGACAGCTGCTGACCCTAGCTAGTTCCATGAAACAACATGGTAAGATCCAGCCTACCTGACTCTGACATGAAACGTCTTCCCTCAACCTAATTTACATATTTTCATTTCAATCTCTATTGTATTTCTAATTCCTAAGCAACCAAGACATGTATGTGTTGTTGTTTCACCCCATCTAGCACCAAATCATCACACACAGCCACTCGCTCTCTCTGCCACCAGCAGGGGAAAGAATCGGATGGGTAGAAGCTGTAAAACTCGTGGGTTGAGATAGAGACAGTATGATGGGGAATCCAAAATCACACAAGCAAGAAAACCCAAAGAAGTCATTCACTGCTTTCCATGGGCAGGCAAGTGTTTCACATCTTCAGGACACCAATGGCCCCCTAATGCCTCAAGGTGACTTGGGGACACATCCCTTCCTTTTTCCTTCTTTGCTCCAGCTTCAAATATTGAGGAGGATATCACATGGTCTGGAATATCCCTTTGGCCAGTTTGGGGAAGCAGTCCTGCCTCTGTCTCCTACAACCCTTTCAGGCGCCCAAAACTTCTTCACCAGCTTGGCAGTACAAAAAAGCAGAAGTGACCTCGGCTTTGTGTAAGCCCTGCTAAGCAATAACTAAAACACCACTAATGATCAATGCTGTGTTCAGCACAAATCCAAAATTCATCTCCATACCCAACATTGAAGAAAGTTAGCTCTGCCTTAGCCAAAACCACCACAGCATGCTATTGGGTAGAATGGTTACTAAAGTCCTGACTATGAGTAAAACAGACAAGCTAGGAGGTGAGGATAGTAAAGAGGTTTTATCAGTAAAAGAGTGGACTGGACATTAACACAAGTCATGAACATTTTAGATACAGAGATCATAATGGTTAGTCTAGACCTCGATCAGTTCTGTAGATGCATGTTTTTATTTGAGACCTATTGTACCTTACTACTCTTCAGTTTTACAGATTTAGTTAAATGAATACAAACTGTGATACTATTATTTTTCTTAAACAGAAGTGATCAAAAATGTAGTCCAGCCTAATGAAATAGCTACACTGGTTTTCCATTTTCAAACCCGCTGTAATGTATTACCAGAATTAACCAATGGAATGCACCCTGATAGCCTTCCCTTCCAAATGTCTGACAGACCTCACTTGGATGACTCAAAACCTGTGCTGCCTATTTCTCCTAGTTTAAACAGAGAATGAATGTATCTGTATACTCAGTGAATGTCCTTGTGACTATTGTCAGTGGCACTCATTCCACAGCTGCAGAAAAAGCTTGTAGGATAATGAATCAACAATGGATCTGGAAGAAGAACTAAGAAGTCATTAGCTCTAACTTCCCAGCCACTGAGGTTTCATCTCTTCCCTGGCACTAGCTTGGTGCAGGTACATGGATATGGATCATAGATCTGTTCAACTGCCCCCAAGAGACATCCAAGTATGCCCAAAATTGGCCCATCTGCAAATTACATTGCAAGGCATTCTTCAGTTGATGCTGGGGTCTTTTCTCTGTTCTCTATTTAGTAGCAGTAAGACTGAAGGATTGATGTTTGATATACTGTAGCATTTTAAATCATGGTTCATTGTGAACTCTGAATAACCTGTGAGGCATTCAGCAACAGACAAAACACTTTTGCATTAAGTGACAACTAATAATTTATTTCAATACATGGACACAGCCTGCATCAGGGGACAATTGGCACATCTCACTTAAGATTTGAAACTGCATAACAAATAACACAATTACAGTTAGACATGTGGAGCTTTACTGCATTAGGAAGACTGAAAAAATTATGCTAGTTGTTTCAAACAGAAAATGTGGTAGGAGCTTGTAGAATAAATGTTTAATTTAATTTAATGTACCTACAACCATCTAACTTAGGCGGGGGGGGGAGAAAGTCTATGAACCAAATACAACCTGCATTACAACAGAAAAGTGTTTCAAGTGTTTCAAATTCTGTGCAAATGTATACTGAATCAAGATTGGAAAAGACCTTTAAAGTCACTGAGTCCAACCATCCTGTCAGCACTGCCACTGTAATGCCTAAACCACTGAACCACATCACCCAGCACCAGATCCAGGTGCACCTTGAACACCCCTACTGACTCCTTCACCTTCCTGGCCAACCTATTCCAATGCCTGACCATCCTGACAGGGAAATTTTTTTCTAATACCCAATCTGAATATACCTTCTCTCTGTTTAGGGCTATTTCCTCTGTCCTCTCACTGTAGAGGAAAATCTACACAGTACTCTTACTCTGATACCCTAGGTAACAGATTAAAGACTTGTATGCTTGAGAGTATGGACAAGATATTAAAGAACAATTAGACTTTGGGCCCCTTTGTTGCTGATTACTCCTCTGAAGAAACGTCAAAAACCAAAACTTCTTTTATTATAACATTTCCGAGGGGTTTTTTAAATGTTGATATTACCTGAAAGTCAGTCCAGGCTTTTGTAGGAAGAATGGTGGCTTTGATGGTGGCTTTTGTAGGAAGAAAGTGGATACCACTTTCTTCATAAAATGTTTTTCTATGTTGTCAGCCATATGTAACTTCTTAAGGTAAAGAAGGGATACCTACCTCATTTAGCTCCCATTTTCTCTTAATGAGTTTCTGAAATCTGCAAGAGAAATGTCTGTTATCTGCCCAAGATTACATCTATTCCTTTGTAAAGAATGAAACATTTTAGTATGTTTAAAGTATGAAAAGCTAATAAGAGTACAAATTCATACAGAATAAACTAAATTGTTAATGTCTTAAATTAATCTATGCCACCTAGACACAACTGACACAACCATTTAATTTCCTTGTAAACCACATCTTTTGCAGGTAAGCATTCCTTTTCATTTTGGATTGATTATTCTTGGGATACTTCCATTATATTTTTGAATCTGGCTTCCATTTTTGAACCTATGTGCTCCCAGGAAATCTGCATTATATTCAAAGCAGAAATGGAATTAAAATTTTAGTTTTGTTTTATTTTATTTTCAAGAATCACTCTGATGTAATGAAAATTAAGAAAAAAATGGTCATGACCCAAATGGCAACAGTGAAGGAGAGATAAACTGGATTTTTTTGTCTGGGAATTGAAAAATTACTTCAGTGAATACTGATTATTTGAGTCTGAACAGAATTATATCCAGTGAAACAAATTTTCTAAGAAAAACCATGCATTATAACTTTTTATTTTCTTTCTTGTCGCTGGAAAGGTTTAAAGAATTTATCAAGTGACAAAGCTCAGAATTTCACCATAGTGAGTTCATTTAAGTTTAAGGTATTGATTGGATTTGTAGCTCCTAGCATTTGTGGATGTAAAGCTACAACATCAGGTAAGAGATTTTTGATCTTCCTCCATGTAGTTTGGAAGTTAGTGAACATTAGGTGAATTACCCAGAGGAGAATTGCAGTTTGACATATTAGTGCTTTTCTTGATTTTGTTATAAAAATAATACATACTTTAATTTTAGTTCTTTCCTATAGACAGTGACTTCTTCAATTATCAGCCAAACTCCCAGGCAGTTTAAATTGTTGCAGCTCATCTGAAGGAGATGTGGTCTTTTCTGTCAGCTGAGAATCTGCTGCTATAGAGGAACAAAAGAATCCAAGATTTGTTCAAAATTAATCTAACCTCAGCTAAAACATTATTTTTGTTTGCAGATAAAAATAAAAAAGCATCAGCTGTGTATTAGTAATCAAATATTACTGCTGTTGACAGCCCTTAGCAAAAGATCTTTTTATTAAGGTGTTATTGGCAGGAATGCCTTACTGTATAGGAAGAGACGTGTAAATATAGTTCCTGAGTTTTAAGGTGTTATAATGAAATTTTCAGGATAGCGTGGTGAGATAGAGGTCATGAGCCTCATTCATCATGGCAGCAGTTTTTACTGTAATGTCCATGCTCAGTGGTATAAAAGTATTCCCATTGCATGCTGTGCAGTACAAAATGATATCTTCCTCTCATATTCAGCAGGAAGAATATCTCAGGGGGAGCTCGGTCTCTGAAGGCATAGCAATTCCAGTCAGAGGCTTTGCTTACACTAGAAAGGTTTCAGCTTCCACTAATAAGCCACATCTTATACCTACTTGGAGAAGGGGCTCCTGGGTCAGCTCACTTTCCATGGATCAGAGTGAAATCCTGCACAGAACATGGGTGTGAATCACAACTCTGTGCTCCAGGCCTTCCCTTACCCTCATGTCAAGGGCTCACCTTCACCTTTTCTTCTTTTTAAATGAAATGGGAAAGCTGCTGAAGCATTCTATGCCTCAGCAGGCTTCTATCCCTTCCATTTCTGTGACTCAAGGTCTGGGTACACGACACACTTACCAGTCTTCTGCTGGGCAGTTTGCAAACTCAAACACCCAATTTCCTCCCAAAGTGTGATAAGTTTTTTATTTTACCTCTTCAGGGACTTGCATTCGGCTGACTTTCACCTTCAGCAAAGAAACTCTGTAATATCTCTGTCACCCTGCAGATATTAATTTAACACCTTGTAAATGCAGTAACACTAATGCTTACCAAAGCTGGTAGAATGATCTTTGAATGCTTCATGAAGCTGCTACATCCTGCTTTGACTCATAATAAGCATTTTACCAAAGTTGAAACTGCTCCTGGAAAAGGTCCAAGCAGAATAATGAAGCATGGACAGTATTAATTTTTCTGAGCCCTTTTCAGGATCCTCACTACACAAGGCAAACTGTTTAGTATGTGCAATTCTTTAGCAACGGGCTAAAGAATTGCACATACTAAACAGTTTCTCTGCTATACCTACATTGAATAAGGATGAGTTGACTTCTGTTCACCCTCTGTTTTCCAGAAAACACTATAAATATGCCATAAATCCCAGTGAGTACCATCCTGTAGTCAGTGTGTTTTAACCTCCCTGTCTAAAATCAGAACTGTTTGTGTGCTGAGACCAAACCTGGACATGGTAGCATTTAAAAACAGGTAGAATCATCTAAAAATACATATATAAAGGTGGCAAGGATTAACATTAGAAATTCCAGAAGTTAGTAACACAAATGCTCATAAATTCCCATATATTAATTTTTAATAGCTCTTCTGTCTCTTATCATGTGTGTCAAGTTTTCTGATGGGTCAGGTTTTCCCCTAAATCCTGTACCTTACTGAATCATGTAAATAAAAGTACTCTTTCTTTGAAGAAATATATTAGTGAAATACTAGAGGAATTAACACCTTGTGCTTTGAAAGGCTGTGTGATGTGAAGTATCATCTTCAAAATCTCTTTTTTTTAAATTCCACTTAATAAATTCAGAGTTCAGTTGCAAATAATATTTCATAGTTATTCTGTTAAAAGGGACTGATTCTGTGTCTCATTCTTAAAATGGGAAAAGTTAATATTAAAATGAAACTCACTGTATACATAGAAATAATTGAAATAATTGAAACTATGTAGGCCTGATGCCTACATAGTTAGGCTTACCTTCTGCTTACAGTCATTCAGTACTCAATAGATAGACTGAGATTGGTTTGGTGATAGTTGACTGAATTTACTACCTGTCTGGTTGATTGAGTCCTTGATGGTTTTACCGGGGAGTTTTCTTTGACGACTTGTAGTCTCCCACTGATGCTTCAGTGCACCAGAATCCCATAATGTTTAAGTGTTAATCCATGTACAAGTCTCTCTAACTGCAGAATTTCTAAAAGCATCAGGAGAACACACAAAGACAGAAGTAAGGGAACGAATTTTTTTTTTTTTTTTACCAAAGTACAGAGAAGGGGAAAAAAAGTGGAAAAAAATTATTTCCTACATGCATCCTAAAACATTTTAGGGTGTTTTCAGGGACTGTGATTTGAATATTATCACTTTTAGGGCCTAGAATGGAATAAAACTAAAAATCTGTCAGCAATAGATGTGGTATTTATTAGAATGAAAGGCTGAGTCCTATTGATAAATATTTTTATCCCCAATGCTCTGTAAACAGAGCATGTGAAAGCACAACCTTTCACTCCACCCACAGAAGTGTCTGAAAAGTGTGTGTTCACTTGCAATTATGCAAATAATGAAAAATTGCACTAGACTATTAGAATGAGAAAGCAAGTAACATAAAGTCTAAGAAAACTGTCTGCAATTTTTGTCCTTAAAATTATTTTTCTAGGATGGGATCACAGTTGATCCAAAAAGAGACATCTTTTATGTTGTTTGTCATAGAGGTGGTAGAACCCACTATGTATATGTGATATTAGTCCTGAAAACAAAGAGAAAATTCTTAGGGGAAAGAAAAAACTTTGTGCTTTATGGAACTAATGCCATGTTTAAAGAATGCTATAATGTGGGGAAATAACACATTGTGATGGATTTCATATGCAGAACTCTGAGTTGTACTAGGAGATAAGAAAGAAAGCACAGATTAAACCTACAGCGTTGAGCAAAGATCCACAGAAATTGTGTTGAAGAGGATATAGTTGAGATATAAGAAGCTCCTAATATAATAATTTTTAACTGTAAGTGACAGCAGATGTAGCGATTTGTTTCTACAAAATGGAGTCAGAAGATGTGCAGAAAGCAGTGTATATATGCTCAGCAATTGTGGTGATGCTCTACCATTCATTGTTCCCAGCAACCACTGGACAAACTACCTTGGCACATCAGAGACAGCAGGCTGGAAGGGGCTCTCAGGGGAGGATACAAGTCTCCAGGCATGAGCCTGTAGACCTTTAAGCAGCGTGGGGCCTCACTGTGACCACGGTGGGGGTGGCAGTGCTGTTGTTTTCAGGGTGCCTGTGTGGGTGCACCATGCGTGTTGCCAAATAAAACTGCTGCAGTGCTGAAGTAGAAGGTGAGCTGGAAAATAGAGAGTCAATGCTGAAGTCTGAGAGATGTCAACTTCTTGTATGAGGAGGACCACTCCTCTTCTCCCTGTAGCTCTGTATCAACATACCAGGTAGTGTTCTGATAGCAGTGGAGGGGATAGAGGCCATGACCAACGTAGCAAAAGTGCCATCAGAGCCTGAACTAAGCAGCAGCACCAAAAAGAAGGGGTGAATGTTTGTAGGTGAAGACTAAAATTAGGGATATGCAAAACAAAACCAAAGAAATTAAGCTTAGCGATACAAAGGCTACAAAAATAAATTGATCATATCTTAATGGCTTTTTGGATGAGTCAGTTCAGAGATGTTTCTGTAAACTTGAAGCTATAGGGGTCAGATTCTACTTTCCAACATAAGTCATCATAATCTTGCTTCATTTTTCATTTATTTACACATCTCTGTTTCCAGGCATAATTTGTATATCAAATTTCAATCAGCATGAATTCAACGAGACTAAATATCCTGCACTGCTTTTTGTGTCTGCTTTCTACCCCTGAAAATGTTGTGTTTGGCTTCCTTGGAAGAATGATTTGCATACCCAAACAAACAAAATTGTGGGATATATAAGAGTATCTTGCAATATTTTTCTTAATCTTGTGGAACAAAGCAAGTTTATGTGGCTCTTCAAGGAAAATGTTGAGGGATTAAGCAGAAGCTCTACTTTTTCACTATTTTTTCTAATCCCTATCTCCTAGATCCTAGCATACCCACAAGTTCTCTAGACACACATCTCAAACGGTTTTCTTTCAGCAGAAAGTCTGACATTTCCAGGAAAAAAAAAAAAGAAAATTTTGAGGTTCTATATTTTTCTGAACAAAGAGTGCTTTCATTTCAGAAGCTTGTTCTGCATTTTGAAAGTAAGTGAGCTTTCTGATTTAGAGGAATTTGTATCCATCTGTGTAAATATGTGTGTATAGATAAAAGTCTCCATCTTCCTCCTTTTATGCAAAATTGTGAAGCAAAAAGAAAAAAAAAGAATGTGACTTGAGAAAATGAAATATTCTACAGCAGATACCATAAAAATACTACTTTGAAATAATAGTATTCAAATAATAGTTCATTTCTAAAACAGTCTTGAGTAAAATCAGTGCAACTGGTTGCACATGGCAAAGTGAACTCACACAGTAGAGAACTAAGATGTCAGGGTTAATGAGTATCAGAAATGGGAACTGATATAAGATGCTAGATCCATTAGCACCTGAAAAAGTGGCATAAGAATTTCACTAGGTGCAGGCAGCCTTTAGAGACTTCTGATATGTGACTGCAAAAGAAAAAGGACTCAGCTAAAAAGCCTTCATCATGCTTTGCCCAATGCCAGACAACAAATTTGAGAAAAAGAAAGTGTAATAAAGGAATGAAAAAATCTAGCAGTCATCTCATATCTGTCTCTCATTGGTACAAACAGTTATTTGCCTTCTATAAATTACATTGCTGGGATACTAAACCTTATGTATGCTTGTGATGCTAGAATGGAAACAACAGAATTCCTTTGGCACAGAAAGTTTCAGGTTTATAGGAATTTTCCAAACTGGTTCATGAATGGCTATCCAGGCTGGCAAATGAGACAGATTGGTTCCTTCATTAAAGTGTAGGGCAGTTTTTGCACAAGGGCAGTTTTTAGGCCTCCTGAGATGAGTTCACCATTCAAACACTGCCAGAAGCTCTCTATGTGTGCAAAGGAAATGGTAGAAAAAATGTAGGTGGAAGAAAGCTTGGGGTGACCTTATCACTCTCAACAACTACCAGAAAGGAGGTGGAAGCCAGGTGGGGGTTGGTCTGTTCTCCCACATAACAAGTGACAGAATCAGAGGAAATGACCTCAACTGGCACCAGGGGAAGTTAATGTAGAATGGTAGGAAAATTTTTTTCACTGAAAGGATGGCCTGGCACTGGAACAGGCTACCCAGGGAAGTGGTGGAATCATCACTGCTGAATGTGTTCAAAAGGCATGTGAATGTCAGACTTGGGAGCATGGTTTAGTGGTGAACACCATGGTGCTAGGCTAGCATTTGGACTTGATGATCCTAGACGTCTTCTCCAATGTCAATGATTCTATGATTCTAAGCTGTAAATCGATCCAATGAATGGGATCTATCAGGGATACCAAGTGTGAAACCCTGTGATTTGTATTTTATATTGCTGCATGGTAATCAGATAGTAGAAAAAAATAATAGAACAGGAAATTAATGTTATGTCCAAAAACTTCATGTTTGTCTCTGCTATCTGAACATAGTTCCAGGGGAAATACATAGGTGCTGATTTTATGCATTTTTATGTTCACATTCAATGACAGTGTTATTACTGAATATGCAGTTCTCAGCTCTGTTTTGCAGACTGCTTTTAGTACAAGGGTAGTGTTAAACCTTGGTTTAATTATCTCCTGAAAATTATCAAAGTAGGACAGGGAAATATGAATAACGCAGAAACTGGAGGCAGATTTCCATGGCTTCTCAAAAGTACTAGACACAGGAAGCCGTGTAAGAAGACAGCTCTGCCTCAGTGATGAGCTTCTCAACTTGCTCATTTCTCAGCAAGTTCACCTACAGGAGGAATGAGATGGTAGTAGAGCTGAAGGACCTCTTATATTTAAACAATCTCATGCTGAGCAAATCTTAAGATGTCTACACTGTACTGTCATGCAGTGCATGCTTTTGCATTGATAGTCTGTGGCCATATTAGGAATGAAATAAAATTCCTTCATCCACAGAGAATTTAAAAAGAAAGATATTCTAATCTACTAAATCTACTAATGTCTCTAATCAAGATTAAGAAACTTAATCTACTGTTTTCCTTCCACAACAATTCCTATTCCTTAAACAAGGATTTTAGGTGTTTATATACAGATGTAGTCCTACATTTAAGAATAATGTTTAAAGACATGATAAAAGTTTTTCAGTTTAAAAGTTGTGTTCAGTTTTATTAAGGTGCCAAGAAATGTCTTTTAAAGTGCTGGAGCACAGAGCAATTATTTGGAACAAATTCAGAAAGCCTTAAATGAATAATTCAACGCACAAAGCAAAGGAAATATGTTCTGCTTTTCTTTATACTGCCTTTGTGTGTTTACTGCTTTGTGTTCCTCTGGAAGAGAAAAAACTATCACAGAGAGAAGAGAAGAGAATATGTGTATGCTGCGTGTGTTTTGTGTAGATTTATATTGGTAGTGTGCTGTTGGTACTGCAGCACTGGTCCCTCAGTCATTTAAAAAATACTGGATCTAAAGAGGGAAACGGTAAGAGCTCTTGTCAAAAAATAATGGTAGACTGTGTATACTACAGAATGTCAGGAATGTCTGGAAATTTTCAAGGTTTTGTGAGACGAGCATTTGAGTTGGTGAACTCTAGCTACATGCCAGGTGTCTGCCAAGGTATTTTCTCACTCCCTCTCCCTAAAAGCACAGGCAGGAGAAAATGTTTCAAAAAGGGTGTGGATCAAGGTGAAAACAAAATGATCACTCAGCAATTACTGTCATGGGCAAAATAGGATTGACTTGGGGAAACATTTAGTGTCTTTCAAATTTAAGCCAGACTCTCTTTAATTCTAGTTCTAACTTCTTTGCCATGATTCCATGAACAGGGACACCTTCCACAAGACCAGGTTTCTTGTATCTCCATCCAACCAAGCTGAAACTGCATCCAGGGATGGGACATCCACAGATTCTCTGGGCAACCTGTTTTAGTAGTAGGTTTTATTCAGAGCCAAGCATAGTAAAAATTTTAGAAGTCAAGGTCTAACTGAATTTTTAAGTGAGGAAAGTAGCATTATAGTAGCAAATACAAGCAAAGCATGGATTTAGCTCTTTGAGAATTTGCTGTCTTCAAAGAGTACCTTTACAAATAAGGGATGATTCACACTGAGGAGAAGTGGAATATTGTAGTAATCTCAATCAGGAGTACAGCCAGTGGCAATTTTTTTAGTGAATGTGTTGGAAAATCAGAAGAAAACAAAAAGAAAATAAAAAGAAGAATATTCTTCTTAGAATCCCTTAAGAAAATAATGACATCTTTTCAAGATGGAAAGATTTTGTGGTAATAATATTCTACTTCTATCTGTATAATTTTATTCAATGAGTTAGTTTGATTTTTTTTCTATCAGTATGAAGACTCCTGCTTTTTAATTAAATTACTATTTTAATAAAGATTGAAAAATGGAAAAAAAATAGATGAATACTGAAAAATATAAATAAAAAGTGCTCTGTTCCTGAATTTCACACTTTCAACAGAACTGTAGAGAGTTTCCATGTGAAAACAGTAATCAATAAATATAACTTGATGTTTCAATGTCTGTGTTTAATGCAAAAGTCACTAGTGAGCTTTTTACTGGCACTCTTGAAGTCATGTAGAATCTCCCCTTAGGTACTTTTTCACTTGTGCTTCTCCTCTAGAAAAATGCATCTCTCTTGTGCATCTAATTTATTCTGATCTCCCCCCCCCTTTTTTTTTTACAGTGAATCACCAAAGCAGTTTCTCATTCTCAGAAAAATACACTTGACATCCTGTGAGTCAAACCACTACAAACAGAAAAGACCCCTCTCATGGACAAGTAATATGTAAGTAGTCATCCTGGGCCAGTATTTCCAGATGATAGTTCAGGTAATGGGAAAAAGTACAAATTCAAGCACTGCTGTTGCCTCTTTAATTGGTCCCTTTGGAACTGAAAGAAGCAGTTGTTGTAGGAGTGTTACATAAAGAAAAAAGCTGTCACTTTCCATCTAAACTACTTCAGGTTTTTAGTGTGTGGGGAGAAAAGTCTTGATGGAGAAGGTTTTATTGGTGCTTTTTCTTTAATTATAATTATTTTCATTCTGAAAATTTTATAGGCTGTCTCATGCTCTTCATGTGTCTATCATAGCAACATAGTTCCAAGAAATTATATAAAGCACTAGACATGGTGCAACTGCATATTGTCTTATGAAGTAATGCTCTCATTCAGAGTATATTTGGACTAAGGTATGTGAGATTTTCTTTATTGGTATTCCTCAAGAAAAGATTATATATCTTTTGTGAGAATGACTCTTTTCTGTGAATGAGGTTTGCAGCATGCCAGGGGAGTGTCAGAATTTATGACATCTCAGAAGATGTCATCTCAATTTCCAGCAGCCTCTGAGACAGTGTAGACAAGAAATATTTCTCCTTGTATTTCCAGAACTAACTTGACTTTTGCCTGCTAGAGATAACTTTCTAGTTCTCTTCATTCTTCATATCTTTTGCACATGCAACATGGGGAGCAAAAAGGACAAATTTCTGGTCTACATGTGTCTGCAGGGCCACAATCTCAATACAATCATGGAGATATAGTGGGTCAGCTCATACAGCTGGAGTGCTGTTGTGGGTGGATACAATCTCTCCAGTGTGGGCAGGACAAGAATATGAGGAGGGAGAAGAAGGATTCCAGTTGATGTGAAAGCAGCTGTATATATGGACCTCTCTGCCTAGGGAATGGATAATGAGACAACTGACTTTGGTTGTGCATCAGGACGAGGAGGCAGACAAATATACATGATGATGTAATGGGAGTCTGCAATGCACTGTCTCATCACAAATGAAAAGCAAATGATGCCATCTTCAGACAACTGGAAGAAACATCACATTCACAGTTACAGGGAGCTTGAACTATGGTAATATCTGCAGGAGGGACAAGAAAGCAAGACATAAGTAAACTGGGAAATTTCTGGAGTGGCTGAAGGAAAACTTCCTAGCTTTCTGCTGGAGATGCCCATGCTGACAACAGGAGTACTCTCTAGGGAGGTACAGGACCTGGGGATATCCATGGGGCTGTCCTCCTGCCCCTTTGGAATAGGAGGTGTTCTTTTGGCCCAAATGCCTCTGTTCCTCTTCACTGCACTGGTGCACAATGACATCTATGGGCCAGTGTAAGTGTATTGCTATGTGGCCTTGCAGGCTGGGCTGCAGCTCCTGGACTAAGGCTTCCTTGTTGAGTCCTAGAAGGCACAGACTGGTCATGATCAGGGTATTTGCTGTAACCATTAGTCACCACCATAGCCCTTAGATCTCCTGCAACAACTATTGCAACCAGATAAGCAGGAGTTCAAAGGTTTCTGGATAGCCTTGGAAAATGCTTGCCCAGATGTCTGGTGGGAGGCCACCCACAGCAACCCTGGGTACTGTCTCTGCTGCGTTGTGGAATGGTATCCTTTGGGAAAAAGATGGTGGGTGTCTGGGTTGTCAGAGCTGTTTCTATATGGCTGCTGGCATCAAATGGCTGTGTGGTAGGCATGTTGGTTTAGTCTAAAAAGTCATCTTCCACCCACACCAGGAGCTTGATGCACTGGAGAAGGCCCACACAGAGTGGGACAGCCTGTTTTCCTACTGTCCACTGTATAATGCAGCCAAAGCAGACCTGGTGTAGACACAGGATCATGAAGGTCGGACCGAGCTTTGCAGGAGATGGAATATGTCCAGCCTGATGCTGTGGCTGTGCTCTCAATGCATTGCAGAAGGCTGGAGAGAGCTCAGGGCAGCAGCTGCTTTCCCATGGCAACCAGGGAAGCGCAGCCAACAGCTTCAGGGACAGGCATGGAGAACTGCTGTCAAGAGCCACCAACGCACCATTCAGCACCAGCCAGAGCCTTGCTTGACTCTCCAGGCATTGTAGACACACTCAGCAGGAGTCCAGGCCTTAGTCAGGCTGGGACAAGCTCTGACCACTCCTGGGCAGGCATAGTGAGAGTTTGTGACTGCCAAAATAATGAGGGTGGGATCTGGAGAGCGGTTGGAGACCAGATGCTTTTCTTGTCTGAAGTCATTCTGGCCTGGAAGCTCCTGGGTAGCAGCTGGTGTCAGTGCCTTCCTGAGACAGGACAAAAGATGTCTCACTGCCCTGTTCCTCCACTGGTGGTTGTTAGTAGGCAGACAGGCAGGAGAAATGAAGACTGAGGCTTGAGTGTTTATAAAGAGGCATATTTTCTGGTTTAGTTTCGGATTTTCTTTGGTTTTTTGTTTAGTTATGTTTGTTTGTTTGTTTGTGTTTTTGTCTGGTTTTGGTTATTTTGTATTTTAGATTTCATTTTTTGTTTTGTTTTGTTTGAAATAAATTTTCTTAATTAAAGCAAGTAGTCATACCACAAGCCTGATGTCTACTCAGGCTGTATTTTGCAGAACTTTGAAGGAAGAAAAAAGAACATGGCATAGTAAGAGCAAATCTATTGTTTTAAGAATAATGAGATAGGAAAGGGCTTGTGGGCTTGTGAGACTCTGAGGTAAAAATTGTTTTTCTGCATGAATTCAGAAAAGTACTTATGTCTTTGTAAACCACCATTTCCTCAACAACATTTACACTACAGCTAATTATACTCTTTCTAAAAAGATTTTGTATCTATACTCAAATTCTGGAGGATGAAACATTTTTGGAAAATCTTACTATTGACATTTGAATAGGTAAATTTGCATAATGTGATATTATGCTTAGTTATAAAACTGTAGAAATATTTCAGTAAGGGTATTTCTGTGTGACTAGTTTTTTCCATTAACAGAAAAATTCCAAGTCTCTGTTGCACCCCCAAAAACAAAATTTGCCATATCTCAGGTAAAATATGGACTTGCCTGTTACTCCCCTTGTTCACATCGGTCACATTAATGAGAAAACCATACATCTGAACTGATGCAGAACTTTACTCTAGGTAATTATAATTTTAAGCTTTTAGAGCTATATGGCTTTCAGACCAAAAATTGGCTGCTTTAGTTTCTAATGCCTCAGCTCATCCAAAATCATACATGTGGGTAGGAAGACCTGAGCTGATTGAGATTACCTAAAGATCCCAACAGAGGCTTAATTCTGTTGGTTTGCAAATTCAAGTATTATATTATATCAGGAATGAACAATTTTACCAAAATAGCAGGAGAAGGTCTGACATAAAGCTAAAAATGAAACCCAGAATTCTTGCTTCCCAAATGTCACAAACCAGTGTTTTTTTGTATTTCTAATTACAAGCTTTGTGACTCCTTCCATGTTCATGATTTGAAACTCTGAATTTCCATACCATTATTGAAATGAAACTGATTAGAAAAGTGGAGTCTAATTTTCTGGGTTAGTATTTTCTTTTTCTTCTATGTTTTAAGAGACTCCTCCATAGGGGTTTTGACATGCAGGCAGATAGGGACAGCTACTTACGAGCACGCTTAACATGCATTTGTCTGAGTAAGGCACCATGAAAACCTGATCTTAATTCCTTGTTGACAAAAGGACTGAAGTGATTCTGAACTGAGCTCCTGAATTCTGTGCTAGGCATGATCAAGAATATCTGATATATATATGCAATGCTTTCACATGTCCGAATAATTGTCCAGCAGTGTTGCCATATGTGGCCAAGCCACATGTAAGCTGGAACAGCAGTGCAAAAAGTTATATGGAAATTGTAGTCTGGTGATTATTGTAATCAATGTCCTTGTTTTTTTATGCTCAGATTTCAGTTGCTATTCTTGTTCCTAAGTCTTGCTATTTTTCCATTCTCTATCTTTTGTGGGTCTATTCTGTGCATGTTCTCATCATTCCTCCTAACAGTGCAGAAATTTCCTCAGAACTCTGAGCTATGTTGGTCTCTGGAGTGTATCAAACTTAGGCTTCAAGTTTCAGCTTGGGGTACTTCAAGGAAGATTGGGAGACAAAGCAAGAAACCAGGACATGAAAAAAAAAGAGAAGAGGAACTTGGAGTTAATAAATTGGCCAGTTTAGAAAAGTGGAAGCTGTTGATTATGATCTATTTATTTGATACGTTCTTCATATCTGGAAAACAAAATGAGAGCAGAGCAAGATGAAAAATTGCAAGTGGAATTTGTAGGAAGATAGTTGACCCCTGATAGCATTGTCTATATTGAAAATTCACTCTCCTTGCTTAGATGGTGGCAGAATTTCCCAGACTGCTCAGCTGAAATCACTGTTATACATCAGTGAAATCTGATAGGTGAAACTCTACTTCAGATAAAGGAAGGACTAAATCAGAGAGTCTATTAAGAGTAAACCTTTATCTAAAAGCAATGTTTACAATTATTTTCACTTTAGGATACGTATGTATCATATCCCATTGTCAAATATGACTTTTGGTTACTTCTAACACCTGTTGGGCTAAAAGGAATATTTTTTAAGATTTAACTCTAACAAGAACTCCTAGTGTTCTCTGCTCTCTCAGAAAAGCCAGCATATGGAGGAATATCTTAGAAACTGTTTCTCTTAAGCAGTGGCTATAGCAGTAGAAAACTGTAATTTGCCTGCTCTTCTGAAAGAATGCAAGATCATTACAAAAAGTATAGGAAAAGACAGAGCTGTACAGATTTCAGTCTTGCAATAGCATGCCTGGATGATTCCTTCCTGTTTCAGGATTACTGCTGGTATAAGTTTGCAGTGTCAGCTGGCTTGCAGATAATAGAAAAGGGAAGAAATTGGACTTTTACACTGCTGCTCGCTCCACTTTGCCTGTTGCTGGGATAAAACTAAGAGATAAGCCCTTCAACTGTTACAGAACTTTTCTGCCATGTAGCACACAGTAAGAACTGTAAGCCCTAAGAGTTTAGAGCTTCAGGAGTAGTTTTAAGTCTTGGTAAAATGAGAGCAAATGTGGAGCCAGGAAAAGCCAGGTAACGCCTTGTGCTGAGCTGTTACACATGAGGGCATCTGCTCCAGGCACTCTGGGGGCTTTGCAACTGGATTTCTATCAATCATTATAAGGACTATAACTTACCACTACATGCACTTAGCCTTTGTAGTGATCCTAGCTGAAAAAGGCATACAATTACATTGCTAAGCGAATGCTGCAATAGTTAAACAAAATGGTAATGTCTTTTCTTCCTATGAAATCCTTTTTCAGAAGAAAACACAGAAAGTCAGAAAAATCTACATTATAAAAAGGCTAATAGATGAACTTTTCTTTTTCTAGCTGGTCTTGAAAAACAGAGTAAAACATAAGATGCTAAACAAGAAAGTGTTTTTTTCCTATGAAAAGTTATATTCCTTTCAAGATATCATCTTATTGTACTAAAAAAATTTAAAGCTCAAATTCTTGGTAACTCATAATTTTTCTAAAAGTGTTTTTGAGTGATATGAAATGGTTCACTCAAAGTTAAAATCTCATTTTCAACTGTAATAATTTTTTTGTCCTGTGTGCCTGAATTTGTCAAAAAATTGAAAAATGTGTCTATTTATAAAATGATGTTTAAAAAAAGAATATATTGTACTTATTGTCTCATTATCACATTTTTCCTACTAATATAAGAGTAAAATAGTTGTTTTTCTCCCTTTTTTTCCATAGTGCAGACTCTCTTTGGGGTAAAAAACAATAATGAAACCACATTCAAGCTGTATCATGGATTAGTAACTAAATGCTGTGCATTTTTCAAAATACTATACCAGATATTCATAAATCTAGTTGGTAGGTGAGTGGATGGCAGGTCTATGTCGATAGAACTTTAACGTTTTTCCTTTTTATTGATTTCCCTCATGACATTGAGCAGATATTCTTTGTACTATTGATACTTTATCTCTGACATGGACACTGAGAATGATGTTTGCAATAATGTCACTGACCTGAAATGAAAATATGAAACTAGGAGGAAAGGTCACACAGAGAAAAACAAGCCTGTTATGTTCAATCAAACGCCCTTGATCTCAGTGTAATTGCAGAAGACTAAAATTCAAATGCAAGGAATCACGTATGCCTTAAGTAGATAGTTGCACTGATCTCGCCAATCACTGTAACTTTCTCAAGCAGAGATGAAAAAATCTTTTTTTTAGCTCATCTCCTGTAGCTGTTTTCAAAGAATTTTATATAGACTTATTATTCGTAAGAATGTTTCTGTCAGCCTTCAAAATTCCTCATCTTAACCAACTAGAAGCATGTAATTTTAAGTCCGTATCATATTAACAAGGAATCTCTTTCTAGCTTTTAATACACAATACTTTTGTTGGAGTGGAGGCATGTAACTTCTTTAAAGAACAAGTTGTCACGCAAAAACTTATTGCAATCACACTTTAGAGAACTTGTCCTCAAAAGTAAAATATTGCTGCAATTTTAAAAATGAATAAAAATGAATTAATGAAAAATTAAAAATCAACCACTGTTGATTTGACAGAATTTTTTCTGCCTCCCATTTTTATTCCCTTTCCCCTTCCCTCTTCCAAATTACTATGATGGTACTCAGCAGCTGAGCAGTATTCTGTTCATATTACTGTTTTGTGAAACCCAAGTAGCACCTTGGGTGAGCATTTTTGGCCTATAATTTCTATAATAAAATAAGATATTTTGTAGATCAATGTTCTATGGCCTGCAAACAGCAGACTTTTTCTCTGTGTCAGAACCCATTTTATTTTCTTTCAAGATTTTGCTTGTGTACCTCCTTCTATAAGTAAAAATTTAATAATTTTTTATGTGTAGTTAGTATTTATTTTTTGCTATAACAAACAGAAATCTGGAGGAATAGGCAATGTATTCCTACACTTAAAAACTGTCACCTACCTTCATTATCTTTTTATACTTCTCTAAATGATTTTTTCTGATTTTTTCAATGATAATCTTCAAGTTATTAACATTTGTAGTGTAAAATAATTAGGTTTTCTACTAGTGTTCTTTATTAAAGAGAACATAACAGCTGTAATCACATAGTTATTTGTTTAGAAGCTTCAGCAGTTGAAAGGGGACAGTAGGTACATTTATTGACTATGAAGGATTTTCTTCAAAGAGAAAAACTGTGTATGACCATTTTTTCAAGCTAAATGGGACACTGGCTAGCATGGAAAACTGATGAATCTGAGAGACTGTGGGACAATTCCATACTAGGTGCTATAAGTAAAAGGTTGAATCTGATTTTTTTAACAGCAAAATACTCCGAAATGTTCACTATTTGAAAGTTCCTTATACTGACTATAAAGAAAATTAAGATACTCAGACTTAATGTAGAAGCAGCTTTTGCAGGCTGGCCAACCATTTATCAGTTAAAAAACTCCAAAAACAATGAAAAAAGAAACCTTTTTGTAGTTATATTTAGTATGTTTGTTTTGAATGTTTTGAATTTAAAATAAATGTTTATTTTAACTGGAAATATTTAGGGGAAAGCATACTAGAAAAGTGGGTTTTCAAGCCCACTTAAAAGTCTTGGATAAGTTATCTGACACCAAGCTGAGGAGTGTCATTGATGCACTTGAAGGATTAAATGCCATCCTGAGGTCTGGACAAGTACAAGAAATGGGTCCATGGGAATATATGAGGTTTAACAAGACCAAGAGCAAGATGCTGCATCCTGGGTGGGGCAACCTCTGGTACTGATGCAGGTTGGCTATGAACAGACTGAGAGCAGCTGGGTGGGAAGGACTTGGGGATGCTGGTGGATCAGAGGCTGGACATGAATTGGCAATGCACTCCTACATGGCTACAAACTCTTTTCAGGTAGCTGTAGAGAGTGACAAGCTTGTCCCTGAGCCCCCTTTTCTCCAGACTAAACAACCCCAGCTCAGCTGCTTTTCATAGGATCTGTGCTCCAGACCCTTCACCAGCTCCTTTGCCCTTCTCTGGACATGCTTCAGCCCCTCAACGTCCTTCTTGTAGTGAGGCACTCTCTGGACACAGGACTTGAGGTGTGGCCTCACCAGTGCTGAAGACAGAGGGACAATTACTGCCTCAGTCCTGGTGGCCATACTGTTCCTGATGAAGGCCAGGATGCCATTGGCCTTCTTGGCTACCTGGGAACACTATTTGCTCATGTTCAGCTCTTGTCCAACACCCATACATTGTTTTCTGCTGCACAGCTTTTCAGACACTGTGCACCAGCCTGTAGCACTGCTTGGAGCCAGTTTTTAACCCAGAAAATGGTGCCAAGCCATGGGCTGCCAGCTTTTCCAGGAGAATGCCATGGGAGACAGTGTCAAAGGCTCTGCTGAAGTCCTTTGCTCATCCAGCAGTCAGGTCCCTTGTTCATAAAAGGAGATCAGGTTGCTCAGGCATGACCAGCCTTTCTGAAACCTGTGTTGGCTGTTAGAACAACAGGTTGTTCTGAAACCTGTTGATGACTATATTCCCTCACACTTCAAATAAAGAATGAAGGTTTTACTTGGTTCTTCTTTTGATATTAATGTATTCATAAAATCACTATGTATTATCCTTTACAGAAGAAGTGGCCACATTAAGTTCTTAATGAGATTTTACCTTCCTAATTTTCTTTCTACATGATCAAGGTTGTGGGAGGTGATTCTGCCCCTCTACTCCTGTGAAACCCCATCTGGAATGCTGCATGCAGCTCTGGGATCCCCAGCACAGGAAGGACATGGACACCTGGAGTGAGTCCAGAGGAGGCACATCAAGATGATCAGAGAGGCTGAGGAAACTGGGTTTGTTCAGCCTGGTAAAGAGAAGGCTTGCAGGTCATCGAATGGTGACTTCCTAGTACCTGAAGGGAGCTTGCAAGAAAAATGGAGAGAAACTATTTACAAGGGCACCCAGTTTCAAAGACAAGGGGGAATGGTTTCAAATTAAAAGAGGACAGAAGTGAGGCACCAGAAGAGTGGCCCAGAGAAGCTGTAAATATCCTAGATGTGTTCAGAGCCTGGTTGAATGGGCCTTTGCACAACCTGGTCCAGTGAAAGTTGTCCCAGTCATGGCTGGGGAGTCTGGACTAGGTAATCTAAAAATTCCTTTCAGCCTAACCCATTCTGGAATTCTATGATTCTATGAAATTGGAATTCTCAACTTCTAATTTTTTTTTAAATTCTTGACTGATTGCAGAAGGTTGCAGTGGTTGCAGAAGGAATGCATGTCACTAGAATTATACATGAAAACACATATATGTAACACTGGATTAAAAGAGTTTTTGTGGATCGCAGGAGAAATAGAGCAGGGAAACCTCATAATATTTAGCCTGTGCATATCTCCCTTTGTCTCAGAAAATAAATTTGACTAAGCTTGTTAATGTAGTTGTGCTCAGAACTCTTAAATGAGTGCACTTCCTTTTCTGGCTAAATCAAGAAACATGGTTTAAAAAATTCACAAAGACACTACTTGACCTGCAAATTTAAGCTTAAAACCTCCCACAGAGATAGTTTGGAAAAGGCTACCTTGTCCTAACAAACAGAAAATGTAAATCTAGCCCAAAAATACTGCTAGCTCTACCATACACCATCCAGATGCAAGATAGTTCATGGTAACTCCTTAATCACATTACTGAGGGACCAGGGAAAAACATATGCTTTTGAGGCTGTATGCCTTATCTGCTGCATCAGTAAATTTCTCTGTTTTTATGTAAAAGTCCAAAAGCAACCTAGTGCAAAATGTTGTACTACCATGATATAAAACTTTTGTTGATACTGCTGCTCTTTCTGCTTCTTTTTTAAAATTAAATCATTGCCTTAATTATTTTAATCTGCTCTTGAATGGTATAGGATATAAAATATGTGGCAAGTTACAAATAAACTCTCTCTTACCAGCAATTTATGTAAATGCCGCTGCATTTTTAAGGCAGGCTTAGATTTGTAGTTCATTTGTGCTTAGAATTTTCATTTTCATGATGAAATGATAAAAGATAAATGATAAAATGTAATTTCCTATGTGCTGTGGGTAGCCTTGTATCTGTTTTTGCTGACCAGGGTAACACAATTTTTTTTCCCTGTGCTTAATTTCTTAATTTATTGTTTAAATTTTTATTTTAAAGCATAAAGATTAAAACAAGAATTCTTTTACTTAAATTGTTTGAAAATAATTTCTTACTGTTAGTAACATAAAATTCCTAAAGGAGATCACCTTTGCACTTCTTACTGTTGGGTGGGGAAAAAAAAAAGATGAATTAGAAGGACAACTATTAGAAGAAAATTGTGAATATGTTCATGAGAACTATCAATTGCAGGGAAGCTGACTTCAGAGGAATATAGTGAAATTGCTGTAAACCAAAAGTATGCCAACAGTAGGCTTGAGAAGTAGAAAGCTAGAAAAGTATACATGCATTGATTCAGATGCTATATACCTTATGCTCTAAGGTAAGGCAGTGTTATCTATTTTAATTTGATTTAAATGCTAAGAAAGGAGCTGGTCAAATGTTTTTGTGAAGTGTTTCTTGGGAAATCATTAGGCTGGACTGAAGCAGGCACGATCTGAGAGTATGACAGGTTAGAGCTTCTCACATGGCTGTAAGGAAGACAGGGGAAGAGTTTGGTCAACAGTAACATTTGAAGATAAAGATTTCCAATTTGACTCAAAGCTGAATTTATAGAAAAAGAAATGTTTTCACCCATGCTGTAATGAGACTGGCAGCAGAGTTTATTTCGTGCCTCAGGGATCAGGTTGCAACAGGCTTTGGAGAGGCCAGACAGCTGATATAAACTAATGCAGTCTCCACAGATGCACCTGAGTCTGACTGACATGAGGGATTTCAAACACATTTTCCTTCAGGCCTGTTCCCATAGTTCTTGAAACATTTTCTCTCCATGAAAGCAGGAACCTTCCACCCTCAGAGAAAGGTCTGCTCCTGTGGCCGGCTGTCTATGCCTGACTGCAACTGGGACACCCTTTCAAAGGAGAGAAAAACACCACCTTCTTTGAAAGGTGAAATGGTGGGAAGAAGAGTGGTACAGTGACATTGCTCGCTGCAGCAAGTAATGAACTCCACAACAGAGTTCACTCAGCCAAGTCTTCCAGAAATTTTTGCATCTGTATTATTCATTGCTAGTATCTGTATTGTCTGCCTGGTTTTGTCATGGGTTTGTTCATAAGACATGCATTCCTGTTACTCCTGTATCCATTGTTTTTAACTTAGTCTAATTAAGTAGCTGTCATCTCATGCTTTTGGGGCTTCCAGAACAGAAAAATGCATTAGCAATATGTTAGGATTATTTGAGAGATGCCTGTGGTGCAAACAAGACCATATGCCAAAGTCAATGGTATGTATTTTATTTAACCACAAATGTGTGTGACAGAGAGATAGTAAGAAACAGAAAAAAAGAAAAGGGGGGAGAGAGAAAGAGTGTGAGAGAGAGACACAGATTAGGTAGAAATATATCCACACTCTCTGTGAATCTGTGTGTCCCTTTATTTCTCTTCACTATGAGCTTCTCAGGACCGGAAGTCCCACAAAACATTAAGTTCAATGGATTAATATATATTCAGGTATGGATTAATATATATTCCGGTATATGTGGGAACATCCATCACCTCCCTATATGTACTGAGGGTAGTTTCACCTTGTCTTTTGCTACAGGCTCTGGGTCTGCTGCGACTCTTTAGATTGCATCAGTCCTCTGGTGGTAGACCTTAGAAATGCCTTTTGGGGGTGTCTCAGTGGTCTTTGGTGGTTTGTGACCTCTTTTACTATGTCTCACATAATTATCCCATGTGAATGTGACCTCTTCAGGGGTGGGGAATTTTACAGCTGAGCCAATTTGTGTAAGGGAGGACAACTGGCATAATGAAAAACAAAATCCAGCCTCC
Organism: Molothrus ater; assembly: GCF_012460135.2. NCBI lineage: Eukaryota > Metazoa > Chordata > Aves > Passeriformes > Icteridae > Molothrus > Molothrus ater. Next base: position 48,220,734 of record NC_050511.2, read on the forward strand.
ACAGCATCTGCTTGTAGCCTCCGGTGGTGGCATTCACCCCTTTTGTCTTAAGCAGATCAGAAGTTTTGCTAACACACCCCAAAATCTCCGCTGGCCAATGTGAACAAAGCCTCAGTAGATGAGTTTCTGGCCTATGGCCTCCCGGTGACAGACCTAGACACAGCTGATTTTCTGCACAGCTGCTTGGTTTGGCTTTCTTTGTAGATACATTCTTCTCCACCAGCCTTTACTGATCCTTAGACCTGAGATAATTGGACAGTAGTGGCTTAACTCACAGTTCAAATTTCCATCCACGGGCATTTTTAAGAGTGAGAGGAGGATGGCTTCAGTGGTCACAGGTGAGCAGTTACTTCTTTGCACAGTTTGGAGCAGTGAACAAAGTCCTTTGGTGATTTTAACAATGTTTGAACCAACAACTTTTCAGTCTCTCACAATATGACAGTAATTCTGTTCCACCTAATAGCTAAACTGTTCATCATCTGTAACATGTTTCTTCTTCTACAGCACCACTGTTTCCCATGTAATGCAGTCCCCCAAGGCACAAAACAAAATGCTGTACTGGACCAAACATTTCATTTTCTTTATAGGATTCAAAGACATCCATTGGATTTCTTTCAAGATGGAATTTTCCTCACTAGTGGTACCCTTTCACAAATAATTGCCATATACCCTTTAAATTCATATCAACACATGGAGGTTTTTTAGTTTTTAGCTATTATCATACATTTAGAGCTTTTAAGTGCCTCTACGAAAATACTATTTATGTTCAGCAAGATCAAGACTCTTGATATTTTCCTCTACTCCAAGGCACTTGTTTGCCTAGATAAAGTAATTTGCTTTGACAAATCTGTGATACATAGAATTCAATTCTCTGACAAGACAAAAGCTTTTTTATTATTCTTGTTTGCTTTTTATTATTCTTAGATTTGCATACACGAAAAAAGTCAATAACTGTTTGTCAGATATAGTTGGCATTGCATATTAAACTTATTAACAGCACATGACATGACCTTCAGAGAAGAATTTAATTTTTTTCCTGCGGTATTTATTTTCCAGATGTTCCTGTTTTGTTCTTTCTGCTTCTCCCTAGTAGGTAAGAGAACTACCAAAAAATCAGAGGAAAAGACAAACAGAACTATAGGAAGTAAAATGAGAATTTTCATAACTTTACCCTGTGCCACTGAGATTTTTTTCATTTCTGCTTGCCAGGAATTTTCCAAAGGTTCCCATGGATGAAGCACAGAGTAGTATTCCTGAAACTACCTTTACTACCACTGTTCTGGAACCAGTTTTATTATTCATTGGGCAAAATAGCCCAGAGTTTATAATGGTCAGCATGGGTAATGGAATGGGTAAACCTAAGAGACGTGATTTTACTGATAATTTACTCACCAGTCATGGTGAGGGGAGATGCAAAAGTATTGGGATGAAATTAATTCCTGGATATGAAAACTTATTTAAAATTTCTCATCTTCAAATTTGTTTTGATTTAAATAATGATAATTTTTTTTCAGCTTTTTGATCAATAGCCAAGGATATTGGTGTTGGAAATTAATATAGTTAAACACAATAAAAAGAATATTATTTATGCATGTTTTACCACCCTCCATCAAAGTTAAGAGATAAAATGACTAATAGCAACCAGCTGTCCATAAACAAAATTTTAAAACTGATTCCTCACTAAAATATAATTGTGCATCCAGAGTCTAAACAAAACAGCTTATTATGCCATAGGCTTTGTTTATTTTGCATCTACAAGACATGCAAAGAGAGTGCACATCCCATGTTAAACCAAAGAAGTTACATCTGTCAGTACTCAGAGGAGATATGAGAATGAGTCAAGACATTTGTGGGTAACTACAGATTCTGTACCTTGTGCTTGACTGGATTAGACATCAAATCTTTTGCATTTTTTTTCTAGCTATGAGTTGTAAAAATTCCAAAAATTGTATAAACAAGTGTGACAATTACCTAATATATGATACTGTGCTGTTTCAAGCCAGTAAACAACTGGTATAAGATTTTGAAGTTATGTCTTCTCCCTGCTATCTCTTTTTAGACACAATTCTTGCTTACACATATATATTTTTTTTAAAATCTGAAATTTTTAAGTAAGGTTTCTGTATTTGTTGCACCTTACACTATAAATAAATTGCAGAACCTAGTAAATTCTTTAGATAGCTCTACTGAGTTATGTAAACTGTGTACACCTGAAGTGCTCATTGTAAGTTAAGGAATCAAATGAAACCAAACTGGAACTTACAGTAATTTGAAAAAGCTGATCTCCTTTCTGACCCAAAAACAGTTTAAATTATTTGGGAAGGAAATTAATTGTTGGGCAAAGAAAGCAATCAACAAAAACCACCACCACCAACAAAACAAACAAAAAAAATATTCCCCCATAAAATCAAACAAAGTTGAACAAAACAAAACAAAACAAAAAAAACCTAAAAAAATCGCAAGAGACATAGCCATTTGTGATGCATATATGTTGTAGAAGTATCAGTGTGGTATATCATAGAAAGATCTTCACAGTTCCCTGGTAGGATGTGTCACTGCACCCACAGAACCTGGACTTTTGGCTGTAGCTCTGCTGGTGCCATCTAAACAAACTCTTCTTACTGGCTGCTTTCCTGTGACCTGTATCAAGCTTTAATAGACCTTAATTTTTCATATGTTTGGGAAAGGATATTAATCTTCTGGCAAGTAGAAGATCATATTTATTTCAGCTTTTATTCTATAAATATTAGTTGAATATAGAAGATGAATAAAGCTTGTTTAAGAAGTCCTGATGATTTTTCCTCACTGGCCATGTAATAGAAGTTCTTTGCAGACAATATTTCTCTTTTAAATTAAACTCATTCCTTATTTAATAATATATGTTATTACCTAGATTTATTTTATTTTTTAAAAAAGCTTATAATTTGCTGTATGTAGCTGGTTTATTTTTCACATGAATACTTCAGCTATTTTCTCTTGGACAGCAGTATGTCCAGAAATATGGCAAGGCATAATGATATACAGTATTGCACCTCTCATGGATATGATATTTAGAGAAATAGACATATTAAAACATACTCAATAAATTGTTAAATTCAATTCATGAGCAATTCCTCACAAGACCAGAAAGATGGTGAAGGCGACATTATCTACTTACTCTTATTATATTTCCTAAGAGACAACATATTTCTAATGTCTCTGTATACAGGTTGATGAATCCAGTGGCTTTTAATTAAGTGCTTCATTCTCTGTGAATTTCATACCTGTGCCAAGCTAATACAAAGACTGATTGAGTAGTATTCAAAATTGTTGCTACCTTTAAAGGTTATGAAGATGTTACGCTTAACCTCATGCTCAGAATAAATCTGAAAGGAATTATAAAAAGTTTTAAAAATTATTCAGCCCTCATTTCTATCATGTGTTCAGAGAAAGAGTCTCTTTCTACAATGATGCCTGAGGTGAGAAGAGAGGGCTTACTGGTAATCATTCATTGACAGCTCAGTGTAGGACTGAGATATGGGTGGCAAAACAACACAGACCACTTTATTCAGTGACTTTATATTATTTAACTGTATTAAAATATACCACATCTCAGGTAGTACATACCTTAATTTTTCTTTTCAGAATTCAGATTAGAAACCTTTACAACCTCTGAGGAAAATGTTTACAAGGAATGTAACCGAACCTCTTGCTAGAGGTGTCTGAATTTTTAATCCTATGCAGCAAATTTTCAGTATCTCTGACGTAATGGTTTCTTCTAAATTATAATTAATTAAACTCTGTAAAATTTGGCATTTTATCTTACTCAGAAATAAAAGCATTATCTACTTCTTATTTTTCCTTTCATTTCATCTATAGTCAATCTCTTGAATTCTGTTTACTGGTTAATTTAATGACATGCTTCAAGATGTTATAATAAAGTAACTAAATATGGTTATTTAGAGAACATTTGGACTCGTCACATTAGGCTGTAGAGCTACTAAATGTAATGTAAGCCATTCATCTTGAGCTGACTGCAACATTGTTTTTCCTAGTGAGAAACACCTTAATTTGTTAAGAGTAACAGTGAGATATATATTTTATTTTTGTGACTTCTACAGCATTGCATAAATTAGCTACCTCTTAAAATATTAAATTGTGATAATTTCAGATGGCATATTGACTTCCTTGAAAGCAGAGGGGACCTAGGGAGAGACCTTGACAGATTAAAGCGCTGTACAATCACCAACCATATGAAGTTGAACAAGGGCAAGTGCCAGATTTCGTACGTGGAATGGGGCAAACCTGCATTTACACACAGGCTGGGAAATTAGAGGCAGGAAAGCGACTTGGGGGTCCTGGTTCATGTCAAGTTGAACGTGAGTCAGCAGTGCCCTGGCAGCCAGGAGGGCCACCTGTGTCCTGGGGGGCATCAGGCACAGCATCACAGCCAGGCAAGGGAGGGGATTGTCCTGCTCTGCTCTGCTCTGCTCTGGGGCAACCTCACCACGAGTGCTGGGGGCATGTCTAGGTGACACAGGATAAGGAAGACATTGAGCTGTTAGAGCGCATCCAAAGCAGGTCAGCAACGGTGGAGAAGGGCCCAGAGATGAAGTTAAGAGAAATGGCTGAGGTCACTTGGTGTGCTCAGCCTGCAGAAAAGGAGACCAACAGGACACCTCATTGCTTCCTCATGGAAGGGGAAAGGAAGGCCATATACTGACCTCTTCTCTCTGGCTACAGTAATACCAACAATCTTCATTCAAACACTGGAATAGTCTCCCAAGGGAAGTGGTCACAGCACCGAGTTTGCCAGAGTTCAAGAAATATTTGGAGAATGCTCTCATGGTGTGACTCTTGGGGCTGGTCTGTGTGGGATCAAGAGTTGGACTTTAATAATGAGCCTTGTGAGTCTCTTCCATCTCAGGGTATTCACTGGTTCTGTGATTCTATGAAAACAGACAGAAGCAGCATCATTTTGTAATAGAATAGAATAGAATAGAATAGAATAGAATAGAATAGAATAGAATAGAATAGAATAGAATAATTCAGCAGGAAAAGATGTAGAATAATAATTTTGCGTAACTGATTGATCTCGTCAGGCCTGCTAAAAGAAAATGTTATTAAGATCTCTCCAAATACCTTTTGAACACTAACAGTCTTGAAGGGTTATCTCATGGTCCAGATTTTTTCTCTTCAGTTACAAGAGGGGTCCTCTGTTCAGCCAAACTGCTTTTTTGTCCCATTTGCTTCAGTTAATACACAGTGGAACTGCCTGCTCCTGAGCTTTTAAAATTGGTTCTTAGACAATCTCCAGTACTCATAGACTCCTAAGTCCTCAAAGGAAGATTCTCAGTGTTCAGTGCTAAGTATGTTCCCAACTACTTTAAAGTTTGCTGTCTTGAAATCCAGGGGAGCAACTCCGCTGACCTTTGTACTCATTACACTGAAAATTCTAAACTCAATCATTTCATGATAACTGTGACAAAGTCAGACACCTACCACTGCATATCTCACAAGTCCTCTATCCACAAATTAGAAATCCATGAGTGTATTTTTCCTAGTTGACTCACTGAGTACTTGTGACTAGAAGTTATCTCCTACAAGCTTCACACATTTCCCAGTGTCATAGTTTGACACTGGCACAATGCCAATGCCCCCATGAGAATACCCTCTCCCTGGCTTCTGCTGTGAGATGTGACCAGGAATAAGCAAAGCAGGTTCCCACTTAGAAATAAACAAGAATTTATTAACTAAACTACAAGGGAAAGGGAAAAAAAAAAAAAGAAACACACAAGGAAAATGAAAACTTCATAAATACATCTCCTCCTCCTCCCCACCAAATTCCCAATACAATACATCCCCCAAATCATCGACTCTTGGTCCGGCACCACTCTTCAGAATACTCAATCCTCAATTCATCGAGAGGAGAAGGAGTCCTTCTTGTGCCAATGGTGACCTCTTCCTTTCATGTCAAGCACTCTCACCACTGAACATGGACCAGGGCTGCTTCTACGGTCGACTTTTAATGATGCTTCGTCCCACTGCAAAAAGGCACAGTCTCAACTTTGGGACGTCTGTCCCCCCCATATTTTTTGCACCCCCTGGGGCCGAGGGGTACCCACACCGAACCCTCTTGGTCCTGAGGCATTGCCTCCCCCTAGAATGCAGTCCCTGTATCACAAGGAAACATGGCTCTGTCCATGGCTACACAAAAAGGGTCCAGCATAAGCTACTCCATCATCTCTTCTACCTGAGCTCTTCTCTATTATTTTCAGATCTCTCCCTTGCTCAGACCTCCAACTCTTACTCAGTTCCCTCTTCTTCTGCTCCATCCCCCTCCAGGACAGGTCAATGCTCTGCAGAGTTTTCATTGTCCACAAAAGGGTTAAAAGCTCTTACAAGTGGCCGGACACATTGCTGCATGCACTGCCCCCCCCCCCCCCCCACCCCGCCCTTCTCCGCCGTGGGCTGTGCGGCCAGCACAGGATACAAAATTTTAAGATAACAGTCCCCAGCACCGGCACTCTCCTCTCTCTCTCTCCCTCTCTCTCTCCTAGGGCAGGGGGCTGCCCAGTACATAGCTATACAAACTCCCAGTGCTTCTCTCTCTCCTCCACCCTTGGGCCAGGCCTACCTCATGGCCATGTGGCTTCCCCTCCCCCAGCCCAGCCGGCAGCTGGGACGGGAGGAGAGATCCAAACTCTTTCCCAGGGGAGAAAGATCCAAACTCTTTCCCGCCAGAAACCCAAGAGAGCGTCCCAGGCTGAGAGCCCTGCTTTTAACCCCGTGTTCTCAGAGGCGGATCCAATGTCCCAATGGCCACACTAGGTGCCAATATTAAAATCTGAGCACCCATTGGCCTGACCACAGCATCCCAGAAAACATATTTCCTGTCAAACCACCACACCCAGGCTTGCTTGTCGCAGCAGTGCCGTGTTCCAGTGCCATGTATGTCTGGGAGATTTAAATCCCCCACAGGGACAAAGGTTGCTGATCTCTCTTAATTGCCTATAGAATATCTTACCAGCGCTATCATTCAGGCTAGGCCATTGGTAACAGACACCAGTACAACATTTCCTTTGTTTTTAATCCCTTTTTTTTGGTACACTGCTACTCCTCCACCGTTCCTGCCCTGCCCATCCCTTCTGAACAGCCTGTAGCCCCCCATGCCAGCACTCCAGTTACACTGAGTCTCACTAACATCAATGATATCATAGTCCTGGGAATGAAGCAATTAGCCATTTGGCAGAGAACTTGCTGTGTGAATTCTGTAAAAATAAACAAAACAGTGATGACTAAGTTTTTTTTAAGCAGATATATGTAACGCCCAAGGAAGTGCCTCTGACTTAAGATTCTGTAAAGGTGGATAATCTTTGTTCTACTCCATCCACCAATTATAACACTAAATGCTAGTTATTATTTATCTTGAATGGAGGGCTGAGATACAAATGTTGTTGGAATTTAGTGGGGTGGTCTACAGATAGTAAAGAATCCAACTGCCAAAGTCTAAGAAGTCCCTGTTGATTTCAATAGGGTGTGAATTGACCTCTAAAGCCAGAATGTCATGTACTTGGATGACAATTACAGTATTTTAAAGCATAATGTAAGTTAGAGGAATAGTAAAGAAATTTAGAAAAAAAAAAATTATAAAATCTTAGAAACCATGGAACTTTGCTAGAAAATAAACAAAATATAGGAAAAAATATTACTTTTTTTCTGCTTTTTAAGGGATTTTTCTGTGGGATTTGTTTACCTATATTACTACTAAATTATCATCTGTTGTAAACTGCATTACTCATGTAATTTGGCATACACATATCTGAGCTATGGATGAGAGCTGCTAATAAGTTCAGTGTCACATAAACTGCAATTGTTAGAAGTTGCTTTGGAAAAATCAGGTGGCATGAACAGTGAAGAATATCCTGGTTATCCAGGAACACATTCCAGTGGTTGTATCAATTAGGCATGGTGAATATATTTTTACAGTGGGTCAGAATACTTCTCTCCATTTACATCTAACCTTGACAATGCAACCACATCTCCAGCTTCTGTAATTTGCAATGAAAGTGCAAGGGAGTGATCTCATGCCAGGACTTTCTGTACATTCTAAGCTGAACCATCTCAAATATCATATATATTTTATCTCTTTAACTGTAGATAGACTCATGATGGTATTTAAAATTACCATCCCATTATTGTGCCTCATTCCCAAACTATCATCTTTAACCTGTCTAGGTTGTAGAATGACAGTTGTTTTCTATTTAAAACTTTGACTGCTTCCATGGATATGTGTCATTCAGACAACTCATGGCTCCTCTTCATGTGAAGATTTTAAGAACACAAACATCTGAATTAATTTTTTTTTTGGACATATAGCAACAGCAGTACTGCTAGAGGTCATATGTTTCTGTATAATGGATAGGAGCTAAAATATCTAAACATGGGAAAATTGGTCCTTGAATGATCCTTATTCCTCATTGTAGTCCTTTCTCATTCCTCACACTGGAGGGTAAAAGATTAATTGGAAGGGAAGATGCATTGCTTTTGTGCTACATCTGAATTTGATGTGTGATAGACTGCTAGTTCAGGGAGCTGGGGTTAATGTTTATGTGATTACATGCTTCTAAATACCCCCCAAAAAAAATGTGGCTCCACGTGCTTGTTCCAAATAATATCTGTATAGTTAAAGCCAAGTTATTTCTAAAATACAGCTTTTAAGATTACTTTTAAGATTTAATTCTGTAGACTTTCAGTACAGGAATTTTTTTTTTCAAATATTTCTGTGGCTTTAATTTAATTTTACAGTACCCACTTGAATAACCCAGTATCAATCATTCTTATAGGGAGAGACAAAAATTTGCACAATAAAAATAGATACATTTCAATTTGATTTTTAAATAAGTTGAAGGGACAAAAAGAATAGGCATTGCTGCATAAATGAGTAGTACATGTTTAAACAAACTCAGTTGCTCCCAGGAGGAAACTACAGCAAATATCATCATCATTAGGCTGTTGATTTTCCTGTACATCTTACTCATATATTCACTTGGAACCTGATCTTCATCTTATTTTCTGCTGTTTGAAATGATAGATCTGTCACCTTTTTCAACCACATATAACATAGAAGGAAGAACCAAGCTGCTTTTTTGAGGTGTGCTTTTATGTGTAACAGAGGGAAATAAATGGCCAAAGAATAAGAAGCTCTACATGTTTTATTTCCTGGCCATTGTATTTGGCTAGGTATACAAATATGAGCAAGCTAAGATCCAAGTCGGATAAATAATCATCAAATAACAGTACTCTATAGATTATTTTTATTGATAACTTTTTTCAGTCCCAGGTATATTTTTAAATTTCATGTTGGATGACTCAACAGTCCTTTTGTGCAATTGTTTTTGCAACAGGAAAGAATGTATACTATCTGGAGACTCCTGTAAAGTGCAGTGGCACAGTATAAGCCAGGTGAGTTGGCTTCCTGGTTTGCATTAGTAAGAAAATTGTCAGAAGGTCAAGGGAAGTGATTTTTCCTTTTATTCAGTATTGATAAGACACATCTGAGGAACTGTGTCTGGCTCTGTGCTGCTCAGTACAAACTCAGGGACTTACTGGAGAGAAGTCCATGCCAGGAACACAAATAGGATGAATGAATTTGCACACTTCCATGTTTGAAGAGAAATTCAGTGACTTGGGACTGGTTCAGCCTGGAGAAGAGAAGGCTTAGATGGGATATTATAAATTTGAGTAAATAGCTAAAGGGAGAGTGCAAAAGATAAAACCAGGCTACTTCCAGCGATGTTGTGACAATGGTCACAAAATAAAAGGCTCTAAAGTCCATCTGAATAAAAAAAAATATATTTTTACAGAAAATTATCAGAGTGGGAAAGTTTGTCAAGGTAGAGATTTTGGAATCTTCATCCTTGAAGAAATCAAAGGCGCAGCTGACAACAGACTTGAGCAAACTGCTTGTGGTTGACTAAGGGATTAAACTATTTGACATTCAAAAGAGCCATTGTGTGATCCCATGAATATGAGGGTCAGGTGGCAGTACCCATATAAAAGTGAGAAGCAATTGATTATCTGAGTTCTGTGTGCAGTCAGATTGCTTTTTGCTACAGAAAGTGCCACAGATATCCTAATGTTTAATGTTTACTGGATAGGGAGAAGATTTAAAAAAAAGAAAAAAAACCCCAAATATGTAAAAAAGAACTAAAACTCTTCTAGTTTCCTAGGGAAGAATATCCACTGATAAAATATTTGCACTACAATGGCTGTTCATCTAGGGACTTTATTTAGTTTTCTTTTACTTATTTACAAGATTTAATTATGATAATAGCATGAGGAACATCTAAAAGAGAAAACAAAACAAACCATAAAGAAACCAGGAAAGATAGTCATTATGAATTTCTTTTTTCTTACATATGGAATTTGACAGTGAAGAACTCAAATATACATAACAAATACTGCAGGAGATAATGGATATTTTTTGTTTTAGTTTTAGTATTTTCATTAAAAAGTCAGTGAGAGTCAAGTGAAATAGATGCTTCCTGTAAAAGTAACAAGTTTTATGATGTGTCATATAATTTTGAGAATGTCTATGTAAGTACCTGAATGATTGGAATTGAGATACTCCTGAAAAATACAACAAAAGATATTATATATTTACAAATCACATTACATTCTTGATTTTTGGGATTTTTTTAAGCAAAGGGAAATTCTTGAGCTTAGGGATTTTTTCTGAGTTTTGAGCTAAAGAAATTTTTTCTGAGTTTTGAGCTATTATGCATTTAAGTAATTATGAAATTTTTTAACCTTGCAAAACTGACTTTTTCACATTGCTTTCCCATTTAGACTTAGTAACATTAAGGGTTTTCTCAGTCAATTAGAAAACCTCCTAGGTTTGTTTTTACCTTCTCTGCCTATGGACAATGCAGTAATTGTCTAAAAAAACCAGTTATTCTCTTGTTTTCTTCTCCTGGATCAAATTCTTTCCTTGAACAGATTCAATACTACTGCCGGTATTGAAGCCGTGCACCAGTCAAGTCAGCAAGGTGGGGAGAGATCGCAAACCTAGGCCAAAACTTGTATTCAGTCTGTGCTCAGCTTTCCCATGTGTAACACAAAATGTTCTCACTTTTCTCAACACATCTATGGCATTTTTAAGTTACACATCCTAATTTTCAAGGCTGCTTCTTCATGAGGTTTGGGACAGTTGTCCACAAAAAATGGCTCCAATGGTCACTACAAATTGACGTACAGTGTGCTTGCTATAGACTGCTTGCATTTGATTTGCACACTTTCTTTCTGTTCTTAGAGTGGCACAGTGAGAAAATCAGACAAAATACCAATAGCATATGATACTTTTGTCAAAAAATTTTAGGCATACAGGGAAGTAAAAATGAGGATTAGCTTTTGTGAAGACATTTATAGATATCTAAATTATTATCTCCTTCATTTTTTAGTAAGAACTAATTTTAAGTCTGGACTGCTGCTCAGACCCCATTTTCACCAAGGACAGTGGGAGGTAGGAAGCAATTTGTACAGGTATAAATTATTGTGGTCCCAAATACCCATGAAAAAGTATCAGTCTGAGAAACTTGCCCTTTTGAAGTCTCCATAAAGGAGAAAATTGTTGTGTCAGAGATAAGAGCCAGTCTGCCCCAAGGTTGTGGTCAAGTGCTAAATCTGTTCCAACACTTTGTTGTAAATGTCAAATATCAACCTAAATATATCAGCTTGCATTTTATTTTGTTCTGTTTCACACCCTTTAGGTAAAGCTTGTGGTGACCCTTCTGAGCTGAGTTTCAGGCCTCCTCTAGACGCAGACATCACAACCATATGTAATTTGTTTGTCCTTTAACTATATACTTGTCCATTACATATGTAATTTGTCCTTCCTACCTATAGAAGGTAGAAATAAACAACTGATGCTACAGCAGGATAGGAAGAATGGGGGAAAATAATCCTGGATTTTTAAAGAGAGAGTTGCCTGATCCCAAGGGTACGAATAATCAGAGTAACCCAACTATTTTTCAGCAACAATGAGAAGATACTGCAGGCAGCTGTAGTCTTGTAATATATCTCCACATGCCAGCAGTGTGCACTCTTAAGCATGTGTTAACAAGACTTGTATGAAGAGGTACTTAATGTTAGCATCTTCAGAGTTGGAGAGGCTAATGAAAAGAATGAAAATGTCACGTCTTTAGTTTGATTTGGTTATTGTTCCCTCAAAACTGCTGAAATTTACATAACTACACCACCATACTCCATCACTCTCCAAGAATGTAGATTATTTGAAAAAATGTAGAAGTAACATTTTAAATAGCCAGCCCCCTCCCCACCCCCAATTTTTTGCATTCTTTAGGTTTAGCTTGAGGACTTTCAGAATTTCATGATGAAAATGCAGGAAATAGTTTGCATTTACATTTAGTTTATTTCACTAGAATATACACTCAAGTTTAAATTTCTGTGATTACAGTGCTAAGTTTAACATGTTTTTAAGTGTTGTTAGGAGAGTGATACTAGATACATGTGGTGAATAGCTATTAATGTGTGCAGTGTGTAAATCACAGGTTATTATTCGTCTGCAAAGTCATTACCTCTTTTCAATGTGAATATAAAATAATCTAAAGCAGGGAACTAGAATATCATATTTTGTGAAGGATTGGTGCTGTGTCCCTTGTACATCCAGCTGGGGGTAAATCAGGTAGCTTAACTATCAGGGAGATTCACTGAAGCTAAAAAGATTAGCACAACCAGCAGATTCAGTTTCAAAAAAATACTTGCATACGCACAGATTGATTAGGGTTGTGGGATATTTCTACAGCATATGATTAATTCTAGTGTATTTCTTTTAAGGAAAGATTATACTATGTTTTCTGGCATATTCTTTCTGATTATAAATGAAAATGTATCTCAGTGACCCTCAGATTACTAGTAGACTCATTTGTCTCACAGCTAGAGATAAAAAATTAATAAGATGAAGTAGAGTGAAATATATGAATATTTGGGAGAAGTTTTGTGGTAGTCTGAATCTGTAGCTGACAATGAAAAGATGTTGTCTACTAAAGTTACTTCTATCTTTGAGTCATACTCTGTAGGGGCTACATGAGATTGACACAAGACACTGCAAATTTCTTGAAATCAATTTTGACCTTTACGCCTGCAGTGCAGTGCAATGTTTGCATCACAAAGACTCCAAAGGGAGAACAGGAATATGTGAGCAGCATCTTTGAGTTTTGAGTGCAAGACTGCTTATTTTCTGAGTCAGCTAAATGTTAGAGTCCTTTGGTGATGTACTATAGTATGCATGAACCCAAATCTTTTTGATCCCCTGCAAAACATGTAACCACCCACATCTATCTAAGTGCAATGCAAAACAAATAAAAATGTCCTATCTCAAACAATCTTGAGTCTGCTAGGAAAGCTGGGAGCAAACCAGCTCTTTCTAATCATTAGTTTTCATACATACCCAGCACCTAACTCTTACATGTTGGCCTTTTTACAGACAATTGTTTTATTCAGTAAAATTTAATTTCTACTTGATGTGGCAACATTTTTTTTAAACTAGCTTTTCAGTACTACAAAAATAATTATGGCATCCAGAAAATGCCTTCATGTCCAATGGATGGGGTTTGGATGTCATTGTCCAGTGTTAATTTGAACAGTTTTTCTGGAATGCCAGTTTGCTCCTTCAGAAATCCAAAAGTTTATTTAAGAATAAACTTAGGCAGTTTTAACCCTATAATTAATAGAAATACATGTCAGCAATGAAAAAATATGTGAAACTCTTTGTTTTCAGAGATTATTTGAACATACCACTATTGCATCTGCTGTCATTTCTAAAATAAACTTAATGCTTCATGCACTATTTGAAAACAATAGTTAGCCTCTTGGATGACAGTACTGTACACATACTGTGTAATTCCTTGGAAGGCTCTTTAAAAATCAGTTTGGTGTAAACTTATCTCTGGAAAATGAGCAAAAGCAAGTAATAAGTCATCAGATCATATGTTTATGATGTATATTTTCAATAGCTGGGTACTTGGAATAGTGTGTTTAAGAACTTGGATGCTATCTTTATATCCAGCATTAATGAAAAACATTTCTTAATTAGTTTAAGCCATGAGTAATGCAAAACATGGAAGGTAACATATGTAAATGAATTAACACTGTTCTTTTTCTCACCTTTCCTTCCCAAGTTTTCTTTCATATTTTCTCTCTCCACACAAATATAATAGAGTAATCAATCATATGATATTTTGCTTTTGACGGTTTTGGCCTCTTGAATACATTTCTATCATCAGCCAGAACCTCCTTATGCCATATTCTTTTTCTTGCTATATCTTGCTCAGTGTGCCATCTACCATTCACCTCAAACAACATTCTACAGCCACGCAAAAATGATTATCTTTCTGAGAGATCAATAAAATGGTCTATTATTAACAAACATTGTAAGGGGCATGCCAACATGACTGTCATATTCTCTTGTGTGAGAGCTGCCTTAACATAGAAAAAGCTGTCAGAAACCCATTAGAAATAAATCATTCTGACACCATCATTCTGCTTTTTTAATAGCGGGGTGTCAGCACCTCAATATTTTCCTGTTCTGATAGATGGGAGGGGTGGGGAATAAAGTCCTCTGTCAGTAGCTAAAGACTTGCAAAGCTTTAGTTCTGGTGTGGCACAGAAACCCAGACTTGCTGAGGAGTCACAGAGTCACTGTTACAGACTAGCGGTGCTAATACACTGATGTTTGGAGCATTTGAAAGTATGCCTACTTAGTTACAGTGAGGGACACTTGAAAATATTCACACCAGAATGTAACAAAAAATTACTGAGTGGAATGACTTCAATTTAAATTAATTCCATTCCCTGTATGTTATATGTTTGCTCATATCACACAGGATCACACTGCATCTTGTGTAAGAAAAAGTCATCTGACCTTAATGACTTTACATCCTGATATGAGTAAAAAATCTGTTTCCTCACAATCTACACCTCTGTCATCCATTTCATGGGATGATACAACTGAAGAGTTATGATTTCCTGGTTTGCTCTGAATAATATACAAGTCTGCTCTGAATATTAAACAAGCCTCACAGTGGTCACAGCTGCGATCAAGGGTGTGGAGTTATTGAGCGAAGCACTTAACAAGTGACCTAGGTTGCTCTTTAAAATAAGTAGTATAGGTAAAGAAGAATCTAGGGAAAGCAATTGTAGTATTTTCAGTCATTGTTTGGGTTGTATTTCATAGTGGATGACTGCTATCAGATCTGAAGCCTGATTTTCCACTTTTTGCATTGTTTCTCAAGACTGAATGATACAATCCTTTTCGAAGAAATCCTGCCAGTCAGCAGGATCTGTTTATTTAGCTTATTATCAGACAAGTTGTACACAGAAAATAAATGATTTTCATTTGCATCCTTATGTAGTAGAAGCTTGTGCATTATTGTACAAAGCTGGTTTTATGCTCTCCATTCCTGTGGGAGAAATCTCCAGAGGTCTTTCTCTGAGAGAAAGAAAAACAGGTACAGAATATGGTGCGAGATAACAACACCTACAGCTTAGGTGTCAATCTGTTGTGCTAGGTACGAATTTGAAAATTCCTGACCACAACCTGAAGACAGCAAACTGGTTCCAGTTTGTGCAGGTAAGTATCAAGTAACTGTGTCATATAACTTGGGCCATGGTGCTGTGCTCTTCCTACATTTGCTAAACTTCTACACAGAGTTTTCAAAGACTCAGGTCAATGTATTTGAAGATTGCAGTGGAACTCACGTTCCAAACACTGCTGGAGATTTAAGTCCAATAAGTTTTTAGTGCAACGAATAAAGTAATTTGTTTTTACTGGTAGAATTCTCTGCAGAATTATCTGCTTTTAAATTTTAACAAGTAGACAACTGACAATTTCAACTGGTACTTCTTCTGACATGGAAGAAGTGATGAAACCCCCAACTGAGGCACAAGACAATTGAAACAAAGAGGAAAATGATACATTAGTATCTGTGTGCAGAAAACAGGACAATTTACATAGTAATTAGCAATCACAAATATTAGTGAAATAATAACTAGAATACTGAAAAACTCGCAAATTCAAGAGAAGGGTTTTGATAGATCATTTGGTGAAACATGGACTTTCATGGACTTTAGTTCTCTCCAAATTCTTGCCTAGCTGCCAACTAGTTGTTATCCTGTCTCTCTGTGGTATGGATGAGACACAATTTCTGATTGAGGTGCTGTGGCTTCTCTCCAGGTTCTGAAGCTGATGTGTTGGATGTGGTCTCCTGTGTTGGAAGTTGGCAGTTCGGTGTACATATTTCTCAGATCATGAAGAAGAGAACACCCTATAACAATTAATAAAGGCAGGTCAAATTTACCTCTTGCTGAAATGAAAAGTAAAAGGGGGATTAGTTAATGCTATGCAAGCTTAATTTTGAATTCATAGCCAGCCTTCTCTGATGTGCATATTTGCGCTTTCTCTCTCAAGCACATGTGTGTGTGTACGTATGTGTGTATGTGTGAACATGACCATGATGACATTATTGGTCTACTATTTGTCTGAAACCTTAACTGGTAAAATTTCAGAAAAAGAAAAAAAACAAAAGTAGAATCAGTCCTTTAGTTTAGTCAGTATTCAATTTGTGCAGTTTGTCAATGCATCTTTGATATGAAACTGACATTTTCTCAGTGACTCACAGTCTGTAGGGGAATATGACCCAGGGAAGTGATCACAGCACCAAGTCTGACAGAGGTCAAAAATCATTAGGACAAAGCTCTCAGGCACAAAGAATGATTCTTGGGGATGTCTTGTGCAGGGCCAGGAGCTGGCTTTCAATCCTTTTAGGTCTTTCCAAGTCAGAATGTTCTACAACATTTTTGACAGATTCTTTTCCACCTGTAAACTGATATATTATCATTGAAATTCAATCAGATCTCAATTTTTAGAGTAGTATCCTTTGCAGATGCAGATTGGTGCAAATGTGGCCATGGGCCTGATAGGGATAAGCTTATTGTGTATTGCCTTAGAATCTGAAACAATAATCACTTTTATGGAAGTAAACTGTGTTTCAGAACTTGAAAATTGAGACGACGAAGTAGCCTTTTATGTCAGTACATTTCAGAAAGAAATTATAACCTCAGCATATACATGCACTAAAATGAAAATCTGGAACCAAATAAACCCTCCAAAAGCTATGGAAATTCTAAGTTAAGTCTGCCTGAAGAATTTTATTGTGGCTTCCTTCACGCATGTATGCAATTGCAAACTGGTGCATTGTCTTGTCCCCAGCCAAATGTTCACTGCTTCAGACCAAACCATAGTAAAAAGCCTTGGATTGCTATGCTGCATTTTGTTCCTTGCCCCATCAGTCAGTGTGTGCTCCAAGTCTTGTCTTCTTGTTCAGATGAATTCCTGACAACAAATTTGTTCCTCTCCTCTTCAAACCTGAGTGCCTCAGTGGTGCACATCTATTTATATTCACAGTTCCCTTGGATGGGAATTTATTGAGTCCCACTCCTATGTGGAAAGGAACATCCAGGATTCATAGATGCCTGTGGTTGAAAAAGAATGGGAGAAGAGTCCAAAAAAAAGTTCACAAAGTTTTATTAGCAAACCACACATGGAAATATATTTTACACATAATAATAATAAAAACTATAGAATAAAAAGAAACAGGAAAGAAGGAGGAAAAAAAGAGAGAAAAAAAAGGGGGGAATGACACAGGAGAGGAAAGGGGATCAGCAGTTGTCGGTGTAGCCTGATTCAGCCAACAAAATGTCCAGAATCCTGGGGTGTGCCACATGGGCTTTGTGGGAGTAACTTCCCATAGATCAGTTTTCCCTCCTGGGCTTTGCTTTCTTGCTCTTCACATAAAGGAGTTAACAGGCACAGCCCAGTCCTCTGTATCCTTCTGGAAATAGTTCAGCTTTGAGGATGTTTTGGTGATCCTGATCCCCCTTGTCTGCTCCTTGATCACATTTTGCACTCGCACCATACGTTGCACAGTCACCATGATCTGAAAATGAAAACTGGTTCCAGAAAGGTGCTGCCATACTTTTGTACAGCCCCCTTTATAGGCACATTCTGTTCTAACCAGACTGCTTGAGTGGTCATCGGAAGAATATTTTTCATGGAAAGATTTGTTAAACTTTGGAATTAACTGCATGGGGAGATGATGGAGTAACCATCCTTGGAGCCATTTAAGAAATTAGTGGATGTGGCACTAGTGCCATGGTCAAGTTGAAAAGGTGGTGATCAGTCTAAGGTTGGACTCAGTGATCTCAGAGGTCTTTTCTAACCTAAAAGATTCTATGACTTCATCATTAGTGTTTGAGGAAGAGCAAAGCATTAACTCCTTACTACTCTGGCTTCTAGAGAGGAAATACGGTATCACAGTCATTTCAGGACTTCCAGCTGAGAGAATTAAATTTTTTCTTTTTCTCTTCTAACAATATTTTTGTTTTCTTTATTTTTTTTCCCAAAACCAGAAAGGCTTAACTGTCTCCAGAGGAAAGATTAATATTTTATACAAGAGAGATCAAATGTATGCTGTGGGTACCACTGAGAGCTTTGTTAAAGGAAGAATATAAAATGGGTATCAGACTAAAAACCCCAACCCTTAGCCACACCCTGAGTTTGATTTTGTCTACCTTTCTTATTTTAAGAAAGCGTTGCACTGGATATTTTTTGAAGAAACATGTGGGATGATTTGTACAAAGACGTGATGTCAATCACTCGTGTGGGTGTCCAGAAGTATATGTACTGCCACCAGGAAATCTGACTAAGGCAGTGTGACCAAACCAGCACTGCTCCCTACATCAGCCAGGCTCTGTTCTCAGGGTCAGTGGGACCTCCTGAAGTGGTCTAACTTTTGATTCACAGCTTCCACAGTTCTAGGATTACATTCTCCTCCCAGACACAGGCAGACACCTTTTTCACATTTGAATCAACAGGGCTGCATGGAGGAAAGTGTGTCAATGGAAGTGGGGCTATGTAGTTGAGCAATTATAAACTTATTATCCTACAATAGAGGTTTTCAATAAGCAAACATAAAGGGAAAGGGAGTAAGAACTATTGTACCAGATAAGATTATTCTAATTAAATTTAATTAATGTATTCTTGCACTACAGTATTTAAATTCTAACTAATTTAATAAATACATTAATTATGTTGATTAAATGGAAATTATTATGGTAATTCACTATGCCCTTCAGTTTCAAGAAAAGCGTTAAGTCTTTTACCAAATTATATGCTCAGAATAGAAGAGACTGGGGAATAATATATCTCAGCATTTTTGTTCTCTCAGAATCTTTCATGGTTAATAAGTCCTTTTGTAGAGTTGTTTTTCTTAACCTTTTATTCCAGAAGGACCACTTCATTTTTAAAAACATCCACAGATCCATAGATCCATAGATCTCCCCAAGTATTTTTTTTCAGCTGGAAGGGAATGTAATTAAATGCTTATTTATTATTTAGGTATTAGAAAAGTCTGGTTTGTACAAAAATGTAGTGTGTTATGATTGACACAGTTAAACGTCTGGATGGTTTAAAAAAAAAAAGAAAAAAGTAACCATGTATCCATCTTCAGAATCTGTTGTATATTTTCAACTTTCCATATGCATGTATTTTTTCTTCTTTTTGCATTTGTTTCCAGTTCATACATGAGCTTTTGGGAAGGAGAACTGTTGATTCATGAGACCCTATTTGTGACTGCCAAAAGACTGAGTAGTACCGTTTTAGAGAGCTTTTCTCCAGTCATGAAATTTGTATATGGGTATGAATTTAAATATTGAATTTGCATGGATTGTTGATGCAGTAGTCTACTGGAAAGAATATGTGCTAAAGTCAATTAATCTTTCATTCAAACCAGCCTAGATATTTGGGTCTTCAGTGAGTGACTAAATCCATTGTCTTAAC
Organism: Molothrus ater; assembly: GCF_012460135.2. Lineage (NCBI taxonomy): Eukaryota > Metazoa > Chordata > Aves > Passeriformes > Icteridae > Molothrus > Molothrus ater. Next base: position 48,240,631 of record NC_050511.2, read on the forward strand.
AGTGTTTGTGAAGCAGATCTGGTCAATCAGACAATATCTTCTGTAGAAATCTGGCAAATCTGCTTAGTCTATGTGTGCTGTGTTTTGCATCTTTCAATCCTGACCTTTGCACAATCCAAAAGACTGGGCATTTTGACTGGCTGTTTGTGTACTTAAGTTTCCTTGCACGGAGAGTGGGGTATATACACAACGATCTCATCCAGCCGTGCAACCAAAGTGTGGCCATGGTATCTATACTGGATATAGGACTTTAAGACACAAAAAAACCTGCACCAGTGGAAGCCTTCATCACTAAGTTAATGATTTTTGACATGCTATCTCTGACTTCTACAGTTTGAATTATTAAACCCATAGCATATTTCAGGGACTCGCAGACTGGGGACCATATTCCAGTCCTGAAAAGTGAATGTGTGTCTCATCAGGTGATCCTCACAGAGAAAGAGAAGCAAATGGGGCATATGGTTTGTACTTCTCCTGGTTATCTCCTGCCTGACAGTGAAGTGGAAGATACCAAAACACACTTCTGTACTTAATAAAGTAGTCTTCTAGTTTCCAAAATAGCTGATAAGTTGAGCAGAGCAATCACAAAGTTAAGGGGCTCTTTGAAGAATAAGAAATCATTCTCTTGGATAGCCTCACTATGTCACAGCTGAGTATTAACAGTATGCTGTGGAAATGTCTGGTTTGAGACCCACTAAACAAAGGGAGCTGGCAGTGGTGTGACATAGCAGAACAAAACTTCTTGCAGGAAAACCAGCAGGCAGAGCTCTGCAAGTTGAAGGCTCGCGGAGTGGCCTCAGCTACAGGGATCAGAGTCAGGAAAGGGGACCAAGAGCATTCTGTTCATGTTTAATATTTGTACTGAACCTAATGAATCTAGGTTTTTTCTCCCTGTAGGATTAGAATTAAGTCAGAGAACCCAGAATGTCTGGCATGAATGAATAACAGAAAATTATTTTTTAAAAGTCTCTGACTGTACCAGAAACAATTGTTTTACTGAGATTTTATAGAACATGCGTATGTATATATATATGTGTGTATGTGTTTGTTTACATATATACATACACACATTATGGACTTATGTATTACATCTAAAATATCACATTTTTCTTGAGTTTTATATGGAGATCAAAGTTATTTCTCATATATATCTATCATTCTTGTTTAAAAAGTAGATAATGATATTTTTTAAGCATATTTTAAGATAAAAGAAATACCACATACAATTCTTTACAAACGTGTCACAATTTTTCTTCCCTCTACTCCCTGTGTTTTGACAGTATCCTTTAGAAACACTATGCATTTGAATTTAGCCTCTGTAATGAGGAATTTTGAGTCCATTTCATGAATGTGGATGAATAACATTTGACTTTCTCTATGGTTGCATGTTGTCCTAACACCTTATAAAGCCAGGCTAAATACATTACAAAAGCCACTTAAGGGAATTGCAGTATTTGTAACAAGAGTCTCATTTTGCAATAAAGTTCTCATTCTTAAGCTCCCCAGTAACCAACAGACTGGTATTTTTAAGCTGCCTTTTCTAAATATTTATACTCTTAGTGCAGCCCGGATTTCCAATACAACATAAGAAATCCCAAAGAAAGGGTGTACAAATATGTCTAAACTAATTACATTATGGTAAGCAATTTTGCTGTCAAATCTGTTTCCTCATCCTGCCTTTTGGAAGATAGCAAGTTACCATGGGTCACTTTGAGACTAAGAGACAATGTTGAATTAAACTACTGAGACTTTTCTGTAGTGATATTATATCATTTTAATAAATAATGCCTTACTGGCCTTAGTTAATTAAATATCAAATTTCATTTCTTTTAAAGCAGAGAACTATGAAATATATTATGACTGTTTACTACAGCAGAAAGCACACACTTATTATCTTTTATTGAGTCTTTTCTGAGTGTTTTATTGGGTTGTTGTGTTGGGTTTGTTGTTGCTGGAATGGCTCCCGAGGTATTAAAGAGTCTTTTTTGTCAGCCCTGCACTTGAAGAAGAAGTCAGGATTCCTCGGCTCTGGTTTTCAAGGTTGTTTCTTTTTTTTTGTCTATAATATTCTTTCTCCGACCCGCTGAGGTCTGTCTGGCAGGTCGGGTTCAGGCACACTGACTGCCCTCAGGGCTGTGTTATCTTTTTATGCTAAAAACTACGTGTACTTTATTTACAATAATTTTCCAATAGCTATCACCTATGTTAGACAGTTTGTCTCTACTCTAAGCCAATCCAAAC